>NC_138293.1:100650000-100687500 GCF_965601325.2 Salmo salar
AATGTTAAATAGACTGAAGTTGTTCCCCTGTTTCACTCCGCACCCTTGGGAAAATACATGCGTGTGTTCATTCCACATTTTGACTGTATATTTGTTATTTGTGTACATTGATTTGATGACATCATATGTTTTTCCTCCTACACCACACAAACTGAATCAAAGGCTTTTTGGAAACACGCAAAGCAGGTTTATCAATTATGGTGGGTAGAGGATAAAAGTGATCTGATATTCAATAATTGTTAGGAATCAAATTTCTCTCTCTCTCCCTCTCTCTCTCTCTCTCTCTCTCCGTCTCTCTCTCCCTCCGCCCCTCCCTCCTTCCCTCCCTCCCTCCCTCCCTAGAGTCTTAGTTCTCTCCAGTCATCAGTATCTGTTTCTCTCTCTCCTTTCATTCCTTCTCTCCAGCAATATGTCAAAAACACGTCTCTCTTCTCCCCCTCTGACTATTAGATGAAGCTTCTGATGCTGTCGAAAAAGACAAGATATATAGTTTTGGTTTGAAGTGTAGGCGTCCGATGCCTGTACAATGAATGTTCCACAGATGGCACACGCTGCTGCATGTGTGTGTGTGTGTGTGTGTGTGTGTGTGTGTGTGTGTGTGTGTGTGTGTGTGTGTGTGTGTGTGTGTGTGTGTGTGTGTGTGTGTGTGTGTGTGTGTGTGTGTTTATGTGTGTGTGTGTGTGTGTGTGTGTGTGTGTGTGTGTGTGTGTGTGTGTGTGTGTGTGTGTGTGTTTATGTGTGTGTGTGTAACAGCAGCCTGTCAGCCTTATGCTTCCTCCCCTGTATACACACAGACTGTATTTTGTGATGGCCAGCAGCCCAGAGTTGTTTGAGGGAGGAATGGAAAGTATTCTCTTTCTGTAACTGGGTTAACCATGGAGCCAACTGTACTGTGTGTGTGTGTGTGTGTGTGTGTGGTGACGGAAAGTAAAATAAAAATAAATATATTTGTTCCTTCTGGTTTCAGCATCTGAGAGGACTGGGTCTGTCTCTATAGGATATATAGACAGTAGAGGACTGGGTCTGTCTCTATAGGATATACAGACAGTAGAGGACTGGGTCTGTCTCTATAGGATATATAGACAGTAGAGGACTGGGTCTGTCTCTATAGAATATATAGACAGTAGAGGACTGGGTCTGTCTCTATAGGATATATAGACAGTAGAGGACTGGGTCTGTCTCTATAGGATATATAGACAGTAGGGGACTGGGTCTGTCTCTATAGGATATATAGACAGTAGAGGACTGGGTCTGTCTCTATAGGATATATAGACATTAGAGGACTGGGTCTGTCTCTATAGGATATATAGACAGTAGAGGACTGGGTCTGTCTCTATAGGATATATAGACAGTAGAGGACTGGGTCTGTCTCTATAGGATATATAGACAGTTGAGGACTGGGTCTGTCTCTATAGGATATATAGACAGTAGAGGACTGGGTCTGTCTCTATAGGATATATAGACAGTAGAGGACTGGGTCTGTCTCTATAGGATATATAGACAGTTGAGGACTGGGTTTGTCTCTATAGGTTATATAGACAGTAGAGGACTGGGTCTGTCTCTATAGGATATATAGACAGTAGAGGACTGGGTCTGTCTCTATAGGATATACAGACAGTAGAGGACTGGGTCTGTCTCTATAGGATATATAGACAGTAGAGGACTGGGTCTGTCTCTATAGGATATATAGACAGTAGAGGACTGGGTCTGTCTCTATAGGATATATAGACATTAGAGGACTGGGTCTGTCTCTATAGGATATATAGACAGTAGAGGACTGGGTCTGTCTCTATAGGATATATAGACAGTAGAGGACTGGGTCTGTCTCTATAGGATATATAGACAGTAGAGGACTGGGTCTGTCTCTATAGGATATATAGACAGTAGAGGACTGGGTCTGTCTCTATAGGATATATAGACAGTAGAGGACTGGGTCTGTCTCTATAGGATATATAGACAGTAGAGGACTGGGTCTGTCTCTATAGGATATATAGACAGTAGAGGACTGGGTCTGTCTCTATAGGATATATAGACAGTAGAGGACTGGGTCTGTCTCTATAGGATATATAGACAGTAGAGGACTGGGTCTGTCTCTATAGGATATATAGACAGTAGAGGACTGGGTCTGTGTCTATAGGATATATAGACAGTAGAGGACTGGGTCTGTCTCTATAGGATATATAGACAGTAGAGGACTGGGTCTGTCTCTATAGGATATACAGACAGTAGAGGACTGGGTCTGTCTCTATAGGATATATAGACAGTAGAGGACTGGGTCTGTCTCTATAGGATATACAGACAGTAGAGGACTGGGTCTGTCTCTATAGGATATATAGACAGTAGAGGACTGGGTCTGTCTCTATAGGATATATAGACAGTAGAGGACTGGGTCTGTCTCTATAGGATATATAGACAGTAGAGGACTGGGTCTGTCTCTATAGGATATATAGACAGTAGAGGACTGGGTCTGTCTCTATAGGATATATAGACAGTAGAGGACTGGTTCTGTCTCTATAGGATATATAGACAGTAGAGGACTGGGTCTGTCTCTATAGGATATATAGACAGTAGAGGACTGGGTCTGTCTCTATAGGATATATAGACAGTAGAGGACTGGGTCTGTCTCTATAGGATATATAGACAGTAGAGGACTGGGTCTGTCTCTATAGGATATATAGACAGTAGAGGACTGGGTCTGTCTCTATAGGATATATAGACAGTAGAGGACTGGGTCTGTCTCTATAGGATATATAGACAGTAGAGGACTGGGTCTGTCTCTATAGGATATACAGACAGTAGAGGACTGGGTCTGTCTCTATAGGATATATAGACAGTAGAGGACTGGGTCTGTCTCTATAGGATATATAGACAGTAGAGGACTGGGTCTGTCTCTATAGGATATATAGACAGTAGAGGACTGGGTCTGTCTCTATAGGATATATAGACAGTAGAGGACTGGGTCTGTCTCTATAGGATATATAGACAGTAGAGGACTGGGTCTGTCTCTATAGGATATATAGACAGTAGAGGACTGGGTCTGTCTCTATAGGATATATAGACAGTAGAGGACTGGGTCTGTCTCTATAGGATATATAGACAGTAGAGGACTGGGTCTGTCTCTATAGGATATATAGACAGTAGAGGACTGGGTCTGTCTCTATAGGATATATAGACAGTAGAGGACTGTGTCTGTCTCTATAGGATATATAGACAGATGAGGACTGGGTCTGTCTCTATAGGATATATAGACAGTAGAGGACTGGGTCTGTCTCTATAGGATATATAGACAGTAGAGGACTGGGTCTGTCTCTATAGGATATATAGACAGTAGAGGACTGGGTCTGTATCTATAGAATATATAGACAGTAGAGGACTGGGTCTGTCTCTATAGGTTATATAGACAGTAGAGGACTGGGTCTGTCTCTATAGAATATACAGACAGTAGAGGACTGGGTCTGTCTCTATAGGATATATAGACAGTAGAGGACTGGGTCTGTCTCTATAGGATATATAGACATTAGAGGACAGGGTCTGTGTCTATAGGATATTTAGACAGTAGAGGACTGGGTCTGTCTCTATAGGATATATAGACAGTAGAGGACTGGGTCTGTCTCTATAGGATATACAGACAGTAGAGGACTGGGTCTGTCTCTATAGGATATATAGACAGTTGAGGACTGGGTCTGTCTCTATAGGATATATAGACAGTTGAGGACTGGGTCTGTCTCTATAGGATATATAGACAGTAGAGGACTGGGTATGTCTCTATAGGATATATAGACAGTTGAGGACTGGGTCTGTCTCTATAGGATATATAGACAGTAGAGGACTGGGTATGTCTCTATAGGATATATAGACAGTAGAGGACTGGGTCTGTCTCTATAGGATATATAGACAGTAGAGGACTGGGTCTGTCTCTATAGGATATATAGACAGTAGAGGACTGGGTCTGTCTCTATAGGATATATAGACAGTAGAGGACTGGGTCTGTCTCTATAGAATATATAGACAGTAGAGGACTGGGTCTGTCTCTATAGGATATATAGACAGTAGAGGACTGGGTCTGTCTCTATAGGATATATAGACAGTAGAGGACTGGGTCTGTCTCTATATGATATACAGTGAGGGAAAAAAGTATTTGATCCCCTGCTGATTTTGTATGTTTGTCCACTGACAAAGAAATGATCAGTCTATAATTTTAATGGTAGGTTTATTTGAACAGTGAGACACAGAATAACAACCACAAAATCCAGAAAAACACGTCAAAAATGTTTTAAATTATTTGCATTTTAATGAGGGAAATAAGTATTTGACCCCTCTGCAAAACATGACTTTGTACTTGGTGGCAAAACCCTTGTTGGCAATCACAGAGGTCAGACGTTTCTTGTAGTTGGCCACCAGGTTTGCACACATCTCAGGAGGGATTTTGTCCCACTCCTCTTTGCAGATCTTCTCCAAGTCATTAAGTTTTCGAGGCTGACGTTTGGCAACTCGAACCTTCAGCTCCCTCCACAGATTTTCTATGGGACTGGCTAGGCCACTCCAGGACCTTAATGTGCTTCTTCTTGAGCCACTCCTTTGTTGCCTTGGCCATGTGTTTTGGGTCATTGTCATGCTGGAATACCCATCCGCGACCCATTTTACAGTACATGGCCCCATCCATCGTCCCTTTGATGCGGTGAAGTTGTCCTGTCCCCTTAGCAGAAAAACACCCCCAAAGCATAATGTTTCCACCTCCATGTTTGACGGTGGGGATGGTGTTCTTGGGGTCATAGGCAGCATTCCTCCTCCTCCAAACACGGCGATTTGAGTTGATGCCAAAGAGCTCCATTTTGGTCTCATCTGACCACAACACTTTCACCCAGTTGTCCTCTGAATCATTCAGATGTTCATTGGCAAACTTCAGAAGGGCATGTATATGTGCTTTCTTGAGCAGGGGGACCTTGCGGGCGCTGCAGGATTTCAGTCCTTCACGGCGTAGTGTGTTACCAATTGTTTTCTTGGTGACTATGGTCCCAGCTGCCTTGAGATCATTGACAAGATCCTCCTGTGTAGTTCTGGGCTGATTCCTCACCGTTCTCATGATCATTGCAACTCCACGAGGTGAGACCTTGCATGGAGCCCAAGGCCGAGGGAGATTGACAGTTCTTTTGTGTTTCATCCAATTGCGAATAATCGCACCAACTGTTGTCACCTTATCACCAAGCTTCTTGGCGATAGTCTTGTAGCCCAATCCAGCCTTGTGTAGGTCTACAATCTTGTCCCTGACATCCTTGGAGAGCTCTTTGGTCTTGGCCATGGTGGAGAGTTTGGAATCTGATTGATTGATTGCTTCTGTGGGCAGGTGTCTTTTATACAGGTAACAAACAGATTAGGAGCACTCCCTTTAAGAGTGTGCTCCTAATCTCAGTTTGTTACCTGTATAAAAGACACCTGGGAGCCAGAAATCTTTCTGATTGAGAGGGGGTCAAATACTTATCTCCCTCGTTAAAATGCAAATCAATTTATAACATTTTTGACATGCTGTTCACCTCTATAGTCATTCTAGTATAGATCAGCTGTTCACCTCTAGTGCCATCTATATAGATCAGCTGTTCACCTCTAAGTCATTCTAGCATAGATCAGCTGTTCACCTCTAGTGTCATTCTAGTATAGATCAGCTGTTCACCTCTAGTGTTATTCTGGTATAGATCAGCTGTTCACCTCTAGTGTTATTTTAGTATAGATCAGCTGTTCTCCTCTAGTGTTATTCTAGCATAGATCAGCTGTTCACCTCTAGTGTTATTTTAGTATAGATCAGCTGTTCACCTCTAGTGTTATTTTAGTATAGATCAGCTGTTCACCTCTAGTGTCATTCTAGTATAGATCAGCTGTTCTCCTCTAGTGTCATTCTAGTATAGATCAGCTGTTCTAGTATGACACTAGAGGTCAACATGTGTTTCTATGTTTAGTTTTTCTTGTGTGTATAATTCTGTCTCCCTCCATCCCTCCCCTTTCTCTTCCCTCCCCTCCTTCCCTCCCTCCCTCCCTCCCTCCCCTCCCTCCCTCCCTCCCTCCCTCCCTCCCTCCCTCCCTCCCTCCCTCCCTCCCTCCCTCCCTCCCTCCCCATCCCTTCCCTTCCCTCCCCCCTTCTCTTCCCTTCCCTTCCCTTCCCTCCCCTTTCTCTTCCCTCCCTCCCTCCCTCCCTCCCTCCCTCCCTCCCTCCCTCCCTCCCTCCCTCCCTCCCTCCCTCCCTCCCTCCCTTCCCTTCCCTTCCCTCCCCTCTCCCTCCCTCTTCCCTCCCTCCCTCCCTCCCCCCCAGCAGACAGAGGAGGAGTCTCAGACAGACAGTCAGCAGCAGAGCCTGTCGTCTGACAGTTCTAACAGTAAGACTCAACCCAAGCGACTCCATGTCTCCAACATACCCTTCAGATTCAGGGACCCAGACCTCAGGCAAATGTTTGGCGTGAGTATTACACTACAATTACTTATTTTATCCCCCATAAGTGAATCATTTCCAAATGTAAAATGCTACTATATATGCTGTAGTACTGAAAAATCATCCATTAAAGCATGTCATTGACTCTGGCTTTGTTTCTGTCTTTCCTTCCAGCAATTTGGTAAAATCTTAGACGTTGAAATAATTTTTAACGAGCGGGGCTCTAAGGTAGGTGATGCGTTGTGTTTCTCTTCTGCATGGTAGGTGTTAGAGGAAGCTAGAGGTTAGAGATGTGTTTTAGAGGAAGCTAGAGGTTAGAGGTGTGTGTTAGAGGAAGCTAGAGGTTAGAGATGTGTTAGAGGAAGCTAGAGGTTAGAGGTGTGTTTTAGAGGAAGCTAGAGGTTAGAGATGTGTGTTAGAGGAAGCTAGAGGTTAGAGATGTATGTTAGAGGAAGCTAGAGTTTAGCGAGGTGTGAGAGGAAGCTAGAGGTTAGAGAGGTGTTAGAGTAAGCTAGAGGTTAGAGATGTGTTAGAGGAAGCTAGAGGTTAGAGAGGTGTGTTAGAGGAAGCTAGAGATGTGTTAGAGGAAGCTAGAGGTTAGGGATGTGTGTTAAAGGAAGCTAGAGGTTAGAGATGTGTGTTAGAGGAAGCTAGAGGTTAGAGAGGTGTGAGAGGAAGCTAGAGGTTAGAGAGGTGTGAGAGGAAGCTCGAGGTTAGAGATGTGTTTTAGAGGAAGCTAGAGGTTAGAGGTGTGTGTTAGAGGAAGCTAGAGGTTAGAGATGTGTTAGAGGAAGCTAGAGATTAGAGGTGTGTTTTAGAGGAAGCTAGAGGTTAGAGAGGTGTGAGAGGAAGCTAGAGATTAGAGATGTGTGTTAGAGGATGCTAGAGGTTGGAGATGTGTTAGAGGAAGCTAGAGGTTAGAGATGTATTTTAGAGGAAGCTAGAGGTTAGAGAGGTGTGAGAGGAAGCTAGAGGTTAGAGATGTGTTTTAGAGGAAGCTAGAGGTTAGAGAGGTGTGAGAGGAAGCTAGAGGTTAGAGATGTGTTTTAGAGGAAGCTAGAGGTTAGAGGTGTGTGTTAGAGGAAGCTAGAGGTTAGAGATGTGTTAGAGGAAGCTAGAGGTTAGGGATGTGTGTTAGAGGAAGCTAGAGGTTAGGGATGTGTGTTAGAGGAAGCTAGAGGTTAGGGATGTGTGTTAGAGGAAGCTAGAGGTTAGAGATGTGTTAGAGGAAGCTAGAGGTTAGAGATGTGTGTTAGAGGAAGCTAGAGGTTAGAGAGGTGTGAGAGGAAGCTAGAGGTTAGAGATGTGTTAGAGGAAGCTAGAGGTTAGAGGTGTGTATTAGAGGAAGCTAGAAGTTAGAGATGTGTTAGAGGAAGCTAGAGGTTAGAGATGTGTTAGAGGAAGCTAGAGGTTAGAGATGTGTTAGAGGAAGCGAGCGGTTAGAGATATATGTTAGAGGAGGCTAGACGTTAGAGATGTGTTAGAGGAAGCGAGAGGTTAGAGATGTGTGTTAGAGGAAGCGGGTGAGAGGTGGGGCTGAGGAGGTGTGTTAGAGGATAGAAGATATGGAAAACATTTTGAAGCAGAGGGGGTTCCTGCCTAAAGCTGGCCTATAATACATTTCTTTTTTTTTTCTCCTTTTATTCTACTGAACATCAGCCCAGGCTGTTTCTGTAATGACTGGAGGACTTTGAGTAATGACAGTAATAATATGAATAATGATTATAATGATAATAACATGAATAACATGCATGTTGTTCTCTCCCTCTCCATCCTGCATGCAGGGTTTTGGGTTCGTAACTTTCGAGCATAGTGCGGACGCTGACAGGGCGCGAGAAAAATTACACGGCACGGTCGTAGAAGGCCGTAAAATAGAGGTGCATGTTACAAATACTTCCTCCATTTCCTCCTCCTCTTCCTCCTTTACCTCCTCCTCTTCCCCTTTGTCAGTGTGTGTGTGAATGTGTGTGTGCATAAAGTCTGCTTCACTCCCTCCATTCCACCCTGTCCCACACGTCACCTGTCTCTCCACCTGCGTCATCACCTCCCTCCCTGAACTCTCCTCATACAGGCCCCATTTTGGTTTATTGTTCATACCCATTAATACGTCTACAAGTTTACTGTTGTATATTTCCCAGGATTTGCTTCATTTTGTCATGACCTAATTTATTTTCAAAGAGCTCATTTGTTATCTTCAGTTGAAGTTTGTTGTGAAGTACATACAGTTGAAGTCGGAAGTTTACATACTCTTAGGTTGGAGTCATTAAAACTCGTTTTTCAACCCCTTCACAAATGTCTTGTTAACAAACTATAGTTTTGGCAAGTCGGTTAGGACATCTACTTTGTGCATGACACAAGTAATTGTTCCAACAATTGTTTATAGACATATTATTTCACTTATAATTCACTGTATCACAATTCCAGTGGGTCAGAAGTTTACATACATTAAGCTGACTGTGCCTTTAAACAGCTTGGAAAATTCCAAAAAATGATGTTATGGCTTTAGAAGCTTCTAATAGGCTAATTGACATAATTTGAGTCAATTGGAGGTGTACCTGTGGATGTATTTCAAGGCCTACCTTCAAACTCAGTGCCTCTTTGCTTGACATCATGGGAAAATCAAAAGAAATCAGCCAAGACCTCAGAAAACAAATGTAGACCTCCACAAGTCTGGTTCATCCTTGGGAGCAATTTCCAAATGCCTGAAGGTACCACGTTCATCTGTACAAGCAATAGTACGCAAGTATAAACACCATGGGACCACACAGCCGTCATACCGCTCAGGAAGGAGACGCGTTCTGTCTCCTAGAGATGAACGTACTTTGGTGCGAAAAGTGCAAATCAATCCCAGAACAACAGCAAAGGACCTTGTGAAGATGCTGGAGGAAACAGGTACAAAAGTATATATATCCACAGTAAAAACGAGTCCTATATCGACATAACCTGAAAGGCCGCTCAGCAAGGAAGAAGCCCCTGCTCCAAAACCGCCATAAAATAGCCAGATTATGGTTTGCAACTGCACATGGGGACAAAGATCATACTTTTTGGAGAAATGTCCTCTGGTCTGATGAAACAAAAATAGAACTGTTTGGCCATGATGACCATCATTATGTTTGGAGGAAAAAGGGGACGCTTGCAAGCCGAAGAACACCATCCCAACCATGAAGCACAGGGGTGGCAGCAACACGGGGGTGTTTTGCTGCAGGAGGGACTGGTGCACTTCAGAAAATAGATGGCATCTTGAGGATGAAAAATTATGTGGATATATTGAATCAACATCTCAGTCAGGAAGTTAAAGCTTGGTCGCAAATGGGTCTTCCAATTGGACAATGACCCCAAGCATACTTCCAAAGTTGTGGGAAAATGGCTTAAGGACATCAAAGTCAAGGTATTGGAGTGGCCATCACAAAGCCCTGACCTCAATCCTATAGACAATTTGTGGGCAGAACTGAGAAAGCGTGCGTGAGCAAGGAGGCCTACAAACTGACTCAGTTACACCAGCTCTGTCAGGGGGAATGGGCCAAAATTCACCCAACTTATTGTGGGAAGCTTGTGGAAGGCTACCTGAAATGTTTGACCCAAGTAAAACAATTTAAAGGCAATGCTACCAAATACTAATTGAGTGTATATAAACTTCTGACCCACTGGGAATGTGATGAAAGAAATAAATCTTAAATAAATAATTCTCTCTACTATTATGCTGACATTTAACATTCTTAAAATAAAGTGGTGATCCTAACTGACCTAAGACAGGGAATTTTTACTAGGATTGAATGTCAGGAATTGTGAAACTGAGTTTAAATGTATTTGGCTAAGGTGTATGTAAACTTCCGAATACAACTGTATTGTGTTTTGTCTTTCTGAAGTTAAAGGGTGCTTACAGCCAGTTCCTCAGGAAAGTCAGGAAGTAAACAAAGCAGTGAAGGATCATGGGTAGTGAGTGACCTCACTGCAGGGTTAGGGATATAAGGTGGCCTGTAAGTTACAAACTACAGTCCCCTATAAACAGTGGAGAAAAAGTCAAACATATAAAAGCTAAAGAGAACAATGATAGTATTTGCCACTTATTCTCATCCAACACTTTTCTAGAAACATTGATTTGGTTTCCTTGGCAACTCAAAAATACAATCCAAGAATAAAAATATGTTTTGGAACTACAGAGAGAGCTAAAAGAGAGAGAGTTTAGTGCATAGTGCAGGGTTTCCCAAACTCGGTCCTCGGGACACCAAGAGGTGCATGTTTTTTTTTTTCACTAGCACTACACAGCTGATTCAAATAATCAACTCACCAACAAGCTTTTATAATTTGACTCAGCTGTTTAGCTGACCAAAACGTGTACCTGTTGGAGACCAGAGGACAGAGTTTGGCAAACGCTGGCATAGTGATTGCGGGTATGACTGCCATTGCTTTGGCCTTTTGAGTAAGACGTTGCATATTCCTCTCTCATCTCCCCCCTCCTCCATCTTCCCAATGGTAGCTCCACTCGTATACGCCCCCAACTCTGTTACCACGGTAACAAAACACAAACAAGTGGGCGGGGCCAAAAACTGGTCTGGGAATGGTAAGTGTGAAGCGAGCCATTCTGCAAATGTATTATTCTACCCTATTTTTCTCTTATCTTTCTCTATCTATCTTTCTCTCTCTCTCTCTCTTTCTCTCTCTCACACACTCTATCTCGAACGCTCGCTACGCTCAAATTCACGTGACTTTCTTTTGGCTTGTGGTTGAGTTGGGTGTTTCTTCAAGCTGTGTTATGATTATATGTTTTCTCTTGCGTGTTACGGCGTGTTTTACCACTCAGTGTCTCAGTCCAGCTGCTAGCGTGATGATGACTGATGATGCGTGATGCGTGACCCAATCTGATTGGTTGAGACATGCACTGACTCGTTGCACCTCTACTCTGGGACTGTGGAACCCGTTGATTGTGTTTTTGGACCACAATGCACCCTGTTTTTAATTTTCCCTTCTGTTAGCTGTGATTCAAGCTGGAATGACTTGATTGATTGACTGATTCATTGATTGGTTGATTTGATCAGTTTTTTATTTCTGTATTTATTTCTGTTTTGATTTGGTTGATGACTCTTGATTGTTGTTGCGATGACGCTCCAGGCTTGGTGAGGTGGAGTGTGAATGCTAAATGTCGCTTTGTGTCTGTCTGATGGTTCTCCTTACTCTGGAAGATGACTGGATGTTGCAGAATGCTCCAAACATGTCTGTCCTCCTCCTCCTCCTCCTTCTCCTCCTCCTTCATGTTCTTTGTTAGTTGTTTCCCTCCTGATAGTTCTTCCCCCTCTCCACCGCATGCTCCTTCATATGACAACACAGCTGTTTGATTGTTTGTCCAGTGTTGTTTCTTTTACGTTTCATTTCCTTTTGAAGATAACTGGATTAAGCATGCTGGAAATCTTTTACAATATGAAAATATAATATTTTTTAATTTGCTTTGTATGAAGTCTTTACTACTTATGTATGACCTGTTTAAATACTGACATGGATGTTTGTCATGACAACTTAAAACGTTTTGGAACACATTGATGTACAAATTATGATATGGAAGCATGCTGCTTTATTGATCACAACATCCTGTTGGGTTTTAATATGTGGCTGACTGCTATTGGAAATGCACTGATACAAGCCTGTCTGTGATAGGTCAACAATGCAACAGCACGGGTAATGACCAATAAGAAGACAGTCAATCCTTATGCAAATGGTAAGACTCACTGGGCCTCTGTGGGAGGGGGTTAAGACTCACTGGGCCTCTGTGGGAGGGGGTTAAGACTCACTGGGCCTCTGTGGGAGGGGGTTAAGACTCACTGGGCCTCTGTGGGAGGGGTTTAAGACTCACTGGGCCTCTGTAGGATGGGGTTTAAGACTCACTGGGCCTCTGTGGGAGGGGGTTAAGACTCACTGGGCCTCTGTGGGAGGGGGTTAAGACTCACTGGGCCTCTGTGGGAGGGGGTTAAGACTCACTGGGCCTCTGTGGGAGGGGGTTAAGACTCACTGGGCCTCTGTGGGAGGGGGTTAAGACTCACTGGGCCTCTGTGGGAGGGGGTTAAGACTCATTGGGCCTCTGTGGGAGGGGGTTAAGACTCACTGGGCCTCTGTGGGAGGGGGTTAAGACTCACTGGGCCTCTGTGGGAGGGGGTTAAGACTCATTGGGCCTCTGTGGGAGGGGGTTAAGACTCACTGGGCCTCTGTGGGAGGGGGTTAAGACTCATTGGGCCTCTGTGGGAGGGGGTTAAGACTCATTGGGCCTCTGTGGGAGGGGGTTAAGACTCACTGGGCCTCTGTGGGAGGGGGTTAAGACTCATTGGGCCTCTGTGGGAGGGGGTTAAGACTCATTGGGCCTCTGTGGGAGGGGGTTAAGACTCACTGGGCCTCTGTGGGAGGGGGTTAAGACTCATTGGGCCTCTGTGGGAGGGGGTTAAGACTCATTCGGCCTCTGTGGGATGGGGTTAAGACTCACTGGGCCTCTGTGGGAGGGGGTTAAGACTCATTGGGCCTCTGTGGGAGGGGGTTAAGACTCATTGGGCCTCTGTGGGAGGGGGTTAAGACTCATTGGGCCTCTGTGGGAGGGGTTTAAGTCCACTTATATGTTTTGTCTTTATCTTCTAGAAAATATTTTGATAAGAAAGATAAGTTCTATCCTGCAACAGTTGCTCAATTTTATTTTTAATCTCTCTCTCCTTCTCTCTCTCTCCTTCTCTCTCTGTCTCTCTCTCTCTCTCTCTCTCTGTCACTCTGTCTCCAGGGTGGAAGTTGAACCCAGTAGTCGGTGCAGTCTACAGTCCAGAGTTCTATGCAGGTAAGAGGACAGAAGCCTAGTCATTAACTGTGTTCCAAGTCTTTAGGTCTTAGACATCCACATCACATGATTCAGGGAACCACATCCACATCACATGATTCAGGGAACCTCATCCACATCACATGATTCAGGGAACCACATCCACCTCACATGATTCACTGAACCACATCCACATCACATGATTCAGGGAACCACATCCACATCACATGATTCAGGGAACCACATCCACATCACATGATTCACTGAACCACATCCACATCACATGATTCAGGGAACCACATCCACATCACATGATTCAGGGAACCACATCCAAATGACATGATTCACTGAACCACATCCACATCACATGATTCACTGAACCACATCCACATCACATGATTCAGCTAACCACATCCACATCACATGATTCAGGGAACCACATCCACATCACATGATTCACTGAACCTCATCCACATCACATGATTCAGCGAACCACATCCACATCACATGATTCACTGAACCACATCCACATCACATGATTCAGGGAACCTCATCCACATCACATGATTCAAGGAACCACATCCACATCACATGATTCACTGAACCTCATCCACATCACATGATTCAGCGAACCACATCCACATCACATGATTCACTGAACCACATCCACCTCACATGATTCAGCGAACCACATCCACATCACATGATTCACTGAACCACATCACATGATTCAGTGAACCACATCCACATCACATGATTCTCTGAACCACATCCACATCACATGATTCAGGGAACCACATCCACATCACATGATTCAGGGAACCTCATCCACATCACATGATTCAGGGAACCACATCCACCTCACATGATTCACTGAACCACATCCACATCACATGATTCAGGGAACCACATCCACATCACATGATTCAGGGAACCACATCCACATCACATGATTCACTGAACCACATCCACATCACATGATTCAGGGAACCACATCCACATCACATGATTCAGGGAACCACATCCACATCACATGATTCACTGAACCACATCCACATCACATGATTCACTGAACCACATCCACATCCACATGATTCAGCGAACCACATCCACATCACATGATTCAGGGAACCACATCCACATCACATGATTCACTGAACCTCATCCACATCACATGATTCAGCGAACCACATCCACATCACATGATTCACTGAACCACATCCACCTCACATGATTCAGCGAACCACATCCACATCACATGATTCACTGAACCACATCACATGATTCAGCGAACCACATCCACATCACATGATTCTCTGAACCACATCCACATCACATGATTCAGGGAACCACATCCACATCACATGATTCAGGGAACCTCATCCACATCACATGATTCAGGGAACCACATCCACATCACATGATTCACTGAACCACATCCACATCACATGATTCAGGGAACCACATCCACATCACATGATTCAGGGAACCTCATCCACATCACATGATTCAGGGAATCACATCCACATCACATGATTCACTGAACCACATCCACATCACATGATTCAGTGAACCACATCCACATCACATGATTCACTGAACCACATCCACATCACATGATTCAGGGAACCTCATCCACATCACATGATTCAGGGAACCACATCCACATCACATGATTCAGGGAACCTCATCCACATCACATGATTCAGGGAACCACATCCACATCACATGATTCACTGAACCACATCCACATCACATGATTCAGGGAACCTCATCCACATCACATGATTCACTGAACCACATCCACATCACATGATTCACTGAACCACATCCACATCACATGATTCAGGGAACCACATCCACATCACATGATTCACTGAACCACATCCACATCACATGATTCAGCGAACCACATCCACATCACATGATTCACTGATCCACATCCACATCACATGATTCAGCGAACCACATCCACATCACATGATTCACTGAACCACATCACATGATTCAGCAAACCACATCCACATCACATGATTCACTGAACCACATCCACATCACATGATTCAGTGAACCACATCACATGATTCAGCAAACCACATCCACATCACATGATTCAGCAGTACTCTGGGTGGTCAGGTCATTGGTGTAAATTATACACCGGGTAATCCTGAAAGCTGATTGGATTAAAAAAAATGCATTCCAGCCGGTGTCTACTCCACAAGTTACCACTGGCTAAATCTATAACGTTAAAATGCCCACATACTCTGTTCCATCTGACTGCACAATCCACTATCTCATCAGCCCAGCCAGGCAATTTATAAACTTGATCTCCAGTATAAAAAGCATCTAGACATTATCTCACATTTCTTTAAAACTAACATTTAGTTTTCAACAGCTGAGATTTATATCAACCTTGCTGTCTGTCTCTCTGACATTTGCAACATTGTTTCAATATTCAAATTGGATCTCCAGCTGTCCCATAGTAATGAGCGTGTCAGGATGAGACAGACGGGCAGACAGCTTTTCTGGTTCATAGGCACATGATTACTGCATACAACAGCTGTAGGATCAGCAGAGGCATTCGGGGCAGTTAGAGGGACATAAATTAGGTTACTTACATTGTGTCTACCAACGCCCCTGGTATAATGACCATTTGCTGAAGCATGACAACTCAGTGAGACAATGGTATCGATTAGCTGAGCTGGGCTTGGGTCATTGATAAGTCATTGTCTCAATGCGGCCTTATAGTGCTGTGAAAGGATCCAGGAACCTGCGTCACAATGGTAGGGATTAGCTGAGCTGGGCTTGGGTCATTGATAAGTCATTGTTTCAACACAGCCTTATAGTGCTGTGAAAGGATCCAGGAACCCAAATGATTTTGGGTGGATCCCATCCTCCTTATAAAACGTGTTTTGTTTCCAAAAGGTATCAAAATTGTCAACAAAAGTTACACCCATTGAGCTGCAATAATCATGTAGCCAGTTGTGAAGAGAAAGAATCTTGCTAAAGCGTTCAATGCCACGATTCAGAGAGGGCACAGGGCCAGATATGATGTGTCTTTTGTTAGTGTCTAGCAGAGAGTCAATCAGCTCTTTAAAATCCAGTTTCAACTGTTCAGAGCTGCCCTTCATAATGTCATTAAAACCCCCGACGTTGACTTTGAAATGGTAAGCACTGCGGCCGCAGACACAGGCCCCCCCAAGCGACGAAGGTGCAGGAAGATCAGGCTCCAAGACGGCAAAACTTTGTGCTGTTTGTATCCGCTCCGGGCCTCTTGTTGGGAGTGTAGACTGCTTTGTGGGAGGCCGCTGTCTTCGGCTTCCACGGCTCGTGACTGTCACGACTTCCGCCGAAGTCGGCTCCTCTCCTTGTTCGGGCGGCGTTCGACGTCACCGGCTTTCTAGCCATCACCGCTCCATTTCTCATATGTCCATTTGTTTTATCTTGTTCCATTCACACCTGGTTTTCATTCCATAATCACACTGCATGTATTTAGTCCTCTGTACCCCTCCATGTCTTTGTGTGTAATTGTTTATTGTTATGTGGGTTTTGTCAGGCGCCATACTTTTGTCAAGTTCCGTGTTTTTTGGCACGTTTATGTTGCTTTGAGCTGTCATTTTGGACCGGAATTAAAATGCGCCTGTTTACCACATTCTGATCTCCTGCACCTGACTTCGCCTCCCGTACACACCCCTGACAGCGACATGCAACCACCGTTGAATGTCTTGCTCTTCTTGCTGTGCTCCTTCGACACCGCGTTCAGATGGGGGAGCTCCAAGCAACACCGGCCAGTCGGATAATGACAAACGACAAGGCGGAGATGCATCCAACAAGCGCAAATGCCCTCCAGCCACCGGCGTAGAAAATGTAAGCATTCCACTCTGCGTTTTCACTAGTTTCTTACATAGGCTGGCGAGCTGCGTGATCAAGGAAGCCACCTCAAGCCCATAGTCTTCGGCAAGTAAACATTTTGCTGCTTTGGAGTGATCCGGTTTGTCCCGAAACAAAGCGTAGTAGATACAGCTCCTACACTAAGGCCAGACCAACTCAATTTGAACTGTGCCCACCAAGGCCACACCTACCTGGGTTGAATGCCCACGAAGGCCACACCTACCTGGGTTGAATGCCCACGAAGGCCACACCTACCTGGGTTGAATGCCCACGAAGGCCACACCTACCTGGGTTGAATTCCCACCAAGGCCACACCTACCTGGGTTGAATGCCAACCAAGGTCATACCAAGCCAGGTTGACTGCCCACGAAGGCCAGAACTACCTGGGTTGAATGCCCACCAAGGCCACACCAACCTGGGATCAAATGCCCACCAAGGCCACACCAACCTGGGTTGAATGACACCAAGGCCACACCAATATGGGTTGAAATGCCCACCAAGGCCACACCAACATGGATTGAAATGCCCACCAAGGCCACACCAACCTGGGTTGAAATGCCCACCAAGGCCACACCAACCTGGGTTGAAATGCCTACCAAGGCCACACCAACATGGGTTGAAATGCCCACCAAGGCCACACCAACCTGGGTTGAAATGCCCACCAAGGCCACACCAACCTGGGTTAATTGAAACAATGCTTTAGTGCAGTACAGAAGAATCAGAAGACAGTGGTAACAAATAGATATTTATAGATTAGAGGGATAGAAGACGTCATGCTGACACACAGATGCAACAACAAATACTCCTACACACACACACGCACGCACGCACGCACACACACACACACACACACACACACGCACATACACCAAGCATTTTAAGACTCAGAGAGGATTTCTTTGTCTTTCTTTGTCTTTTTCCATATATCTCTCTTTTGCATGTGTGTGTGTGCATGCATGCGTGTTTACCTTGGCTGTACCATTCCTGACCCTCCGTCCTCTCCTGTCATTACCCTCTCTCTCATTATGGTGAAAAATATCATCCTGATTTATCATTATTTGAACAAAGTCAGGAAGAAGGACATAGGCATAGAGAGAGAGAGAGAGATAGATAGAGAGATAGATAGAGAGAAAGAGCGAGAGAGAGAGAGAGAGACATAGATAGACAGAGAGAGAGACCTAATTGTCTGTCTTTTCAAGGGCATCATGGGGCTGAACTATATTTTGTAAATTGAAATCAATATGTTTCATTTCTCCAGACACTCATTTTCCTAATTCAGTGAACATTCTTTTAATTACAAGATTCTCCGTATCGATTCACTTTGTCTCACCTTTCAAATCCCCCAAACACCATTAGGCTTTGTGTGTCTGTGTGTGTGTGTGTGTGTGTGTGTGTGTGTGTGTGTGTGTGTGTGTGTGTGTGTGTGTGTGTGTGTGTGTGTGTGTGTGTGTGTCTGCGCACCTGTGTGTGTGTGTGTGTGTGTGTGTGTGTGTGTGTGTGTGTGTGTGTGTGTGTGTGTGTGTGTGTGTGTTGGGCCTGCTTTAGGTTCTCCTGTCTCTCCCTTCTCTTCTGTGATTAATGAGGGCATCATGAAGACGTGCTGATTGTGTCAGGACACTGTTCTGAGGTGGTGGGGAGTTGGGTCTGCTCACTAGTCTGTTGTTTAGACATGCTGAGAATGTTTACACAGTCAGGTTAATACAAAAGTATGATTAAAATGTTTACATGCTTTACAAGAAGAACGATTTCCCTAATAATCCTGTTTACATGGACACATCTGAAATCAGGCTACCTGTTAGGACTTGCAGAAAAATCGCCAATCAAAATAAACATTCTACCACAGCGACCATGTCATTTTTGGGAAGCCTATTTGATTCTGAGTTGGGGCATATAAAGAGTGTTTACATGTCCTAATAATTAGAAAGATAAACTCAGAAAACCAGGTGTTTTAAAGGGCGTATGCTTACATCAATTATGACTTTATGCCGATTAAGATACACAGAGTAAGGTGTGTAAATCTCAACCCTCATCCCGTTAACTCTCCTAGCTGTAATCTATAACAACCCTCATCCCTTCAACTCTCCTAGCTGTAATCTATAACAACCCTCATCCCTTTAACTCTCCTAGCTGTAATCTATAACAACCCTCATCCCTTTAAGTCTCCTACCTGTAATCTATAACAACCCTCATCCCTTTAACTCTCCTAGCTGTAATCTATAACAACCCTCATCCCTTTAACTCTCCTAGCTGTAATCTATAACAACCCTCATCCCTTTAACTCTCCTAGCTGTAATCTATAACAACCCTCATCCCTTTAACTCTCCTAGCTGTAATCTATAACAACCCTCATCCCTTTAACTCTCCTAGCTGTAGTCTATAACAACCCTCATCCCTTTAACTCTCCTAGCTGTAATCTATAACAACCCTCATCCCTTTAACTCTCCTAGCTGTAATCTATAACAACCCTCATCCCTTCAACTCTCCTAGCTGTAATCTATAACAACCCTCATCCCTTTAACTCTCCTAGCTGTAATCTATAACAACCCTCATCCCTTTAAGTCTCCTACCTGTAATCTATAACAACCCTCATCCCTTTAACTCTCCTAGCTGTAATCTATAACAACCCTCATCCCTTTAACTCTCCTAGCTGTAATCTATAACAACCCTCATCCCTTTAACTCTCCTAGCTGTAATCTATAACAACCCTCATCCCTTTAACTCTCCTAGCTGTAATCTATAACAACCCTCATCCCTTTAAATCTCCTACCTGTAATCTATAACAAGCTTCATCACTTTAACTCTCCTACCTGTAATCTCCAACAACCCCATCACTTTAACTGTCCTACCTGTAATCTATAACAACCCTAATTACTTTATCTATCTATCTATCTATCTATCTATCTATCTATCTATCTATCTATCTATCTATCTATCTATCTATCTATCTATCTATCTATCTATCTATCTATCTATCTATCTATCTATCTATCTATCTATCTATCTATCTATCTATCTATCTATCTATCTATCTATCTATCTATCTATCTATCTATCTATCTATCTATCTATCTATCTATCTATCTATCTATCTATCTATCTATCTATCTATCTATCTATCTATCTATCTATCTATCTATCTATCTATCTATCTATCTATCTATCTATCTATCTATCTATCTATCTATCTATCTATCTATCTATCTATCTATCTATCTATCTATCTATCTATCTATCTATCTATCTATCTATCTATCTATCTATCTATCTATCTATCTATCTATCTATCTATCTATCTATCTATCTATCTATCAGTGTTGAAAGGTTTGACCACTTGGAGTGTTGAAAGGTTCGACCACTTGGAGTGTTGAAAGGTTCGAACACTTGGACTTCACTTTATGGAGCATTGAAAGGCTCAACCAATTGGATAGTTCAAAGGTTTCGACCACTTGGAGGGTTGAAAGGCCCGACTACTTGGAGTGGTGAAAGGTTCGACCACTTGGAGTGTTGAAAGGTTTGACCACCTGGAGTGTTGAAAGGTTCTGACCACTTGGAGTGTTGAAAGGTTCGAACACTTGGACTTCACTTTATGGAGCATTGAAAGGTTTGACCAATTGGATAGTTCAAAGGTTTCGACCACTTGGAGTGTTGAAAGGTTCAACTACTTGGAGTGTTGAAAGGTACGACCACTTGGAGTGTTGAAAGGTTGGACCACTTGGACTTCTCTTTATGGAGCATTGAAAGGTTCGACCACTTGGAGGTTTGAAAGGTTTGACAACTTGGACATCTCTTTATGGAGCGTTGAAAGGTTCGACCACTTGGACTTCTCTTCATGAAGCGTTGAAAGGTACGACCACTTGGAGTGTTGAAAGGTTCCGACCGCTTGGACTTCTCTTGATTGAGAGTTGAAAGGTTCAATCAGTTGGAGCGTTGAAAGGTTCGACCAATTGGAGTGTTGAAAGGTTCCGACCACTTGGACTTCTCTTTATGGAGCGTTAAAAGGTTCGAGCACTTGGAGTGTTGAAAGGTCTGACCACTTGGACTTCTCTTTATGGAGCGTTAAAAAGTTTGACCACTTGGAGTGTTGAAAGGTTCGAGCACTCGGAGTGTTGAAACGTTCGACCACTTGGAGTGTTGAAAGTTTCGACCACTTGGAGTGTTTAAGTGCTTGAGTGTGATATCCTTGAGAGCACAGAAACATTTTCTTCATTTCCAAGGTCACACAAAGCCTGTAGTGTATATTACCTGTCAGACTATGAGAACATTGACCCGTCATCATAGTCTGTTGTTGTTGTTGTGCCCATGCATAATACAATCAATAGGAAGATGTTTACCTTGTGACTCTCCTGTCAATATACCTGATGTCTTTAGAACAGCCTGGTCCATTCTGGAGATATCACGCTCTAATCCTGTTAACTCACTGTCTGTGTCCAAAATGACTCCCTATTCCCTAGATAGTGCCCTACAAGCCCTGGTCAAAAGTAGTGCACTCTGTAGGGAATAGGGTGCCATAGGGCTCTGGTCAAAGTAGTGCACTATGTAGGGAATAGGGTGAGTGTTTGTTTTGTGCAGTTTTAGTATTTTAATATTTGACTTGAGTCGATGTCATCTGAATTTACAATTTGTCTTGCTGCAATTTTTACACAGAGCACTGAAGCATTTCTCTGTGAAATGATAATCTCTCTCTCGCTCTCTCTCTCTCTCTCTCTCTCACCCCTTCTCTCTCTACCGTACTCTCTTTCTGTCTCCAGTACCGGGCTTCCCCTACACAGCAGCCAGTGCAGCAGTGGCGGCTTACAGAGGGGCCCATCTAAGAGGTCGAGGGCGTACGGTCTACAACACATTCAGAGCAGCCGCACCCCCACCTCACATCCCCACTTACGGAGGGTGAGTTTCCCTCTCTTCTCTCTTTATTTATCTGTACCGTGCTCTCTCTTTCTGTCTTTATTTGTGTATACCTCACTCCTCTTGTTCCCTTTGTCTCTCTCTTTATCCTCCTCCTGTCTCTCTTTCTTTATCCTCCTCCTGTCTCTCTCTTTCTCTATCCTCCTCCTGTCTCTCTCTCTTTCTCTATCCTCCTCCTGTCTCTCTCACTCTCTTTCTCTCTCTCTCTCTCTATCCTCCTCCTGTCTCTCTCACTCTCTTTCTCTCTCTCTCTCTATCATCCTCCTGTCTCTCTCACTCTCTTTCTCTCTCTCTCTCTATCCTCCTCCCGTCTCTCTCTCTCTTTATCCTCCTCTCTCTCTCTTTCTCTCTCTCTCTCTCGCTCTATCCTCCTCCTGTCTCTCTATCCTCCTCCTGTCTCTCTCTCTCTCTTTATCCTCCTCCTTTCTCCTCTCTCTCTTCCTCTCTCTCTTTCTTTCTCTCTGTCTCTAATTCTCCTCTCTCCGTCTCTCTCTCTAACTGTCTCTCTCTGTGTCTGTATATGATGTGTAATGGGGTTTTCAGGATAGAGGATAGAAGCAGTGTATACTGATCTTGCCCCACCAGAGAAAGCCACCCCCATAGCATGTGATCGGGCATGCCCAAAGACTTGCACCTGACCTTGCACAGACTCATGTGAGATGACTGTCAGTCTGGGCTGGGGGGTTCTGGGGGTTGTAGTGCTTGGGTTGGAGTTGCCTCCAGACACTGATCTAAGGTCCGTTGTGTACCCTCCTATTGGTTAGGGTTTGGATTGGGGGAGGGGGATCTGATCCTAGATCTGTGCTTAAAGGGTAACTTCCACCCTGTGCTTATAGCTCTCTGCTGTCTTTGGATTTGGAGAGAGCCCCCCCCCCCCCCCCACACCCTCTCCCTCTTCTCCGTGGTGCCCCCTTCACCCTCTCCCTCTTCCCCGTGCCCCCTACACCCTCTCCCTCTTCCCCATGCCCCCTACACCCTCTCCCTCTTCCCCGTGCCCCCTACAGCCTCTCCCTCTTCCCCATGCCCCCTACACCCTCTCCCTCTTCCCCGTGCCCCCCACACCCTCTCCCTCTTCCCTCGTGCCCCCCACACCCTCTCCCTCTTCCCCGTGCCCCCCACACCCTCTCCCTCTTCCCCGTGCACCCCACACCCTCTCCCTCTTCCCTGTGCCCCTTACTCCCTCTTCCCCGTGCCCCCCATCCCCTAGAGGATGATAGCTCTAACAGGGGGAGGCTGTATGAGACGTCAAATATGATTCTGATTATAATTTTTCTGTCTTTTTTTTCTCTCTTCATAATTGCAAGCATCTGGTGTCTAAGGAGGCTGAAAGTTCATTTACTAAACTTAACAAATGAAACAACCCCCCCCCCCCCCCCAAAAAAAAAACAGATGAACAACCCTTTGCCCCCCTATATGATTTTAGACACTCTAGCGGAGTCCTGACATAGAGATAGGTGACATAGATAGTATTTCCATTAACTCTGGTCCACTCCCTTAATTGCTCTCATGAAAGCCCTATCTGGAGTCATTCATGCAGAGCTGGGTGTAGTTCTATTACAAATGGCTGTCTGAGGGAGATGAGTGGACTGGAAATGAAATACTGGGACCAACCAGGGACAGACACAAATGCACACGCTCACACACACACACACACACACACACACACACACACACACACACACACACACACACACACACACACACACACACACACACACACACACACACACAGACACACACACCAGTCCCGGGGAGCAGTCTAATGACTCTGTCCGAAGCAGAATGCTCTTTCCATGTTGTGACATTTCAGTTGTTATTGATTATCAGAGATCGACCAAACAGTCTAAAGCACATCTAATTGCTGCTGAGACACAGACACATTAAACACACACACAACACACACACACATACACCACACACACACAACACACACATACAACACACACACACACACAACACACACAAGCACACATAAAACACACACAACACACACAAGCACACATACGATACCCAGAAACTCTCAGTTTTATCTGGGTGAGAGCTTGTCTTAGTCACAGAGGACCAGAAGGCAGAGTGTCATAACAGAGATAGAGAGAGATAACAGATGGACCTGAGAAAAATACTAGATGCAAATGTCATAATCATCATCATCATAATCATGAGGTCCTGTGTGGCTCAGTCGGTAGAGCTTGGTGCTTGGAGCTTGGCGCTTGGCGCCTGGAGCTTGGCGCCTGGAGCTTGGCGCCTGGAGCCTGGAGCCTGGAGCCTGGAGCTTGGAGCTTGGCGCCTGGAGCTTGGAGCCTGGCGCCTGGAGCTTGGCGCCTGGTGCCTGGAGCTTGCGCCTGGCGCTTGGCGTTTGGAGTTTGGAGCTTGGAGCTTGGAGCTTGGAGCTTGGAGCTTGGAGTTTGGAGCTTGGCGTATGAGGTGCTTAGGATAAAAGTGTCTGTTAAATGGAACATATGATTATTTGTCATCAAGGAGTTGTTTCAACAGTCTGATCAGAATGTGGTAGGAAGATGAGGTATTCAGCAGTGACAGTAGTGACATCACCAACCTTTAGGACTGTTCATTAGTTCAACTAACTATTTTCTGATTCACGTTTTGACTAAGGCCCCCTTTGACTCCTTGTGTGGGGTCCGAGATGCACTTTCTGGACCTCCCCAGCCTCCTTACCACCTCAGAGAAAGAGAAAGACTGGATGGATCCCAAATCACCCCCTTCCCCTTGGCCCTCCATTTACGTGTTCACACTCACTTCCTCCTTTTGCACAAGTGTCCCAAAGGGAGGTAAAACTATAGAGGGTGTAGGGGCTAATTAGCCCCACCGGTAGTCACTTCTACTGAGCCTGCAATGCTGCCTGCTTCAGAGAGAAGTGAATCCCATAAGGCACCGTGTTATTTTTTAGTTTGCCCAATTTCACACAAAATAATAGAGGCTTGTCAAATTATATGACATTTGCATTTGTTTATGTCCGATGTCTTGACTTGACACATATAAAAGATGAAATACCTCTCAGATGAAATGTTTACTGTTATATTTTATTAAACGACAGGGGGTATTTGTTCATTTTAATTTCTTGCTTGTTTTATTATATTAAATGTGGATCATGAATTGCACCATTGAAGTCCGGAGTGATGGTGCTTTCAAGACAACTGGGAACTCGGAAATCTCCGACGTCTGACTTCAGTGTGTTCAAGACAACTGGGAACTCTGAAAAAAAGGTCAAATCGAGTGATTTTCAGATCGGAGCTCTAGAAAGATTCCTGAGTTTCCTACTTTGAATTCCGAGTTGGATGACCGTTGAAAAAAAAATCTCAGTCAGAGTTAGTTTTTTCAGAGTTCTCAGTTGTCTTGAACACACTGAAGTCAGACGTCGGAGATTTCCGAGTTCCCAGTTGTTTTGAATACGGCATGAGTACCGAAGTTGATAGGTTTATTGAACCCCTCTGAGTTTCGTCAGCAACACGTGACAACAGAGGACCCTCCAAGCGAGTTGGTAGGGGCAAGGCGGTGGTTTGGGATTCATAAAGAGAGACAGAGTAGTGGAGGAGAGTGCCAGCAGAACTCTCCTGTTTGGCTCCACCCATCTCATGTCTGGTGGTTTTTGATTGGACAAACTAACCTCTGCACAGACAGACAGGGTTGGTGTCTAGATGGTGCCTGCATGTCAACTTGCACTAATATGGATGTTTGTTTTGTTTGTGTTTGTTTGTGTTTGCATCCTTTGCAGTGTTGTTTACCAGGATGGATTTTATGGTGCAGATATTTATGTAAGTATTATTACCACTGAATGACGTTGAGGTCCGTAACAGAGATAGCTATGTTTCTACTTACCACTAAGGACATATGACATTTACATGTGCCTGTATTCATGATGCTTGGTTGAATGCTGAGCCATGTATTTAGAGAGTTGCAGAGCCAGGTATTTAGAGAGTTGCAGAGCCAGGTATTTAGAGAGTTGCAGAGCCAGGTATTTAGAGAGTTGCAGAGCCAGGTATTTAGAGAGTTGCAGAGCCAGGTATTTAGAGAGTTGCAGACCCAGGTATTTAGAGAGTTGCTGACCCAGGTATTTAGAGAGTTGCAGAGCCAGGTATTTAGAGAGTTGCAGAGCCAGGTATTTAGAGAGTTGACGAGCCAGGTATTTAGAGAGTTGCCGAGCCAGGTATTTAGAGAGTTGCTGAGTCAGGTATTTAGAGGGTTGCTGAGTCAGGTATTTAGAGAGTTGTCGAGCCAGGTATTTAGAGAGTTGCCGAGCCATGTATTTAGAAAGTTGCCGAGCCATGTATTTAGAGAGTTGCAGAGTCAGGTATTTAGAGAGTTGCAGAGCCATGTATTTAGAGAGTTGCAGAGCCAGGTATTTAGAGAGTTGCCGAGCCAGGTATTTAGAGAGTTGCCGAGCCAGGTATTTAGAGAGTTGCCGAGCCATGTATTTAGAGAGTTGCAGAGTCAGGTATTTAGAGAGTTGCAGAGCCATGTATTTAGAGAGTTGCAGAGCCAGGTATTTAGAGAGTTGCTGAGTCAGGTATTTAGAGAGTTGCAGAGCCAGGTATTTAGAGAGTTGCAGAGCCAGGTATTTAGAGAGTTGCAGAGCCAGGTATTTAGAGAGTTGCAGAGCCAGGTATTTAGAGAGTTGCAGAGCCAGGTATTTAGAGGGTTGCTGAGCCAGGTATATAGAGAGTTGCAGAGCCAGGGATATGGAGAGTTGCAGAGCCAGGTATTTAGAGAGTTGCAGAGCCAGGTATTTAGAGAGTTGCAGAGCCAGGTATTTAGAGGGTTGCTGAGCCAGGTATATAGAGAGTTGCAGAGCCAGGGATATGGAGAGTTGCAGAGCCAGGTATTTAGAGAGTTGCCGAGCCAGGTATTTAGAGAGTTGCCGAGCCATGTATTTAGAAAGTTGCCGAGCCAGGTATTTAGAGAGTTGCAGAGTCCGGTATTTAGAGGGTTGCTGAGCCAGGTATTTAGAGAGTTGCCGAGCCATGTATTTAGAGAGTTGCAGAGTCAGGTATTTAGAGAGTTGCAGAGCCATGTATTTAGAGAGTTGCAGAGCCAGGTATTTAGAGAGTTGCAGAGCCAGGTATATAGAGAGTTGCAGAGCCAGGTATTTAGAGAGTTGCAGAGCCAGGTATTTAGAGAGTTGCAGAGCCAGGTATTTAGAGAGTTGCAGAGCCAGGTATTTAGAGGGTTGCTGAGTCAGGTATATAGAGAGTTGCTGACCCAGGTATTTAGAGAGTTGCAGAGCCAGGGATATGGAGAGTTGCTGAGTCAGGTATTTAGAGAGTTGCCGAGCCATGTATTTAGAAAGTTGCCGAGCCATGTATTTAGAGAGTTGCAGAGCCAGGTATATAGAGAGTTGCTGAGTCAGGTATTTAGAGGGTTGCTGATCCAGGTATTTAGAGGGTTGCTGAGTCAGGTATTTAGAGAGCTGCAGAGCCAGTTATATAGAGAGTTGCAGAGCCAGGTATATAGAGAGTTGCAGAGCCAGGTATATAGAGAGTTGCAGAGCCAGGTATTTAGAGAGTTGCAGAGCCAGGTATATAGAGAGTTGCAGAGCCAGGTATATAGAGAGTTGCAGAGCCAGGTATATAGAGAGTTGCAGAGCCAGGTATTTAGAGAGTTGCAGAGCCAGGTATTTAAAGAGTTGCAGAGCCAGGTATATAGAGAGTTGCAGAGCCAGGTATTTAGACAGTTGCAGAGCCAGGTATTTAGAGGGTTGCTGAGTCAGGTATTTAGAGAGCTGCAGAGCCAGGTATTTAGAGAGTTGCAGAGCCAGGTATTTAGAGAGTTGCAGAGCCAGGTATTTAAAGAGTTGCAGAGCCAGGTATATAGAGAGTTGCAGAGCCAGGTATTTAGACAGTTGCAGAGCCAGGTATTTAGAGGGTTGCTGAGTCAGGTATTTAGAGAGCTGCAGAGCCAGGTATTTAGAGAGTTGCAGAGCCAGGTATTTAGAGAGTTGCAGAGCCAGGTATTTAGAGAGTTGCAGAGCCAGGTATTTAGAGAGTTGCAGAGCCAGGTATATAGAGAGTTGCAGAGCCAGGTATTTAGAGAGTTGCAGAGCCAGGTATTTAGAGAGTTGCAGAGCCAGGTATTTAGAGAGTTGCAGAGCCAGGTATTTAGAGAGTTGCAGAGCCAGGTATTTAGAGAGTTGCAGAGCCAGGTATTTAGAGAGTTGCAGAGCCAGGTATTTAGAGAGTTGCAGAGCCAGGTATTTAGAGGGTTGCTGAGTCAGGTATTTAGAGAGTTGCAGAGCCAGGTATTTAGAGGGTTGCTGAGCCAGGTATTTAGAGAGTTGCAGAGCCAGGTATTTAGAGAGTTGCTGAGCCAGGTATTTAGAGGGTTGCTGAGTCAGGTATTTAGAGAGTTGCAGAGCCAGGTATTTAGAGAGTTGCAGAGTCAGGTATTTAGAGAGTTGCAGAGTCAGGTATTTAGAGGGTTGCTGATCCAGGTATTTAGAGGGTTGCTGAGTCAGGTATATAGAGAGTTGCAGAGCCAGGTATTTAGAGAGTTGCAGAGCCAGGTATTTAGAGAGTTGCAGAGCCAGGTATTTAGAAAGCTGGGACATTGAGGTTACTGCATTATGATGCGTTTACATGACACTTAAATGAACAATCTATCGCTCCCCAGCAACACTACATGGGGGATATTTAAACTGTGCTATGTAACTGAATGTCTAAATGGAACAATATTCAACAATCCAGAAGTTGGCCCAACTCTCTAAAATGTCATATATGGTTCGGTTTGGTTGAATGTCGCCCTACAGCAGCTCAATGTAATGTAAACACAACCAGCCATACCAATGTTTATATCCCTACAGCAGCTCAATGTAACATAAACACAACCAGCCATACCAATGTTTATAGCCCTACATAAACTGGATTTGTTTTTTACATGTAAACACAACCAACCACATGAGGTTGGTGGCACCTTAATTGGGGAGCATGGTTCGTGGTAACGACTGGAGAGGAATCAGTGGAATGGTATCAAATACATCAAACACTTGGTTTCCAGGTGTTAGATGCCATTCCATTTGCTCCGTTCCTGACATTATTATGAGCCGTCCAGCCCTCAGCAGCCTCCACTGAAACCAACCTATACAAATCCAGAAATGTTTAAATAGCTTATTTCTTAAGAGGCTAGTTGAAGAGAGGCTAACTCTGTTAGACGTTGCATGTGTGGTGTTTATGGTTGTTGTCATGGGGATCTGGTGAAAGGTCAGGCACTACATAGGGGGCCATTTGGGAGGCAACACATTGTGCAACAAGCTCTCACAGTCTCACCTCAGAATTAGATGTTCATCCATGTTCCTCAAATTTTGAAGTCGTTCAAAGTGTTTAGGGTTAAGTTTAGGCATTAACTCTGAATGGTTAAGGTTTGGGATAGGCTTAAAACAAAAATCTCAAAAACAACTTTCTATCTCTGGATTCAAGCATGCAACCTTCAGAGGCAGATGCTAAGAAACATGTAACCTTCAGAGGCAGATGCTAACAAACATGTGACCTTCAGAGGCAGATGCTAACAAACATGTGACCTTCAGAGGCAGATGCTAACAAACATGTGACCTTCAGAGGCAGATGCTAACAAACATGCAATCTTCAGAGGCAGATGCTAACAAACATGCAATCTTCAGCACCAGAGGCAGATGCTAACAAACATGCAACCTTCAGCACCAGAGGCAGATGCTAACAAACATGCAATCTTCAGCACCAGAGGCAGATGCTAACAAACATGCAACCTTCAGCACCAGAGGCAGATGCTAACAAACATGCAACCTTCAGCACCAGAGGCAGATGCTAACAAACATGCAATCTTCAGCACCAGAGGCAGATGCTAACAAACATGCAACCTTCAGCACCAGAGGCAGATGCTAACGCCCATCCCTGTCCACAAGACCCTAGCACAGCCAAAATCTACTTGAAGGTAACTCACTGTTGCCCCAAGTGACCGGTTTCCACGTCATCTCTCGACATCCTCAGACATGGATGAACGTTGAATAATGACTTGTATCACGGGTGACCAGTCTGCATGGTGAGCCTGATCAGAGAGAGGAAGTGTGGATGGTTTTCTAAAGACCAAGTCAGGGATTCAGTGAGAATAATCCAAGATGTTACAGTATTACAGTATGTGTGTGTTCATACTGAGGAGTATTACAGTATGTGTGTGTTCATACTGAGGAGTATTACAGTATGTGTGTGTTTATACTAAGGAGTATTACAGTATGTGTGTGTTCATATTAAGGACATTTTGCTCAATCTCCCATCTACCTGTATCCTTCCTCTTCCTACCCCCTCTAGACACACACACACACACACACGTGTGCTCGCAACAGCAAGAAAATACCCCTGGAGAGAAACACCCGTTATAAAACAGATTACACAATTTATGAGCATGGAAAGATAGAACTGAACAGTGAGTCAGGATCTCCCCCTCTCTCTCTCTTCCCCCCTCTCTCTCTCTCTCTCTCTCTCTCTTTCTCTCGCCCCCTCTCTCTCTCTCGCCCCCTTCTCTCTCTCTCTCTCTGCTGTGCCTGCCACACACACATACACACATACACACACGGTTGACGGACCACAAGAGTGAACGGTGACCAACTCAGGAGATAGCTGTCTCCATCTTCCTGTCATCTCTGTCCATCCCTCTCTAAGGATCTGTTGCCAATGGCATCCTATTCCCTTTATAGTTCATTACTTTAGACCAGGGGCCCATAGGGAATAGGATGCCATTTGGAACACAGACACAGTACCTCCCTAGACCATGCCAGTATAAGTTATTTTGGAGAACCGCTGTAGAGTAGAATGGTGATAAAATAATACAGTATTACATCTGTCAGTAAAATGGTAATAATATAGTACAATATTACGTCAGTCAGAAGAATTGTAATAATATAGCATAACTTCAGTTGAAGGGTAATAATGTAGTACAGTATTACATCAGTAGAATGGTAATAATATAGTATAGTATTACATCAGTATAATGGTAATAATATAGTACAGTATTACATCAGTAGAATGGTAATAATATTGTACAGTATTACATCAGTCAGCAGAATGGTAATAATATAGTACAATATTACATCAGTCAGTAGAATGTTAATAATGTAGTACAGTATTATATCAGTATAATGGTAATAATATAGTACAGTATTATATCAGTATAATGGTAATAATATAGTACACTATTACATCAGTATAATGGTAAGAATATATTATAGTATTACATCAGTATAATGGTAATAATATAGTACAATATTACATCAGTATAATGGTAATAATATAGTACAGTATTACATAAGTATAACAGTAATAATATAGTACAGTATTATATCAGTTGAATGGTAACAATGTAGTACAGTATTACATCAATATAATGGTAATAATATAGTACATTATTACATCAGTCAGCAGAATGGCATTGTGGGTAGATGAGCAGAGAACAGTAGGGACACTATATTTAACAGGAACCATTAACAAGGGACACTATATTTAACAGGAACCAGAAACAGGGGACACTCTATTCAACAGGAACCAGAAACAGGGGACACTATATTTAACAGGAACCAGAAACAGGGGACACTATATTTAACAGGAACCAGAAACAGGAGACACTCTATTTAACAGGAACCAGAAACAGGGGACACTCTATTTAACAGGAACCAGAAACAGGGGACACTATATTTAACAGGAACCAGAAACAGGGGACACTCTATTTTACAGGAACCAGAAACAGGGGACACTCTATTCAACAGGAACCAGAAACAGGGGACACTATATTTAACAGGAACCAGAAACAGGAGACACTATATTTAACAGGAACCAGAAACAGGAGACACTATATTTAACAGGAACCAGAAACAGGAGACACTATATTTAACAGGAACCAGAAACAGGAGACACTATATTTAACAGGAACCAGAAACAGGGGACACTATATTTAACAGGAACCAGAAACAGGGGACGCTATATTTAACAGGAACCAGAAACAGGGGACACTCTATTTAACAGGAACCAGAAACAGGGGACGCTCTATTTAACAGGAACCAGAAACAGGGGACACTCTATTTAACAGGAACCAGAAACAGGGGACACTCTATTTAACAGGAACCAGAAACAGGAGACACTATATTTAACAGGAACCAGAAACAGGGGACGCTCTATTTAACAGGAACCAGAAACAGGAGACACTATATTTAACAGGAACCAGAAACAGGGGACGCTATGTTTTTTACAGGGAACAGAATCACACCATCTCCTGGGGGCTTGCTGCTCTGCTCTGTGTGGTGAAATGCATGCTGGTCGTGTTTCTGGCCATGGCGTGGTTGGCGTGACTTTGTGGTTGGTTGAACATGGAGTCTTGCTGTGCTCACAGACTGATCATCACTGCATCACCGCACACCAGCCTGTCGCATGGATGTGTGTGTGTGTGTGTGTGTGTGTGTGTGTGTGTGTGTGTGTGTGTGTGTGTGTGTGTGTGTGTGTGTGTGTGTGTGTGTGTGTGTGTGTGTGTGTGTGTGTGTGTGTGTGTGTGTGTGTGTCGTGTTTGCCTAATTGAACAGCTGATGGCAGCATTACATAAATTAAAATCTGTGTTCTTTATAGAACATATGGGAATCTGTTGCAAGGCAGTTATGTCAAATTAGTCTTTGAAAATAAATATTACATTTTAATGAAAAATGTATCTACTTCCACTTATTATGAAATCAATACATTATTGATCGTGTGGCATAATTCATTCAGCACACAGAAATATTTTACATCCAAAGCATTACATATGTACTGAGTCCTTCGTCAGCCTTGCTATTGATCAGACTGTGTGATGGTGTATTCTGTCAATATATGTGTAGATCCATGAACCAGCAGAACATCAATGGTACTGACAGGAATCAATCACATTTATTAACCATCTCTCTGTATCTCTGTGTGTGTGTGTGTACGTGTGTGTGTGCGTACGTGTGTGCTTGTGTGTGTATGTCCGTGTGTGTTTCCAGGGGGGCTATGCTGCCTACAGGTATGCACAGCCTGCTGCCGCCACAGCTGCTGCATACGGTGACAGGTAAGATGGACCTCTTTTTTTATCTCTCGCTCTCTGTCCCTCTCTCTCGAGCTCTCTCTCTCTCTCTACTTCTCTCTCTCTCTGTCCCTCTTTCTCTCTCTCTCGCTCTACCTCTCTCTCTGTCCCTCTCTCTCGTGCTCTCTCTCTCTCTCTACTTCTCTCTCTCTCTGTCCCTCTCTCTCGTGCTCTCTCTCTCTCTCTACTTCTCTCTCTCTCTGTCCCTCTTTCTCTCTCTCTCGCTCTACCTCTCTCTCTGTCCCTCTCTCTCGTGCTCTCTCTCTCTCTCTACTTCTCTCTCTCTCTGTCCCTCTTTCTCTCTCTCTCGCTCTACCTCTCTCTCTCTGTCCCTCTCTCTCGTGCTCTCTCTCTCTCTACTTCTCTCTCACTACTTCTCTCTCTCTCTCTGTCCCTCTTTCTCTCTCTCTCTCGCTCTACCTCTCTCTCTCTGTCTCTCTACCTCTCTCTCTCTGTCCCTCTTTCAATTCAATTCAATTCGCTTTATTGGCATGACGTAACAATGTACATATTGCCAAACGCTTATTTTGGATATTTACAATATAAAAATAAATAAAAATGAGAATCAAAACTGTCAACGGGACAACAGTAACAACAATAACCAAGGGTCAAAATAACCATACATTCAACAATAACAATAAGCATACAGTAGAGGACATGTGCAGGTTGATTGGTCTGTCAGACACTGTCCCTCAACTTATGGCAGGCAGCGATGTAGTGCGCTGCCAACACACAGCTCTCTGCGTCCTCCCCCAACAGGACGGGTAGCCTACTCTCATCAGAGAGGTCTTTGAAACCTTTAATAAGGGTTTCACATTTGGGGAGATTACACTCTCTAATTGTTTTATATTTTTGACATTTTGTCAGGAAATGCAGCTCCGTCTCAGGTTCTGCTGTTGTGCAGTATAGTTGCACAGCCTTTCCTCTACAGGGAGCCAGGTTTTCCTGTGTCTACCCTTCTCAATGGCAAGGCTGTGCTCACTGAGCCTGTACTTTGTCAAGGTTTTTCTAAGGTTTTGATCAGTAACCATGGTCAAATATTTAGCCACGGTGTACTGTCGATTTAGGGCCAGATAGCACTGCATTTTGCTTTGTGTTTGTGCTTGTGTTTCCCAATAAGCAATGTAGTTTTGTTTTGACTGTGTTGTAATTAGTTTTATTCTGATTGATTGGATGTTCTGGTCCTGAGGCTTCAGTGTGTTAGTAGAACAGGTTTGTGAACTCAGCCCCAGGACCAGCTGGATGAGGGGACTCTTTTCTTTGCTCAGCTCTTGGCATTGCAGGGCTTGGTAATGATATGAGAGGGAGTCACTGTATTTTAGATGTTTCCAAAACTTAATTGTTCTTTTTTGAGTTTTTATTATTAGTGGATATTGGCCTAATTCTGCCCTGCATGCATTGTTTGTAGTTTTCCTCTGGACATGTAGGAGAATCTTACAGAACTCTGCATGCAGGGTTTCAATGGGGTGTTTGTCCCATTTGATGAAATCTTGTTTTGCAAGTGGACCCCACACCTCGCTGCCATAAAGTGCAATTGGTTCAATGACATATTCAATTCATTTTAGCCAAATTTTAATAGGTATTTCAATTTGAATTTGCTTTTTAATGGCGTAGAATGCCCTGCGTGCTTTCTCTCTCAGTTCATTCACTCTCTTTCTCTCCCTCTCTGTCCTCTCTCTCTCTCTCTCTCTCTCTCGCTCTACTTCTCTCACTCACTCTCCCTCTCTCTCTGTAAATACTACAGTAATGTCTGCAAAAACACTACAGTCCGCATAAACAGTCAGCACTTTTTTTTTTTTACTTTAGTAGGTACTACAGTATTTAATTTGTGTATACCCTGCCCATTTCTCACCCCCCATATAGCAATTAGTGCCACCCATAAGTGAGAAACCTGCGTGCCAAGTATAGACCATATATTGTGTTCGTCTACAGGTTATAGAAAGGATCCATTCAGACCCCAGTACTACCTACCTACCGACCGACCGACCGACCGACCGACCGACCGACCGACCGACCTACCTACCTACCTACCTACCTACCTACCTACCTACCTACCTACCTACCTACCTACCTACCTACCTACCTACCTACCTACCTACCTACCTACCTACCTACCTACAGGTTATGGAAAATGAGCTCTTTTAGTATTTCTCTTCTCTTCGATGTCAAAGATAATAAAACAAACACACTTTAGTAAACACTACAGTTATACTGCAAATACACTACAGTAAATACTACAGTTATACTGCAAAGACACTACAGTAAACACTACAGTTATACTGCAATCCGCAAAACACTACATTCATTAATATAGTATATACTACTGTTTAATATAGTATTTTAATATAGTATTTATATGATAGTTAACTGTAAATACTACAGTGAATACTACAGTATACTACAGTAAATAGTACAGTGAATAATACAGTATTCTACAGTAAATACTACATTTTCACTGTTGCGTTCTTGCTGACTTTAGTCTGCAAAAACACTATAGTGGATACTATAGTAAAGTCCGCAAAAAACACTACAGTGTATTTATACCATAGTATACTATAGTATTTTTCATGTGGGTTTCTCTCTCGCTCTCTGCCTCTCTCTGTTGCTCTCTACCTCTTTCCCTCTCTGTCTCTTTGTCTTTCTCTCCCTCTCTCAGTCTCTCTCGCTCTATACCTCTCACTCTCTCGCTCTCTCCCTTGCGCTCTACCTCTCTCTCACCCTCTCTCATTCTCAGTCGCTCTCTCCCTCTCTCTCGTAGTTTATTAGTATAATTCCTTGGTCCAATCAGGACAGTTGGGACCACAGGTACCCCAGAATCCTCTACAATAATTGTCTGATTAAATCAAATGAGCTGGAAGACAGAGTTTAGCAGTTCAATCAAAGTGAGGAGTGGGCAGGAGGGGTGAAATTAGGGGGACGGACCAGACAGGGCTGAAGGATGACATGCAGGGTTGGCAGTTGGAAAGTTAGCCCCAAAGTGTTGCTCTACAGTAGACTCAGCCTGTTAACTTCACAGCCTGTAAGGGATGGTTCATTTAACATGGAACAGTAGATTGTACTGTGGTGTTACATGTATAGTAGATATTTAACATGGAACAGTACACAGTACTGTGGTGTTAGATGTATAGTAGATATTTAACATGGAACAGTAGATTGTACTGTGGTGTTAGATGTATAGTAGATATTTAACATGGAACAGTACACAGTACTGTGGTGTTAGATGTATAGTAGATATTTAACATGGAACAGAAGACATTACTGTGGTGTTAGATGTATATAAGATATTTAACATGGAACAGTAGATAGTACTGTGGTGTTAGATAGAGATATTTAACATGGAACAGTACACAGTACTGTGGTGTTATATGTATAGTAGATATTTAACATGGAACAGTAGACAGTACTGTGGTGTTAGATGTATAGTAGATATTTAACATGGAACAGTAGACAGTACTGTGGTGTTAACATGGAACAGTAGATAGTACTGTGGTGTTATATGTATAGTAGATATTTAACATGGAACAGTAGACAGTACTGTGGTGTTATATGTATAGTAGCTATTTAACATGGAACAGTAGACAGTACTGTGGTGTTAACATGGAACAGTAGACAGTACTGTGGTGTTAGATGTATAGTAGATATTTAACATGGAACAGTAGACAGTACTGTGGTGTTAACATGTAACAGTAGACAGTACTGTGGTGTTAGATGTATAGTAGATATTTAACATGGAACAGTAGACAGTACTGTGGTGTTAGATGTATAGTAGATATTTAACATGGAACAGTAGATAGTACTGTGGTGTTAGATGTAGATATATAACATAGAGCAGTAGATAGTGCTGTGGTGATAGATGTATAGTAGATATTTAAATTGATTTAGAATAACCTTTGGTTTGAAATGGCAGTGTACTGCCATGAAAAACAACAGTGAGATATAACAAATACATATAAATACATAGTGTTGTTTTATACCAGGCGTGTTGAGGTTGTGTTGCAATACATAGTGTTGTTTTATACCAGGTGTGTTGAGGTTGTGTTGAAATACAAAGTGTTGTTTTATACCAGACATGTTGAGGTTGTGTTGCAACACACAGTGTTGTTTTATACCAGGTATGTTGAGGTTGTGTTGAAATACATAGTGTTGTTGTGTTGCAATACAAAGTGTTGATTTATACCAGGCGTGTTGAGGTTGTGTTGCAATACATAGTGTTGTTTTATACCAGGCATGTTGAGGTTGTGTTGAAATACATAGTGTTGTTTTATACCAGGCATGTTGAGGTTGTGTTGCATGGTGGTATTGGTCATGCACTCCTCGTGTATATCAGTCATTGTGGCAATTCTGTCATATTGTATTGGAGAGTGTGTTCTAAATTCTAAGTGAGTTCTAAGTGTGTTCTGTAGAGGGTGTTCTATGTTCTAAGAGGGGTCTAAGTGTGTTCTCTAGA
>NC_138293.1:100692500-100832500 GCF_965601325.2 Salmo salar
AGACTGTACTGAAGGTCAGTATAGTAAAGACTGTAGGTCAGTGTAGTAGACACTGTAGGTCAGTGTAGTAGACACTGTAGGTCAGTATAGTAGAGACTGTAGGTCAGTGTAGTAGAGATTGTAGGTCAGTATAGTAGAGACTGTAGGTCAGTATAGTAGAGACTGTAGGTCAGTATAGTAGAGACAGTAGGTCAGTATAGTAGAGACTGTAGGTCAGTGTAGTAGAGACTGTAGGTCAGTGTAGTAGAGACTGTAGGTCAGTATAGTAAAGACTGTAGGTCAGTATAGTAGAGACTGTACTGTAGGTCAGTGTAGTAGAAACTGTACTGTAGGTCAGTATAGTAGAGACTGTAGGTCAGTGTAGTAGAGACTGTAGGTCAGTGTAGTAGAGACTGTAGGTCAGTATAGTAGAGACTGTACTGTAGGTCAGTATAGTAGAGACTGTAGGTCAGTATAGTAGAGACTAGCCTGTAGGTCAGTATAGTAGAGACTAGCCTGTAGGTCAGTATAATAGAGCCGAGCCTGTAGGTCAGTATAGTAGAGACTGTATTTCAGTATAGTAGAGACTGTAGGTCAGTATAGTAGAGACTGTAGGTTAGTATAGTAGAGACTGTACTGTAGGTCAGTATAGTAGAGACTGTAGGGCAGTGTAGTAGATCCTGGACTGTAGGTTAGTATAGTAGAGACTGTAGGTTAGTATAGTAGAGCCTGTACTGTAGGTCAGTATAGTAGAGACTGTAGGTCAGTGTAGTAGATCCTGGACTGTAGGTCAGTATAGTAGAGACTGTAGGTCAGTATAGTAGAGACTGTAGGTCAGTATAGTCGAGACTGTAGGTCATTATAGTAGAGACTTTACTGTAGGTCAGTATAGTAGAGACAGTAGGTCAGTGTAGTCGAGACTTTACTCTAGGTCAGTATAGTAGAGACTAGGTCAGTGTAGTAGAGACTGTAGGTCCGTATAGTAGAGACTGTAGGTCAGTGTAGTAGAGACTGTAGGTCCGTATAGTACAGACTGTAGGTCAGTGAAGTAGAGACTGTAGGTCCGTATAGTAGAGACTGTAGGTCAGTATAGTAGAGCAGGTTGGTCAGTATAGTAGAGCAGGTTGGTCATTATAGTAGAGACTTTACTGTAGGTCAGTATAGTAGAGACAGTAGGTCAGTGTAGTAGAGACTGTACTGCAGGTCAGTATAGTAGAGACTAGGTCAGTGTAGTAGAGACTGTAGGTCCGTATAGTAGAGACTGTAGGTCAGTATAGTAGAGCAGGTTGGTGAGACTGAATAACAACGTCCAAATGTAATGGGGATTAACACACATATGCACACGCACACACAAACACACATACACAATGTCCAACACTAATGGGAATTAACTGAGCCTAATCGCACAGCGCTGGGCCCGTATGCAAATCAGCTTATTTATATTTGCAAGCCAGGCTGCTGATTGGCTGTTATCAGTATGCGCGGGCAGTCAGGCTCAGAGGGGGAGATTAGAACTCTGCTATCGCCAACGCTTCTGCTCACTGCCCCTCAGAACTCTGGGATATGGAACCGCTCTCTGGGGGTTTTAGTTTTAAGATGTCTGTCCGTCTGTATCTCTGTCTGTCTGTCTCTCTGTCGAGAGAGAGAGAGAGAGAGAGACAGACAGAGAGACAATCTCTCTTTCTCTCTGTCCGTCTGTCTCTGTGTCCGTCTCTGTGTCTGTCTGTCTCTGTGTCTGTCTTTCTGTCTTTCTGTCTGTCTCTCTCTCTCTCTCTCTGTCTGTTTCTCTGTCTGTCTCTCTGTCCGTCTGTCTCTGTGTTTGTCTGTTTCTCTGTCTGTCTCTCTGTCTCTCTCTCTGTCTGTCTCTCTTTCTTTCTTTCTGTCTGTCTGTCTGTCTGTCTGTCTGTCTGTCTGTCTGTCTGTCTGTCTGTCTGTCTGTCTGTCTGTCTGTCTGTCTGTCTGTCTGTCTGTCTGTCTGTCTGTCTGTCTGTCTGTCTGTCTGTCTCAATGTCTGTCTCAATGTCTGTCTGTCTGTCTCAATGTCTCTCTGTCTATCTGTCTCTCTTTCTCTCTGTCCGTCTGTCCATCTCTGTGTCTCTGTCTGTCCCTGTGTCTGTCTTTCTGTCTGTCTGTCTCTCTGTCTGTCTCTCTCTTTCTCTGTGTCTGTCTGTCTCTGTGTCTGTCTTTCTGTCTGTCTCTGTCTGTCTCTGTCTGTCTGTGTCCCTGTATCTCTGTCTCTCTGTATCTCTGTCTATCTGTCTATTTGTATGTCTCTCTGTCTGTCTCCCTGTCTCTCTTTCTTTCATTCTCTCTCTCTAACTCTGTTCTTTCTTTCTATCTCTGTCCCTGTAACTCTGTTCTTTCTTTCTATCTCTGTCCCTGTAACTGCTCTTTCTCTCTATCTCTGTCCCTGTAACTGTAATTTCTTTCTATCTCTGTCCCTGTAACTGCTCTTTCTTTCTATCTCTGTCCCTGTAACTGTAATTTCTTTCTATCTCTGTCCCTGTAACTGTTCTTTCTTTCTATCTCTGTCCCTGTAACTCTGTTCTTTCTTTCTATCTCTGTCCCTCTAACTCTGCTCTTTCTCTCTATCTCTGTCCCTGTAACTCTGTTCTTTCTTTCTATCTCTGTCCCTGTAACTCTGTTCTTTCTTTCTATCTCTGTCCCTGTAACTCTGTTCTTTCTTTCTATCTCTGTCCCTCTAACTCTGTTCTTTCTTTCTATCTCTGTCCCTGTAACTGCTCTTTCTTTCTATCTCTGTCCCTGTAACTGTTCTTTCTTTCTATCTCTGTCCCTCTAACTGTAATTTCTCTCTATCTCTGTCCCTGTAACTCTGTTCTTTCTTTCTATCTCTGTCCCTGTAACTCTGTTCTTTCTTTCTATCTCTGTCCCTCTAACTGTAATTTCTCTCTATCTCTGTCCCTGTAACTCTGTTCTTTCTTTCTATCTCTGTCTCTCTAACTCTGTTCTTTCTTTCTATCTCTGTCCCTCTAACTGTAATTTCTCTCTATCTCTGTCCCTGTAACTCTGTTCTTTCTTTCTATCTCTGTCCCTGTAACTGCTCTTTCTTTCTATCTCTATCTCTGTCCCTGTAACTGCTCTTTCTCTCTATCTCTGTCCCTCTAACTGTAATTTCTTTCTATCTCTGTCCCTGTAACTCTGTTCTTTCTTTCTATCTCTGTCCCTCTAACTGTAATTTCTCTCTATCTCTGTCCCTGTAACTCTGTTCTTTCTTTCTATCTCTGTCCCTGTAACTGCTCTTTCTTTCTATCTCTGTCCCTGTAACTCTGTTCTTTCTTTCTATCTCTGTCCCTGTAACTCTGTTCTTTCTTTCTATCTCTGTCCCTGTAACTCTGTAATTTCTTTCTATCTCTGTCCCTGTAACTCTGTTCTTTCTTTCTATCTCTGTCTCTCTAACTCTGTTCTTTCTTTCTATCTCTGTCCCTCTAACTGTAATTTCTCTCTATCTCTGTCCCTGTAACTCTGTTCTTTCTTTCTATCTCTGTCCCTGTAACTGCTCTTTCTTTCTATCTCTATCTCTGTCCCTGTAACTGCTCTTTCTCTCTATCTCTGTCCCTCTAACTGTAATTTCTTTCTATCTCTGTCCCTGTAACTCTGTTCTTTCTTTCTATCTCTGTCCCTCTAACTGTAATTTCTCTCTATCTCTGTCCCTGTAACTCTGTTCTTTCTTTCTATCTCTGTCCCTGTAACTGCTCTTTCTTTCTATCTCTGTCCCTGTAACTCTGTTCTTTCTTTCTATCTCTGTCCCTGTAACTCTGTTCTTTCTTTCTATCTCTGTCCCTGTAACTCTGTAATTTCTTTCTATCTCTGTCCCTGTAACTCTGTTCTTTCTTTCTATCTCTGTCCCTGTAACTCTGTTCTTTCTCTCTATCTCTGTCCCTGTAACTCTGTTCTTTCTTTCTATCTCTGTCCCTGTAACTCTGTTCTTTCTTTCTATCTCTGTCCCTGTAACTCTGTTCTTTCTTTCTATCTCTGTCCCTGTAACTCTGTAATTTCTTTCTATCTCTGTCCCTGTAACTCTGTTCTTTCTTTCTATCTCTGTCCCTGTAACTCTGTTCTTTCTTTCTATCTCTGTCCCTGTAACTCTGTTCTTTCTCTCTATCTCTGTCCCTCTAACTGTAATTTCTTTCTATCTCTGTCCCTGTAACTCTGTTCTTTCTCTCTATCTCTGTCCCTGTAACTCTGTTCTTTCTTTCTATCTCTGTCCCTGTAACTCTGTTCTTTCTCTCTATCTCTGTCCCTGTAACTCTGTTCTTTCTCTCTCTGTCCCTCTAACTGTAATTTCTTTCTATCTCTGTCCCTCTAACTCTGCTCTTTCTTTTGAAATCTCTCACAAACTCTTGTTCTTTTTGTCGGTCTGCGCTTTCTCTTTCTTTGTCTCTGTCTCTGTGTCTGTCTCTCTATCTGTTTTACTGTCTGTCTCTCTGTCTGTCTGTCTCTCTGTCACTCTCGCTCTCTCAATATGAAAAAGTGACCAATCATTTTCTTGTTAGGGTAAAACCTGCTGTATTCACTATGACATATAAAGCCAATGTTCTTCTATTTTTTCATTTCTTATTAGACGTGTTGAGATGTAGGAAAGAAGGTTATGACCTTTTTTATATACTGGAGGATATTTGCAGTCACAGGTTCAAAGTTGTTTCATACATTCACAGATGCTGAGTCTTCTGTTTCTGCACTGAGATGGTTCAAAGTTGTTTCATACATTCACAGATGCTGAGTCTTCTGTTTCTGCACTGAGATGGTTCAAAGTTGTTTCATACATTCACAGATGCTGAGTCTTCTGTTTCTGCACTGAGATGGTTCAAAGTTGTTTCATACATTCACAGATGCTGAGTCTTCTGTTTCTGCACTGAGATGGTTCAAAGTTGTTTCATACATTCACAGATGCTGAGTCTTCTGTTTCTGCACTGAGATGATTCAAAGTTGTTTCATACATTCACAGATGCTGTCTTCTGTTTCTGCACTGAGATGGCTGTTACATGTGACTGAAGACGTTGATGTACTGTGTGTGTGTTTATGTGTGTGTGTGTGTGTGTGTGTGTGTGTGTCTGGTTTATATGATGGGTACTGATGGTGTTTGTTGTTGTCTCATGTGTTTCCATAGTTACGGACCAGTATATGCTGCGGACCCCTACAACCACCCACTTGCTCCAGCAGCCACATACAGCATTGGTGCCATGGTAAAACACACACTCACACACCTCTGTCTCTCTCTCTCTCTCTGTCCTTCTCTCACTCCCTCTCTCCATCTCTCTCTCCTCTGCCTCTCTTTATCTCTGTCACACTATTCCCCTCTATCTACCTCTATCTGTCTCCCCTTCTTTCCTTCTCTCTCTGTCTCCCCTTCCTTCCTCCTCTCTCTGTCTCCCCTTCCTTCCTCCTCTCTCTCTGTCTCCTCTTCCTTCCTTCCTCCTCTCTCTCTGTCTCCTCTTCCTTCCTTCTCTCTCTGTCTCCTCTTCCTTCCTTCCTCCTCTCTCTCTGTCTCCTCTTCCTTCCTTCTCTCTCTCAGTCTCCTTCCTCCTCTCTCTCTGTCTCCTCTTCCTTCCTTCCTTCCTCCTCTCTCTCTGTCTCCTCTTCCTTCTCTCTCTCTGTCTCCTTCCTCGTCTCTCTCTGTCTCACCTTCCTTCCTCCTCTCTCTCTGTCTCCTCTTCCTTCTCTCTCTCTGTCTCCTTCCTCGTCTCTCTCTGTCTCACCTTCCTTCCTCCTCTCTCTGTCTCCTCTTCCTTCCTCCTCTCTCTCTGTCTCCTCTTCCTTCCTCCTCTCTCTCTGTCTCCTCTTCCTTCCTCCTCTCTCTGTCTCCTTCCTCGTCTCTCTCTGTCTCCTCTTCCTTCCTCCTCTCTCTGTCTCCTCTTCCTTCCTCTCTCTCTGTCTCCTCTTCCTTCCTCCTCTCTCTGTCTCCTCTTCCTTCCTCTCTCTCTGTCTCCTCTTCCTTCCTCCTCTCTCTGTCTCCTTCCTCCTCTCTCTCTGTCTCCTTCCTCCTCTCTCTCTGTCTCTCCTTCCTCCTCTCTCTCTCTCCTTCCTCCTCTCCTCTCTTGCCATCAGGTGTTTTTTCATTCTCTCTTGCTTTTCTGTGTTTCCTTGTCTTCCTCCGTTCATCCACCTCTCCCTCAATCTGTCCCTCTTCATCTCTCCCTCCCTCTCCTTGAGGGACAGACAGACGGGTGGGCGGGCGGGCATGCGGGCGGACGGACAGACAGACAAATACATCTACTCCGCTAACACAAGCATGATGCATTGTGATGTGATTCCATCAAACACAACAAAAAGAGAACGGTGTAGATGTTATTACTGATGTTATTATATGATCTCTCCATGTATTAACCCATTGTTTCTCACCCCTCTGAGTAGCCCCTGGCATGATGGCCTGGCATGTCTGCTGGCATGAGGTGTCTTGGTGCACGCTGCATGTGGGGGGGCCATGTCATCCCACTGGGTTTGTAACGGTAACCTAACAAACGGTAAATTGCAGTTAGCTGGTCAGGAAGTAGTGTGTGGAGGGTATTCTACACAGCAGTCAGCCAATGAGTTTCACAAGTAGACTTAGAAAAGTGCTTTACATATACAGTACATATCTTTACATATACAGTACATATCTTTACATATACAGTACATATCTTTACATATACAGTGCATATCTTTACATATACAGTACATATCTTTACATATACAGTACATATCTTTACATATACAGTACATAACTTTATGGCTGTTGTTTGCATAGAATTAGAAAAAAATATATGAAAAGAATATCTCTGCTTACACATGTGTTTCAGAATGCTTTACATATATCTCTATGGTTACACGTGTGGTTCAGAATGCTTTACATATATCTCTATGGTTACGCCTGTGTTTCAGATGCTTTACATACAGTATATCTCTATGGTTACGCGTGTGTTTCAGATGCTTTACATTTATCTCTATGGTTACGCCTGTGTTTCAGATGCTTTACATACAGTATATCTCTATGGTTACGCGTGTGTTTCATTTACATTTACATACATTATATCTCTATGGTTACGCGTGTGTTTCAGATGCTTTACATACAGTATATCTCTATGGTTACGCGTGTGTTTCAGATGCTTTACATTTATCTCTATGGTTACGCGTGTGTTTCAGATGCTTTACATTTATCTCTATGGTTACGCGTGTGTTTCAGATGCTTTACATTTATCTCTATGGTTACGCGTGTGTTTCAGATGCTTTACATACAGTTTATCTCCATGGTTACGCGTGTGTTTCAGATGCTTTACATATATCTCTATGGTTACCTGTGTGTTTCAGATGCTTTACATACAGTTTATCTCCGTGGTTACGCGTTTCAGAATGATTTACATATGTCTCTATGGTTCTGCATATGTTTCAGAATGCTATAGAAGTACATTACTATATATCAGTCCCTCCACGATTGTGTTTGGATGTGATATTTGCAGGTAAAAATGCTTGATTCTGCTTCAGCAATTCTGACATTTTGCATGGCAATATGCAATGATTTTGTCCAATTTGTCGTGAAAATACGCTGATGAGGGAAAAGGTTTTTGACGCGTAGCTTGATTTAACCATATTATGCTTTGAAAGTGTGGTGATTGGTTGAAATTGCAAGTACTCAATTTGTACTGCGGCGATGGGTCAGTTTAATGCGATAACATTGCGATGATTTGACTGTTTTATGCAGAAATAGTGCAGCGATCCATCAAATGTTCAAGCCCTCACATAATATCTGGGAAATTGTTGACTTTGATAAAAACTTTGCGATTGTAAAATTGCTGATATATACTTTGTCTATGTTGTGTTTCAGAATTCTTACATTTTCTCTATGGTTACGTGTGTGTTTCAGAATGCTTACATTATATATATGGTTATGTGAGTGTTTCAGAATACTTACATTATCTCTATGGTTACGTGTGTGTTTCAGAATGCTTGTATCATCTCTATGGTTATGTGTGTTTTCGACTTTACATGGTTATGGTGGTGTGTGTCACAATGTTATAGAAGAACAGTACTATATACAGGATATCTTTGTGTTTCAGAATGCGTTTGCCCCATTGGCTGATGCCAAGACGAGGAGTCATGCTGACGACGTGGGTCTGGTGTTGTCCTCCCTGCAGGCTAGTATATACAGGGGAGGTTACAGCCGCTTTGCCCCATACTAACCCACCAACCAACCTCCCTAAAACCATACAACAACCAATTACTACCCTACCAACCAACCAACCTCCCCACAACCAAACAACAACCAATCCTTTCTGACAGGGACACAACCGACCAACCAACCAACCGACCAACCAACAAACAAACCACACAACCAACAAACCAGTATGTGAGTGAGAGAGAGAGAGACAGAGAGCGAGAGAGAGGGCGAGAGGGAGAGCGAGAGAGAGCGAGAGAGAGGGCGAGAGGGAGAGAGAGAGAGAGGGCGAGAGAGAGAGAGAGAGAGAGAGAGAGAGAGAGAGAGGGGACTTTGAGGCCTGGGTATTGCAATATATGCAGTTGATCATGATTTTAGCAGCTCCTAAGAGAGAGGGAAATCAGTCAACTAAAAAGAAGGGATATTTATACCTCAGATATTGTGTGCTGTTCATTTTGATACAGTGGGTTTTTAATTTGTAAAGGTTAGTAGATTGTCCGTGTTGGTAGAGCTATAGAAGAGCTACTAGATTTAAAACCTTAACATTATTAAACAACACATTTCAACTGTTAGGGCTCCGTGAAAAGACAAACCAATCCTGTAAAATACATCATAGAATGTGATCCCGTTTTGTAAGAGTGTTTACATGATTGTAGGGTTCGGATTCCTTTGACATTCCCTCTGTTAGCGTCTACATTGTTTCCTAGCTACTGGGGTTAGGATTAGGAATGGGGTTAAAGTTAAGGACTGGGTAAGTGTTAGGGTTAGGATTAGGATTAAGGTTGGGGTTATGTTAGGTTAGGATTGGGGTTAAAGTTAAGGACTGGGCAAGTGTTATAGTTAGGATTCGGTTTGGATTAGGGTTAAGGTTGGGATTAGGTTAGGATTAGGGTTAAGGTTGAGGTTAGGTTAGGGCTGAAGCTCAGGGTTAGGATTAAGGTTAGGGTTGGGGAGGTGGGGGTTAAATGGGGTACTAGAAAGGCACCGAAAGGTTGCAAGATCGAGTCCCCGAGCTGACAAGGTACAAATCTGTCGTTCTGCCCCTGAACAAGGCAGTTAACCCACTGTTCCTAGGCCGTCATTGTAAATAAGAATTTGTTCGCAACTGACTTGCCTAGTTAAATGAAGTTAAAATAGAAATTAGACCAGGTGAAGGGAAAGAGAGAGATGGAGGGGAGTAGTTGTTTGTGAATGGTGCGTAGTCGGCAGCGTGCTAGCTAGCCAGCGAGGACGTTGATGTGTGGATTAGATCATGATCGTTGTGATTGTCATCGTTTATCACTCAAAGCCAAAGGTTCAAATGTTCCCGAGGTGTTCCATCTGTGTACAGTCAGATTTTACAGAGAATAACTTATTATTGGTAGAGGACAGAGAGTCTGCTTCCCAAATGGACCCCTATTCCCTATATAGGGCCCTATATGCCTCTGGTCAAAGTAGTGCACTATATAGGGAATAGGGTGCCATAGGGCCCTGTTCAACATAGTGCACTATATAGGGAATAGGGCTCGGGTCTAAAGTAGTGCACTATATAGGGCTTGGGTCTAAAGTAGTGCACTATATAGGGAATAGGGTGCCATAGGGCCCTGTTCAAAGTAGTGCACTATGTAGGGAATAGGGTGCCATAGGACCCTGTTCAAAGTAGTGCACTATGTAGGGAATGGGGTGCCATTTGGGAGGTATGTGGTTTTTTCTCCATGGAGGATTTACTGTTGAAACCATCATCTAGTCCCTTTAGTCAAAACCCTTTATAGAGTAGGTCATCCCATAGTAATAATAATGATACTGATACAGATGTTGTTTTTATAGAAATTACAGTATATCCATTGATATAGTTGCTGACTTTTATATTATGGGAGAGATTTAAAAAAATAATAATAATGTCTATATTCACCTTCTCTATTTTACCTTTCTGTTTCGTTTTTTTCTCAAAAAATATACGACTATGATTATTTGTACACGATGAAAGCTGAACAATATATATATATATATATATATATATATATATATATATATATATATATATATATATATAACTACAATGTATTAATGGAGACGTTTGAGCTGTGCAATGAAGGTGTTCTCTTAAACACAAAATACACAACTGTAATGTTTTAGATGTAGGCTATTATACCAACGGTTAGGGAAAGCTTTCCTCATTTTTTTATGGTGTCATCATATCCAGATGTATAATGACACACTACAAGTAATGCGATCATAATGTAGATATTATCATAGCATTTTTGTCAACTGTACTATTTTGCAGACACACACACAGCCTGTACATGGTCTTCACTACTACTAGGCTGTAAAACATGTCAGTGTCCTATATGTTGCTGATGTTTGTTAGTTAGGCTTTATTTTTTACATTGACTTGTCTTTCTTTTGGGTTTTGATATCATTTTTAATGTGACCTCCTTTGTAATGTTATTTTCTAGAACTCAGCCTTTACACTTTGAAAAACTGTTTGATTATTGAGAAAATTAGAAATATATATGGCTTGTGAAAAAGATGATGTATATGTAAATATGAAGATGAAGCTGTTGTTGATTAAAGTGCTCCAGGGGCGAGAGAGGAAACGCCCAGCTCACCTCACGCAGCTAAATACTTCCTTCCTGATATCCTCCCTCCCTCCTTTCCTCCCTCCTTTCTTCCTACACCTTGTTTACAAATTAACCTGGTCAGAGGTGTTTGTCACATATCTCAGTTTTGTATTTATAAGAAGAAGAAAAAATATTCAGAAATGCGACCGATGAAAAAGGCAGTGGCATCTGCAGGTTGTGGGATTTAGCCCCATCCTGCAGGTTCTGGAGTTAAGTCCCTTCCTGTTGGCAGGTTGTGGGATTTAGCCCCATCCTGCAGGTTCTGGGGTTAAGTCCCATTCTGTCTGCAGGTTGTGGGATTTAGCCCCATCCTGCAGATTCTGGGGGTTAAGTCCCATCCTGTTGGCAGGTTGTGGGGTTTAGCCCCATCCTGCAGATTCTGGGGGTTAAGTCCCATTCTGTCTGCAGGTTGTGAGATTTAGCCCCATCCTGCAGATTCTGGGGGTTAAGTCCCATCCTGTTGGCAAGTTGTGGGGTTTAGCCCCTTCCTGCAGGTTCTGGGGGTTAAGTCCCTTCCTGTTGGCAGGTTGTGGGGTTTAGCCCCATCCTGCAGATTCTGGGGGTTAAGTCCCATCCTGTTGGCAGGTTGTGGGGTTTAGCCCCTTCCTGCAGGTTCTGGGGTTAAGTCCCTTCCTGTTGGCAGGTTGTGGGGTTTAGCCCCATCCTGCAGATTCTGGGGGTTAAGTCCCTGTCCTGTGTTTGCTGAACCATCAGTCGGCATGGCAACACGTATCCTGGCTACACCACCGCGTGTCTCTGTCCCTACCCTCTACATCCTCTGCTTCCATAGGTGTTGTGATCAGATACTTCCTCCCCTGTCCTTGTATGTGCATGCACTATGGTTCTTCCACTTAACAATAACCATCAATAAAGTTTGTCAAGATAAGCAGACTGTCTGGGCTCTACTATATTATCACTCTCTTTTGATTTATTTCTTAACATTTTCTGAAGAAAATTACCAGAGTTTCTCCTGTTCTGACCAGATGGAATTGAATCCCTACCTGGCCCAGAGTTTCTCCTGTTCTGACCAGATGGAATTGACTCCCCACCTGACCCAGAGTTTCTCCTGTTCTGACCAGATGGAATTTAATCCCCACCTGGCCCAGAGTTTCTCCTGTTTTGACCAGATGGAATTGACTCCCCACCTGGCCCATAGTTTCTCCTGTTCTGACCAGATGGAATTGACTCCCCACCTGGCCCATAGTTTCTCCTGTTCTGACCAGATGGAATTGAATCTCCACATGGCCCATAGTTTCTCCTGTTCTGACCAGATAGAATTGAATCTCCTGGCCCAGAGTTGTTCCTGGTCAGATCAGATGGTCAGGAAAAACTCATTGCCTTTTAAACTCCTTCAGACACAGGACCAAACAAGAGAGAATGGTGACGTGATTTAAGGTATTATTTCCGACCCACGTGTATTTAAAACTAGGTATATATCAGATCAGGTATAGTTCAGAGACAGGTATATTTAAAACCAGGTATATATCAGATCAGGTACAGTGCCTCACCCAGGTATAATTAAAACCAGGTATATATCAGATCAGGTATTGTTCAGAGACAGGTATATTTAAAACCAGGTATATATTAGATCAGGTATATTTAAAACCAGGTATATATTAGATCAGGTATATTTAAAACCAGGTATATATTAGATCAGGTATATTTAAAACCAGGTATTGATTAGATCAGGTATATTTAAAACCAGGTATAGATTAGATCAGGTATATTTAAAACCAGGTATAGATTAGATCATGTCACGGGTACTTAGGGCAGGAAGAAGGAGCAGAGTCAAATGCAGGAGATATCGTCCAGTAGCTCGAAGTTTATTCACACCCAAACACTAGGTGATCGAAAGGCACAGGGAGTGCACAATACCCAAAAGGGAAACAGGTAAGCCACAAAGGGAAAATCACGCACGGGGCGCAGCCCGGCGAGAAAATAAATCCTCCAATATAAAAACGATAGAGAAGACACGGCCACAGCGTAAACCCGCTGACAAACAAACAATCCCGCACAACACACAACCCCAAAGGAACAAACTAAATACCCCCCCACTAATGACAGAAATGACAACAGGTGCGGACCTAGACAGACAAAACACAATGAGGAGCGCCCGAACGCTGTGACAGAACTGCTCCTACCCCTGCTTCGGACGTGTCTACCTCCACTACGAATGGCAAAGAGGGATCCGGATGCACCAGCACTGGAGCGTCAGTAAACAGAACCTTGAGATGACGGAAGGCCCTGTCCGCCGACCACCGCAGCCGCACCGGACCCCCCTTCAGCAGTGAGGTAATGGGAGCTGCCACCTGACCAAAACCCCGGATAAACCTCCGGTAATAATTGGCGAACCCCAAAAACCGCTGCACCTCCTTCACCGTGGTAGGGGTCGGCCAATTACGCACAGCCGTAACGCAGTCATCTTCCATCACCACCCCTGTGGTGGAAATGCGATATCCCAGAAAAGAGAACTCACATTTCTCAGCCTTGACGTATAGGTTATGCTCCAGCAGCCGCCCAAGCACTCTGCGCACCAAAGCCACATGCTCGGCGTGGGTGGCGGAGTAGATCAAGATGTCATCGATGTACACCACCACCCCCTGTCCGAGCATGTCTCGGAGAACCTCGTCCACAAAGTATTGGAAGACAGCGGGAGCATTTTTTAACCCATACGGCATGACGAGGTACTCATAATGGCCGGATGTGGTACTAAATGCGGTTTTCCACTCGTCTCCCCCTCGGATACGCACCAGATTATACGCACTCCTGAGATCTAGTTTGGTGAAGAAGCGCGCCCCGTGGAATGACTCCACTGCCGTAGCAATGAGAGGTAGTGGGTAACTGAACCCCACTGTGATGGAATTTAGACCTCTATAGTCAATGCACGGGCGCAGGCCTCCCTCCTTCTTCACAAAAAAGAAACTCGAGGAGACGGGTGATTTAGATGGCCGTATGTATCCCTGTCTCAAGGACTCCGTGACGTATGTCTCCATAGCCACTGTCTCCTCCTGAGACAGAGGATACACATGACTCCTAGGAAGGACCGTGTCAGCTTGGAGGTTTATCGCACAATCCCCCTGTCGATGGGGTGGTAATTGAGTCACCTTCGTTTTACTGAAGGCGATAGCCAAATCGGCATATTCAGAAGGAATGTGCACGGTAGAGACTTGGTCTGGACTCTCCACCGTGGTTGCACCGATGGAAACTCCTACACACCTACCTGAGCACTCCCTCGACCACCCCTTAAGAGCCCTCTGTCCCCACGAAATCTGAGGGTTGTGAGTGGCTAGCCAGGGGAGTCCCAGTACCACTGGAAACGTCGGGGAGTCGATGAGGTATAGGCTGATACGTTCCACATGACCCCCCCACGTCATCATAACCAGTGGTACAGTAGCCTCCCCCACTTGGCCGGACCCTAGCGGTCGACTATCTAGGGCGTGCACAGGGAAGGGGTGGTCCAGCTGAACCAGGGGAATCCCTAACCTATTAGCGACCCCACGGTCCATAAAACTCCCAGCTGCACCTGAATCGACTAGTGCCTTATACTGGGAGTGATGGGAAAAAAATAAAAATAAAATCGGGAAAACAAACAGAAGTGTACATGTGGTCGACAGGGGGCTCTGGGTGTGTCTGGTGCTGACTCACCTGGGGGGTCGATGTAGTGCTCTGCCTGCCCTCCGGACTCCTGGGTGGACCCCTCCAGCACCAGTCTGCTGCGTCCACAGTGGGTGCAGGAGAGGCCCCCCCTCCGGTCTTCCTCGGAGCAGCTCCTCCTATCTCCATGGGCAGTGGAGCAGGAGGGCTGGGAGGTGGAATGAACAGACCCCGACTAGAACGTCCCCGGGTAGCCAGTGGGTGGTCCAGCCTGATGGATAAATCCACCAGCTGGTCGAGGGTGATGGCGTGGTCCCTACAGGCCAGCTCCCGACGGACATCCTCATTTAGACTGCAGCGATAGTGATCCATCAGGGCCCGCTCATTCCACCCCGAGCCCGCGGCGAGAGTCCGGAACTCCAAGGCGAAGTCCTGAGCGCTCCTTGTCGGAGGGAGAGGGGCGGACGGTCGCCAGGTACAGTTCAATCTGGAGTATGAACCCCTTACACCCAGCGGCCGTCCCATCAAATTCCCTCGGTGGCGTAATCCGAATCCCACTCGAGCCCACTTCAGGGGGTGTCGGTAGGGGCGCCAGCTGAGCCACTGGAGCTGGTCTGGTGGAGGAGGTACCTCTCTCCCAGCTCTCCAGTCGGGTCAGTACTTGGTCCATCGCCGAGCCTAGGCGATGGAGGAGGCTGGCGTGCTGCGACACCTGCTCAGCTACCGAAGTTGCTTCGGGTCCTGCTGACTCCATAATAATTGGTGGTGCGGGATTCTGTCACGGGTACTTAGGGCAGGAGGAAGGAGTAGAGTCAAATGCAGGAGATATCGTCCAGTAGCTCGAAGTTTATTCACACCCAAACACTAGGTGATCGAAAGGCACAGGGAGTGCACAATACCCAAAAGGGAAACAGGTAAGCCACAAAGGGAAAATCACGCACGGGGCGCAGCCCGGCGAGAAAATAATTCCTCCAATATAAAAACGATAGAGAAGACATGGCCACAGCATAAACTCGCTGACAAACAAACAATCCCGCACAACACACAACCCCAAAGGAACAAACTAAATACCCCCCCACTAATGACAGAAATGACAACAGGTGCGGACCTAGACAGACAAAACACAATGAACACAGAAACACAGATCGGCGGCAGCTGGTAGACCGGCGACGACGACCGCCGAGCGCCGCCCGGCCGAGGAGGGGCACCATTTTCTGTGGATACTGTGACAGATCAGGTATATTTACAACCAGGTATATATCAGATCAGGTATAGTTCAGACCGAGGTATATTAAAACCAGGTATATATCAGATCAGCTTTGTTCAGAGACAGGTACATTTAAAACCAGGTATATATCAGATCAGGTATTGTTCAGAGACAGGTATATTTAAAACCAGGTATATATCAGATCAGGTATTGTTCAGAGACAGGTATATTTAAAACCAGGTATATATCAGTTCAGGTATACTTAAAACCAGGTATATATCAGATCAGGTATATTTACAACCAGGTATATATCAGATCAGGTATATTTAAAACCAGGTATATATCAGATCAGGTATTGTTCAGAGACAGGTATATTTAATACTAGGTATATATCAGATCAGGTATTGTTCGGAGACAGGTATATTTAAAACCAGGTATATATCAGATCAGGTATTGTTCAGAGACAGGTATATTTAAAACCAGGTATATATCAGATCAGGTATTGTTCAGAAACAGGTATATTTAAAACCAGGTATATATCAGATCAAGTATTTTTCCGACCCAGCCAGGAACAGTATATTAGAAAGCCAGTTATAATATGGATGTCAGCACTAGTTTCTAATTGAAGAATGAAAATAATTACTCTCCCATTCCCCAATTTGATTAGTATAATGAGAAAAGCGTCGCCAGAGGTTAGGGAGAAAGATAAGCAATATAAATGTTTAAATGTGATGGAGTCACATTACTGAGGTAATTACTGCCGCTCTGCCACAGTAACCAACAATCAATAATTCACAGATTCCAGGTCACATGTCTCCCTCATGTCATTTACAATTGGTTATTAATTCTGTTATTTAAAAAGGAGAAAAAAATAAGTAAAAACTGTTTCAGTTCTCATTTTTCAGCATGGTCCTCCAGGAGAAAGAGATGAAGCAAGAGAGGGAGACAGAGAGATGGAGAGAGAGAGAGGAGGAAACAGAGGCGGAGAGATAGAAAGATGGAACATGGGAGGGAGACAGAGAGATGGAGAGATGGAGGGAGAGAGGCAGAAACAGAGGGGGAGAGATATAGAAAGATGGAGAGAGGGAGGGAGAGGCAGAAAAAGAGGGAGAGAGACAGACAGATGGAGAGAGGGAGGGAGAGGCGGAAACAGAGGGAGAGACAGACAGAGGGAGAGATGGAGCGAGAGAGGTGGAAACAGAGGGAGAGAGACAGACAGATGGAGAGATGGAGCGAAAGAGGCGGAAACAGAGGGAGAGAGACAGACAGATGGAGAGATGGAGCGAGAGAAGCGGAAACAGAGGGAGAGAGACAGACAGATGGAGAGATGGAGCGAGAGAGGCGGAAACAGAGGGAGAGAGACAGACAGAGGGAGAGATGGAGCGAGAGAGGTGGAAACAGAAGGAGAGAGACAGAGAGGTGGAAACAGAGGGAGAGAGACAGACAGATGGAGAGATGGAGCGAGAGAGGCGGAAACAGAGGGAGAGAGACAGACAGATGGAGAGATGGAGCGAGAGAGGCGGAAACAGAGGGAGAGAGACAGACAGATGGAGAGATGGAGCGAGAGAGGTGGAAACAGAGGGAGAGAGACAGACAGATGGAGAGATGGAGCGAGAGAGGTGGAAACAGAGGGAGAGAGACAGACAGATGGAGAGATGGAGCGAGAGAGGTGGAAACAGAGGGAGAGAGACAGACAGATGGAGAGATGGAGCGAGAGAGGTGGAAACAGAGGGAGAGAGACAGACAGATGGAGAGATGGAGCGAGAGAGGTGGAAACAGAGGGAGAGAGACAGACAGATGGAGAGATGGAGCGAGAGAGGCGGAAACAGAGGGAGAGAGACAGACAGATGGAGAGATGGAGCGAGAGAGGTGGAAACAGAGGGAGAGAGACAGACAGATGGAGAGATGGAGAGAGACAGACAGATGGAGAGATTGAGTGAGAGAGGTGGAAACAGAGGGAGAGAGACAGACAGATGGAGAGATGGAGCGAGAGAGGTGGAAACAGAGGGAGAGAGACAGACAGATGGAGAGATGGAGAGAGACAGACAGATGGAGAGATTGAGCGAGAGAGGTGGAAACAGAGGGAGAGAGACAGACAGATGGAGAGATGGAGCGAGAGAGGCGGAAACAGAGGGAGAGAGACAGACAGATGGAGAGATGGAGCGAGAGAGGCGGAAACAGAGGGAGAGAGACAGACAGATGGAGAGATGGAGCGAGAGAGGTGGAAACAGAGGGAGAGAGACAGACAGATGGAGAGATGGAGCGAGAGAGGCGGAAACAGAGGGAGAGAGACAGACAGATGGAGAGATGGAGCGAGAGAGGTGGAAACAGAGGGAGAGAGACAGACAGATGGAGAGATGGAGCGAGAGAGGCGGAAACAGAGGGAGAGAGACAGAGGGAGAGATGGAGCGAGAGAGGTGGAAACAGAGGGAGAGAGACAGACAGATGGAGAGATTGAGCGAGAGAGGTGGAAACAGAGGGAGAGAGACAGACAGATGGAGAGATGGAGCGAGAGAGGCGGAAACAGAGGGAGAGAGACAGAGGGAGAGATGGAGCGAGAGAGGTGGAAACAGAGGGAGAGAGACAGACAGATGGAGAGATGGAGCGAGAGAGGTGGAAACAGAGGGAGAGAGACAGACAGATGGAGAGATGGAGCGAGAGAGGCGGAAACAGAGGGAGAGAGACAGAGGGAGAGATGGAGCGAGAGAGGTGGAAACAGAGGGAGAGAGACAGACAGATGGAGAGATGGAGCGAGAGAGGTGGAAACAGAGGGAGAGAGACAGACAGATGGAGAGATGGAGCGAGAGAGGCGGAAACAGAGGGAGAGAGACAGACAGAGGAGAGATGGAGCGAGAGAGGTGGAAACAGAGGGAGAGAGACAGACAGATGGAGAGATGGAGCGAGAGAGGCGGAAACAGAGGGAGAGAGACAGACAGATGGAGAGATGGAGCGAGAGAGGCGGAAACAGAGGGAGAGAGACAGACAGATGGAGAGATGGAGCGAGAGAGGTGGAAACAGAGGGAGAGAGACAGACAGATGGAGAGATGGAGCGAGAGAGGTGGAAACAGAGGGAGAGAGACAGACAGATGGAGAGATGGAGCGAGAGAGGTGGAAACAGAGGGAGAGAGACAGACAGATGGAGAGATGGAGCGAGAGAGGTGGAAACAGAGGGAGAGAGACAGACAGATGGAGAGATGGAGCGAGAGAGGTGGAAACAGAGGGAGAGAGACAGACAGATGGAGAGATGGAGCGAGAGAGGTGGAAACAGAGGGAGAGAGACAGACAGATGGAGAGATGGAGCGAGAGAGGTGGAAACAGAGGGAGAGAGACAGACAGATGGAGAGATGGAGCGAGAGAGGCGGAAACAGAGGGAGAGAGACAGACAGATGGAGAGATTGAGCGAGAGAGGTGGAAACAGAGGGAGAGAGACAGACAGATGGAGAGATGGAGCGAGAGAGTATGAAACAGAGGGAGAGAGACAGACAGATTGAGAGATGGAGAGACAGACAGATGGAGAGATGGAGCGAGAGAGGTGGAAACAGAGGGAGAGAGACAGACAGATGGAGAGATGGAGCGAGAGAGGTGGAAACAGAGGGAGAGAGACAGACAGATGGAGAGATGGAGCGAGAGAGGTGGAAACAGAGGGAGAGAGACAGACAGATGGAGAGATGGAGCGAGAGAGGTGGAAACAGAGGGAGAGAGACAGACAGATGGAGAGATGGAGCGAGAGAGGTGGAAACAGAGGGAGAGAGACAGACAGATGGAGAGATGGAGCGAGAGAGGTGGAAACAGAGGGAGAGAGACAGACAGATGGAGAGATGGAGCGAGAGAGGTGGAAACAGAGGGAGAGAGACAGACAGATGGAGAGATGGAGCGAGAGAGGTGGAAACAGAGGGAGAGAGACAGACAGATGGAGAGATGGAGCGAGAGAGGTGGAAACAGAGGGAGAGAGACAGACAGATGGAGAGATGGAGCGAGAGAGGTGGAAACAGAGGGAGAGAGACAGACAGATGGAGAGATGGAGCGAGAGAGGTGGAAACAGAGGGAGAGAGACAGACAGATGGAGAGATGGAGCGAGAGAGGTGGAAACAGAGGGAGAGAGACAGACAGATGGAGAGATGGAGCGAGAGAGGTGGAAACAGAGGGAGAGAGACAGACAGATGGAGAGATGGAGCGAGAGAAGCGGAAACAGAGGGAGAGAGACAGACAGATGGAGTGAGAGAGGTGGAAACAGAGGGAGAGAGACAGACAGATGGAGCGAGAGAGGTGGAAACAGAGGGAGAGAGACAGACAGATGGAGCGAGAGAGGTGGAAACAGAGGGAGAGAGACAGACAGATGGAGAGATGGAGCGAGAGAGGTGGAAACAGAGGGAGAGAGACAGAGGGAGAGATGGAGCGAGAGAGGTGGAAACAGAGGGAGAGACAGACAGATGGAGAGATGGAGCGAGAGAGGTGGAAACAGAGGGAGAGAGACAGACAGATGGAGAGATGGAGCGAGAGAGGTGGAAACAGAGGGAGAGAGACAGACAGATGGAGAGATGGAGCGAGAGAGGCGGAAACAGAGGGAGAGAGACAGACAGATGGAGAGATGGAGCGAGAGAGGCGGAAACAGAGGGAGAGAGACAGACAGATGGAGAGATGGAGCGAGAGAGGCGGAAACAGAGGGAGAGAGACAGACAGATGGAGCGAGAGAGGTGGAAACAGAGGGAGAGAGACAGACAGATGGAGCGAGAGAGGTGGAAACAGAGGGAGAGAGACAGACAGATGGAGAGATGGAGCGAGAGAGGTGGAAACAGAGGGAGAGAGACAGACAGATGGAGAGATGGAGCGAGAGAGGTGGAAACAGAGGGAGAGACAGACAGATGGAGAGATGGAGCGAGAGAGGTGGAAACAGAGGGAGAGAGACAGACAGATGGAGAGATGGAGCGAGAGAGGTGGAAACAGAGGGAGAGAGACAGACAGATGGAGAGATGGAGCGAGAGAGGTGGAAACAGAGGGAGAGAGACAGACAGATGGAGAGATGGAGCGAGAGAGGTGGAAACAGAGGGAGAGAGACAGACAGATGGAGAGATGGAGCGAGAGAGGCGGAAACAGAGGGAGAGAGACAGAGGGAGAGATGGAGCGAGAGAGGTGGAAACAGAGGGAGAGAGACAGACAGATGGAGAGATGGAGCGAGAGAGGTGGAAACAGAGGGAGAGAGACAGACAGATGGAGAGATGGAGCGAGAGAGGCGGAAACAGAGGGAGAGAGACAGACAGATGGAGAGATGGAGCGAGAGAGGCGGAAACAGAGGGAGAGAGACAGACAGATGGAGAGATGGAGCGAGAGAGGTGGAAACAGAGGGAGAGAGACAGACAGATGGAGAGATGGAGCGAGAGAGGTGGAAACAGAGGGAGAGAGACAGACAGATGGAGAGATGGAGCGAGAGAGGTGGAAACAGAGGGAGAGAGACAGACAGATGGAGAGATGGAGCGAGAGAGGTGGAAACAGAGGGAGAGAGACAGACAGATGGAGAGATGGAGCGAGAGAGGTGGAAACAGAGGGAGAGAGACAGACAGATGGAGAGATGGAGCGAGAGAGGTGGAAACAGAGGGAGAGAGACAGACAGATGGAGAGATGGAGCGAGAGAGGTGGAAACAGAGGGAGAGAGACAGACAGATGGAGAGATGGAGCGAGAGAGGTGGAAACAGAGGGAGAGAGACAGACAGATGGAGAGATGGAGCGAGAGAGGCGGAAACAGAGGGAGAGAGACAGAGGGAGAGATGGAGCGAGAGAGGTGGAAACAGAGGGAGAGAGACAGACAGATGGAGAGATGGAGCGAGAGAGGCGGAAACAGAGGGAGAGAGACAGACAGATGGAGAGATGGAGCGAGAGAGGTGGAAACAGAGGGAGAGAGACAGACAGATGGAGAGATGGAGAGACAGACAGATGGAGAGATGGAGCGAGAGAGGTGGAAACAGAGGGAGAGAGACAGACAGATGGAGAGATGGAGCGAGAGAGGCGGAAACAGAGGGAGAGAGACAGACAGATGGAGAGATGGAGCGAGAGAGGTGGAAACAGAGGGAGAGAGACAGACAGATGGAGAGATGGAGCGAGAGAGGTGGAAACAGAGGGAGAGACAGACAGATGGAGAGATGGAGCGAGAGAGGTGGAAACAGAGGGAGAGAGACAGACAGATGGAGAGATGGAGCGAGAGAGGTGGAAACAGAGGGAGAGAGACAGACAGATGGAGAGATGGAGCGAGAGAGTATGAAACAGATGGAGAGAAACAGACAGATTGAGAGATGGAGAGACAGACAGATGGAGAAATGGAGCGAGAGAGGTGGAAACAGAGGGAGAGAGACAGACAGATGGAGAGATGGAGCGAGAGAGGTGGAAACAGAGAGAGAGAGACAGACAGATGGAGAGATGGAGCGAGAGAGGTGGAAACAGAGGGAGAGAGACAGACAGATGGAGAGATGGAGCGAGAGAGGTGGAAACAGAGGGAGAGAGACAGACAGATGGAGAGATGGAGCGAGAGAGGTGGAAACAGAGGGAGAGAGACAGACAGATGGAGAGATGGAGCGAGAGAGGTGGAAACAGAGGGAGAGAGACAGACAGATGGAGAGATGGAGCGAGAGAGGTGGAAACAGAGGGAGAGAGACAGACAGATGGAGAGATGGAGCGAGAGAGGTGGAAACAGAGGGAGAGAGACAGACAGATGGAGAGATGGAGCGAGAGAGGTGGAAACAGAGGGAGAGAGACAGACAGATGGAGAGATGGAGCGAGAGAGGTGGAAACAGAGGGAGAGAGACAGACAGATGGAGAGATGGAGCGAGAGAGGTGGAAACAGAGGGAGAGAGACAGACAGATGGAGAGATGGAGCGAGAGAGGCGGAAACAGAGGGAGAGAGACAGAGGGAGAGATGGAGCGAGAGAGGTGGAAACAGAGGGAGAGAGACAGACAGATGGAGAGATGGAGCGAGAGAGGTGGAAACAGAGGGAGAGAGACAGACAGATGGAGAGATGGAGCGAGAGAGGTGGAAACAGAGGGAGAGAGACAGACAGATGGAGAGATGGAGCGAGAGAGGTGGAAACAGAGGGAGAGAGACAGACAGATGGAGAGATGGAGCGAGAGAGGCGGAAACAGAGGGAGAGAGACAGAGGGAGAGATGGAGCGAGAGAGGTGGAAACAGAGGGAGAGAGACAGACAGATGGAGAGATTGAGCGAGAGAGGTGGAAACAGAGGGAGAGAGACAGACAGATGGAGAGATGGAGCGAGAGAGTATGAAACAGAGGGAGAGAGACAGACGAGGAGAGATGGAGAGACAGACAGATGGAGAGATGGAGCGAGAGAGGTGGAAACAGAGGGAGAGAGACAGACAGATGGAGAGATGGAGCGAGAGAGGTGGAAACAGAGGGAGAGACAGACAGATGGAGAGATGGAGCGAGAGAGGTGGAAACAGAGGGAGAGAGACAGACAGAGGGAGAGATGGAGCGAGAGAGGTGGAAACAGAGGGAGGGACAGACAGATGGAGAGATGGAGCGAGAGAGGCGGAAACAGAGGGAGAGAGACAGACAGATGGAGAGATTGAGCGAGAGAGGCGGAAACAGAGGGAGAGAGACAGACAGATGGAGAGATGGAGCGAGAGAGTATGAAACAGATGGAGAGAAACAGACAGATTGAGAGATGGAGAGACAGACAGATGGAGAAATGGAGCGAGAGAGGTGGAAACAGAGTGAGAGAGAGAGACAGATGGAGAGATGGAGCGAGAGAGGTGGAAACAGAGAGAAAGAGACAGACAGATGGAGAGATGGAGCTAGAGAGGTGGAAACAGAGGAAGAGAGATAGACAGATGGAGAGATGCAGCGAGAGAGGCGGAAACAGAGGGAGAGAGACAGAGGGAGAGATGGAGCGAGACTTTGGAAACAGAGGGAGAGCGACAGACAGATGGAGAGATTGAGCGAGAGAGGTGGAAACAGAGGGAGAGAGACAGACAGATGGAGAGATGGAGCGAGAGAGGTGGAAACAGAGGGAGAGAGACAGACAGATGGAGAGATGGAGTGAGAGAGTCGGAAACAGAGGGAGAGAGACAGAAGGGAGAGAAGGAGCGAGAGAGGTGGAAACAGAGGGAGAGAGACAGACAGATGGAGAGATGGAGCGAGAGAGGCTGAAACAGAAGGAGAGAGACAGACAGATGGCGAGATGGAGCGAGAGAGGTGGAAACAGAGGGAGAGAGACAGACAGATGGAGAGATGGAGCGAGAGAGGCGGAAAGAGAGGGAGAGAGACAGACAGATGGAGAGATGGAGCGAGAGAGGCGGAAACAGAGGGAGAGAGACAGACAGATGGAGAGATGGAGCGAGAGAGGCGGAAACAGAGGGAGAGAGACAGACAGATGGAGAGATGGAGCGAGAGAGGTGGAAACAGAGGGAGAGAGACAGACAGATGGAGAGATGGAGCGAGAGAGGCGGAAACAGAGGGAGAGAGACAGACAGATGGAGAGATGGAGCGAGAGAGGCGGAAACAGAGGGAGAGAGACAGACAGATGGAGAGATGGAGCGAGAGAGGCGGAAACAGAGGGAGAGAGACAGACAGATGGAGAGATGGAGCGAGAGAGGCGGAAACAGAGGGAGAGAGACAGACAGATGGAGAGATGGAGCGAGAGAGGCGGAAACAGAGGGAGAGAGACAGAGGGAGAGATGGAGCGAGAGAGGTGGAAACAGAGGGAGAGACAGACAGATGGAGAGATGGAGCGAGAGAGGTGGAAACAGAGGGAGAGAGACAGACAGATGGAGAGATGGAGCGAGAGAGGCGGAAACAGAGGGAGAGACAGACAGATGGAGAGATGGAGCGAGAGAGGTGGAAACAGAGGGAGAGAGACAGACAGATGGAGAGATGGAGCGAGAGAGGTGGAAACAGAGGGAGAGAGACAGACAGATGGAGAGATGGAGCGAGAGAGGTGGAAACAGAGGGAGAGAGACAGACAGATGGAGAGATGGAGCGAGAGAGGTGGAAACAGAGGGAGAGAGACAGACAGATGGAGAGATGGAGCGAGAGAGGTGGAAACAGAGGGAGAGAGACAGACAGATGGAGAGATGGAGCGAGAGAGGTGGAAACAGAGGGAGAGAGACAGACAGATGGAGAGATGGAGCGAGAGAGGTGGAAACAGAGGGAGAGAGACAGACAGATGGAGAGATGGAGCGAGAGAGGTGGAAACAGAGGGAGAGAGACAGACAGATGGAGAGATGGAGCGAGAGAGGTGGAAACAGAGGGAGAGAGACAGACAGATGGAGAGATGGAGCGAGAGAGGTGGAAACAGAGGGAGAGAGACAGACAGATGGAGAGATGGAGCGAGAGAGGTGGAAACAGAGGGAGAGAGACAGACAGATGGAGAGATGGAGCGAGAGAGGCGGAAACAGAGGGAGAGAGACAGAGGGAGAGATGGAGCGAGAGAGGTGGAAACAGAGGGAGAGAGACAGACAGATGGAGAGATGGAGCGAGAGAGGTGGAAACAGAGGGAGAGAGACAGACAGATGGAGAGATGGAGCGAGAGAGGTGGAAACAGAGGGAGAGAGACAGACAGATGGAGAGATGGAGCGAGAGAGGTGGAAACAGAGGGAGAGAGACAGACAGATGGAGAGATGGAGCGAGAGAGGCGGAAACAGAGGGAGAGAGACAGAGGGAGAGATGGAGCGAGACTTTGGAAACAGAGGGAGAGAGACAGACAGATGGAGAGATGGAGCGAGAGAGGTGGAAACAGAGGGAGAGAGACAGACAGATGGAGAGATGGAGCGAGAGAGGTGGAAACAGAGGGAGAGAGACAGACAGATGGAGAGATGGAGCGAGAGAGGTGGAAACAGAGGGAGAGAGACAGACAGATGGAGAGATGGAGCGAGAGAGGTGGAAACAGAGGGAGAGAGACAGACAGATGGAGAGATGGAGCGAGAGAGGTGGAAACAGAGGGAGAGAGACAGACAGATGGAGAGATGGAGCGAGAGAGGCGGAAACAGAGGGAGAGAGACAGAGGGAGAGATGGAGCGAGAGAGGTGGAAACAGAGGGAGAGAGACAGACAGATGGAGAGATGGAGCGAGAGAGGTGGAAACAGAGGGAGAGAGACAGACAGATGGAGAGATGGAGCGAGAGAGGTGGAAACAGAGGGAGAGAGACAGACAGATGGAGAGATGGAGCGAGAGAGGCGGAAACAGAGGGAGAGAGACAGACAGATGGAGAGATGGAGCGAGAGAGGTGGAAACAGAGGGAGAGAGACAGACAGATGGAGAGATGGAGCGAGAGAGGTGGAAACAGAGGGAGAGAGACAGACAGATGGAGAGATGGAGCGAGAGAGGTGGAAACAGAGGGAGAGAGACAGACAGATGGAGAGATGGAGCGAGAGAGGTGGAAACAGAGGGAGAGAGACAGACAGATGGAGAGATGGAGCGAGAGAGGCGGAAACAGAGGGAGAGAGACAGAGGGAGAGATGGAGCGAGAGAGGTGGAAACAGAGGGAGAGAGACAGACAGATGGAGAGATGGAGCGAGAGAGGTGGAAACAGAGGGAGAGAGACAGACAGATGGAGAGATGGAGCGAGAGAGGTGGAAACAGAGGGAGAGAGACAGACAGATGGAGAGATGGAGCGAGAGAGGTGGAAACAGAGGGAGAGAGACAGACAGATGGAGAGATGGAGCGAGAGAGGTGGAAACAGAGGGAGAGAGACAGACAGATGGAGAGATGGAGCGAGAGAGGTGGAAACAGAGGGAGAGAGACAGACAGATGGAGAGATGGAGCGAGAGAGGTGGAAACAGAGGGAGAGAGACAGACAGATGGAGAGATGGAGCGAGAGAGGTGGAAACAGAGGGAGAGAGACAGACAGATGGAGAGATGGAGCGAGAGAGGTGGAAACAGAGGGAGAGAGACAGACAGATGGAGAGATGGAGCGAGAGAGGTGGAAACAGAGGGAGAGAGACAGACAGATGGAGAGATGGAGCGAGAGAGGTGGAAACAGAGGGAGAGAGACAGACAGATGGAGAGATGGAGCGAGAGAGGTGGAAACAGAGGGAGAGAGACAGACAGATGGAGAGATGGAGCGAGAGAGGTGGAAACAGAGGGAGAGAGACAGACAGATGGAGAGATGGAGCGAGAGAGGTGGAAACAGAGGGAGAGAGACAGACAGATGGAGAGATGGAGCGAGAGAGGTGGAAACAGAGGGAGAGAGACAGACAGATGGAGAGATGGAGCGAGAGAGGTGGAAACAGAGGGAGAGAGACAGACAGATGGAGAGATGGAGCGAGAGAGGTGGAAACAGAGGGAGAGAGACAGACAGATGGAGAGATGGAGCGAGAGAGGTGGAAACAGAGGGAGAGAGACAGACAGATGGAGAGATGGAGCGAGAGAGGTGGAAACAGAGGGAGAGAGACAGACAGATGGAGAGATGGAGCGAGAGAGGTGGAAACAGAGGGAGAGAGACAGACAGATGGAGAGATGGAGCGAGAGAGGTGGAAACAGAGGGAGAGAGACAGACAGATGGAGAGATGGAGCGAGAGAGGTGGAAACAGAGGGAGAGAGACAGACAGATGGAGAGATGGAGCGAGAGAGGTGGAAACAGAGGGAGAGAGACAGACAGATGGAGAGATGGAGCGAGAGAGGTGGAAACAGAGGGAGAGAGACAGACAGATGGAGAGATGGAGCGAGAGAGTATGAAACAGAGGGAGAGAGACAGACAGATGGAGAGATGGAGAGACAGACAGATGGAGAGATGGAGCGAGAGAGGTGGAAACAGAGGGAGAGAGACAGACAGATGGAGAGATGGAGCGAGAGAGGCGGAAACAGAGGGAGAGAGACAGAGGGAGAGATGGAGCGAGAGAGGTGGAAACAGAGGGAGAGAGACAGACAGATGGAGAGATGGAGCGAGAGAGGTGGAAACAGAGGGAGAGAGACAGACAGATGGAGAGATGGAGCGAGAGAGGTGGAAACAGAGGGAGAGAGACAGACAGATGGAGAGATGGAGCGAGAGAGGTGGAAACAGAGGGAGAGAGACAGACAGATGGAGAGATGGAGCGAGAGAGGTGGAAACAGAGGGAGAGAGACAGACAGATGGAGAGATGGAGCGAGAGAGGTGGAAACAGAGGGAGAGAGACAGACAGATGGAGAGATGGAGCGAGAGAGGTGGAAACAGAGGGAGAGAGACAGACAGATGGAGAGATGGAGCGAGAGAGGTGGAAACAGAGGGAGAGAGACAGACAGATGGAGAGATGGAGCGAGAGAGGTGGAAACAGAGGGAGAGAGACAGACAGATGGAGAGATGGAGCGAGAGAGGTGGAAACAGAGGGAGAGAGACAGACAGATGGAGAGATGGAGCGAGAGAGGTGGAAACAGAGGGAGAGAGACAGACAGATGGAGAGATGGAGCGAGAGAGGTGGAAACAGAGGGAGAGAGACAGACAGATGGAGAGATGGAGCGAGAGAGGTGGAAACAGAGGGAGAGAGACAGACAGATGGAGAGATGGAGCGAGAGAGGCGGAAACAGAGGGAGAGAGACAGACAGATGGAGAGATGGAGCGAGAGAGGTGGAAACAGAGGGAGAGAGACAGACAGATGGAGAGATGGAGCGAGAGAGGTGGAAACAGAGGGAGAGAGACAGACAGATGGAGAGATGGAGCGAGAGAGGTGGAAACAGAGGGAGAGAGACAGACAGATGGAGAGATGGAGCGAGAGAGGTGGAAACAGAGGGAGAGAGACAGACAGATGGAGAGATGGAGCGAGAGAGGCGGAAACAGAGGGAGAGAGACAGACAGATGGAGAGATGGAGCGAGAGAGGCGGAAACAGAGGGAGAGACAGACAGAGGGAGAGATGGAGCGAGAGAGGTGGAAACAGAGGGAGAGAGACAGACAGATGGAGAGATGGAGCGAGAGAGGCGGAAACAGAGGGAGAGAGACAGACAGATGGAGAGATGGAGCGAGAGAGGTGGAAACAGAGGGAGAGAGACAGACAGATGGAGAGATGGAGCGAGAGAGGTGGAAACAGAGGGAGAGAGACAGACAGATGGAGAGATGGAGCGAGAGAGGTGGAAACAGAGGGAGAGAGACAGACAGATGGAGAGATGGAGCGAGAGAGGTGGAAACAGAGGGAGAGAGACAGACAGATGGAGAGATGGAGCGAGAGAGGTGGAAACAGAGGGAGAGAGACAGACAGATGGAGAGATGGAGCGAGAGAGGTGGAAACAGAGGGAGAGAGACAGACAGATGGAGAGATGGAGCGAGAGAGGTGGAAACAGAGGGAGAGAGACAGACAGATGGAGAGATGGAGCGAGAGAGGTGGAAACAGAGGGAGAGAGACAGACAGATGGAGAGATGGAGCGAGAGAGGTGGAAACAGAGGGAGAGAGACAGACAGATGGAGAGATGGAGCGAGAGAGGTGGAAACAGAGGGAGAGAGACAGACAGATGGAGAGATGGAGCGAGAGAGGTGGAAACAGAGGGAGAGAGACAGACAGATGGAGAGATGGAGCGAGAGAGGTGGAAACAGAGGGAGAGAGACAGACAGATGGAGAGATGGAGCGAGAGAGGTGGAAACAGAGGGAGAGAGACAGACAGATGGAGAGATGGAGCGAGAGAGGTGGAAACAGAGGGAGAGAGACAGACAGATGGAGAGATGGAGCGAGAGAGGTGGAAACAGAGGGAGAGAGACAGACAGATGGAGAGATGGAGCGAGAGAGGTGGAAACAGAGGGAGAGAGACAGACAGATGGAGAGATGGAGCGAGAGAGGTGGAAACAGAGGGAGAGAGACAGACAGATGGAGAGATGGAGCGAGAGAGGTGGAAACAGAGGGAGAGAGACAGACAGATGGAGAGATGGAGCGAGAGAGGTGGAAACAGAGGGAGAGAGACAGACAGATGGAGAGATGGAGCGAGAGAGGTGGAAACAGAGGGAGAGAGACAGACAGATGGAGAGATGGAGCGAGAGAGGTGGAAACAGAGGGAGAGAGACAGACAGATGGAGAGATGGAGCGAGAGAGGTGGAAACAGAGGGAGGGACAGACAGATGGAGAGATGGAGCGAGAGAGGCGGAAACAGAGGGAGAGAGACAGACAGATGGAGAGATGGAGCGAGAGAGGTGGAAACAGAGGGAGAGAGACAGACAGATGGAGAGATGGAGCGAGAGAGGTGGAAACAGAGGGAGAGAGACAGACAGATGGAGAGATGGAGCGAGAGAGGTGGAAACAGAGGGAGAGAGACAGACAGATGGAGAGATGGAGCGAGAGAGGTGGAAACAGAGGGAGAGAGACAGACAGATGGAGAGATGGAGCGAGAGAGGCGGAAACAGAGGGAGAGAGACAGAGGGAGAGATGGAGCGAGAGAGGTGGAAACAGAGGGAGAGAGACAGACAGATGGAGAGATGGAGCGAGAGAGGTGGAAACAGAGGGAGAGAGACAGACAGATGGAGAGATGTAGCGAGAGAGGCGGAAACAGAGGGAGAGAGACAGAGGGAGAGATGGAGCGAGACTTTGGAAACAGAGGGAGAGAGACAGACAGATGGAGAGATGGAGCGAGAGAGGTGGAAACAGAGGGAGAGAGACAGACAGATGGAGAGATGGAGCGAGAGAGGCTGAAACAGAGGGAGAGAGACAGAGGGAGAGATGGAGCGAGAGAGGTGGAAACAGAGGGAGAGAGACAGACAGATGGAGAGATGGAGCGAGAGAGGTGGAAACAGAGGGAGAGAGACAGACAGATGGAGAGATGGAGCGAGAGAGGTGGAAACAGAGGGAGAGAGACAGACAGATGGAGAGATGGAGCGAGAGAGGCGGAAACAGAGGGAGAGAGACAGACAGAGGGAGAGATGGAGCGAGAGAGGTGGAAACAGAGGGAGAGAGACAGACAGATGGAGAGATGGAGCGAGAGAGGCGGAAACAGAGGGAGAGAGACAGACAGATGGAGAGATGGAGCGAGAGAGGTGGAAACAGAGGGAGAGAGACAGACAGATGGAGAGATGGAGCGAGAGAGTATGAAACAGAGGGAGAGAGACAGACAGATTGAGAGATGGAGAGACAGACAGATGGAGAGATGGAGCGAGAGAGGTGGAAACAGAGTGAGAGAGACAGACAGATGGAGAGATGGAGCGAGAGAGGTGGAAACAGAGAGAAAGAGACAGACAGATGGAGAGATGGAGCGAGAGAGGTGGAAACAGAGGGAGAGAGACAGACAGATGGAGAGATGGAGCGAGAGAGGTGGAAACAGAGGGAGAGACAGACAGATGGAGAGATGGAGCGAGAGAGGTGGAAACAGAGGGAGAGAGACAGACAGATGGAGAGATTGAGCGAGAGAGGTGGAAACAGAGGGAGAGAGACAGACAGATGGAGAGATGGAGCGAGAGAGGTGGAAACAGAGGGAGAGAGACAGACAGATGGAGAGATGGAGCGAGAGAGGCGGAAACAGAGGGAGAGAGACAGACAGATGGAGAGATGGAGCGAGAGAGGTGGAAACAGAGGGAGAGAGACAGACAGATGGAGAGATGGAGCGAGAGAGGTGGAAACAGAGGGAGAGAGACAGACAGATGGAGAGATGGAGCGAGAGAGGCGGAAACAGAGGGAGAGAGACAGACAGATGGAGAGATGGAGCGAGAGAGGTGGAAACAGAGGGAGAGAGACAGACAGATGGAGAGATGGAGCGAGAGAGGTGGAAACAGAGGGAGAGAGACAGACAGATGGAGAGATGGAGCGAGAGAGGTGGAAACAGAGGGAGAGAGACAGACAGATGGAGAGATGGAGCGAGAGAGGCGGAAACAGAGGGAGAGAGACAGACAGATGGAGAGATGGAGCGAGAGAGGCGGAAACAGAGGGAGAGAGACAGACAGATGGAGAGATGGAGCGAGAGAGGTGGAAACAGAGGGAGAGAGACAGACAGATGGAGAGATGGAGCGAGAGAGGTGGAAACAGAGGGAGAGAGACAGACAGATGGAGAGATGGAGCGAGAGAGGCGGAAACAGAGGGAGAGAGACAGACAGATGGAGAGATTGAGCGAGAGAGGTGGAAACAGAGGGAGAGAGACAGACAGAGGGAGAGATGGAGCGAGAGAGGTGGAAACAGAGGGAGGGACAGACAGATGGAGAGATGGAGCGAGAGAGGTGGAAACAGAGGGAGAGAGACAGACAGATGGAGAGATGGAGCGAGAGAGGTGGAAACAGAGGGAGAGAGATAGACAGATGGAGAGATGGAGCGAGAGAGGCGGAAACAGAGGGAGAGAGACAGAGGGAGAGATGGAGCGAGACTTTGGAAACAGAGGGAGAGCGACAGACAGATGGAGAGATTGAGCGAGAGAGGTGGAAACAGAGGGAGAGAGACAGACAGATGGAGAGATGGAGCGAGAGAGGTGGAAACAGAGGGAGAGAGACAGACAGATGGAGAGATGGAGCGAGAGAGGCGGAAACAGAGGGAGAGAGACAGAGGGAGAGAAGGAGCGAGAGAGGTGGAAACAGAGGGAGAGAGACAGACAGATGTTGAGATGGAGAGAGACAGACAGATGGAGAGATGGAGCGAGAGAGGTGGAAACAGAGGGAGAGAGACAGACAGATGGAGAGATGGAGCGAGAGAGGCGGAAACAGAGGGAGAGAGACAGACAGATGGCGAGATGGAGCGAGAGAGGTGGAAACAGAGTGAGAGAGACAGACAGATGGAGAGATGGAGCGAGAGAGGCGGAAACAGAGGGAGAGAGACAGAGGGAGAGATGGAGCGAGAGAGGTGGAAACAGAGGGAGAGAGACAGACAGATGGAGAGATGGAGCGAGAGAGGCGGAAACAGAGGGAGAGAGACAGACAGATGGAGAGATGGAGCGAGAGAGGCGGAAACAGAGGGAGAGAGACAGACAGATGGAGAGATGGAGCGAGAGAGGCGGAAACAGAGGGAGAGAGACAGACAGATGGAGAGATGGAGCGAGAGAGGCGGAAACAGAGGGAGAGAGATAGACAGATGGAGAGATGGAGCGAGAGAGGTGGAAACAGAGGGAGAGAGACAGACAGATGGAGAGATGGAGCGAGAGAGGCGGAAACAGAGGGAGAGAGACAGACAGATGGAGAGATGGAGCGAGAGAAGCGGAAACAGAAGGAGAGAGACAGACAGATGGAGAGATGGAGCGAGAGAGGCGGAAACAGAGGAGAGAGACAGACAGAGTTAGAGATGGAGCGAGAGAGGTGGAAACAGAGGGAGAGAGACAGACAGATGGAGAGATGGAGCGAGAGAGGTGGAAACAGAGGGAGAGAGACAGACAGATGGAGAGATGGAGCGAGAGAGGTGGAAACAGAGGGAGAGAGACAGACAGATGGAGAGATGGAGCGAGAGATTGTAATTGTCATTCCGGGTCAGGTTCTGTTGTATTGTGATCACATGTTAAGGTTGAGCATCAACACTTTTGTAGCTTTTATGAGGCTTAGGGTAGGAGTTCCTCAGGAGCCTATGCATATCTCAGTGTTGGGAGCGTGACCATAATATTTAAATAATCATTTTATAAAATGTATATTAAAATACGTGTAAAAATATTGAAGGAAAATTTAAATTTGCAGTGTACAAACTTAACATTGTCACGTCCTGACCAGCAGAGGGCGTAATTGTGTTAGTCTTGGTCAGGATGTGGCAGGGGGTTTGTGTTTGTTAAATGTTGTGTGAGTGACTGGACTCCCAATTGAAGGCAGGTGTGTTGAGTCGCCTTTGATTGGGAGTCCTATATAGGAGTGTGTGTTTTTCTTTGGGGTTGTGGGTAGTTGTCCTTGCACTGCGTTGTATGTGCCTGCAAGACTGTTGCTGTCGTCTTTATTGTTTTTGTCCAGTGGATACTTTACTCCTTTTTTTAAATTAAAAAACATGAGTATCCACATACCTGCTGCGCCAGAGTGCCAGAGTGGCCCGACTGCCCGGAGCTGCCAGAGTGGCCCGACTGTCCTCCGGCCCAGCCCGAGTGGCCCGCCGCCTCCGGCCCGCCCGGTGGCCCGCCGTCCTCCGGCCCAGCCCGAGTGGCCCGCCTGACCTCCGGCCCAGCCCGAGTGGCCCGAGTGGCCCGCCTGTCCCCCGGTCCAGCCCGAGTGGCCCGTCTGTCCTCCGGCCCAGCCCGAGTGGCCCGCCTGTCCTCCGGCCCAGCCCGAGTGGCCCGCATGTCTTCCGGCCGAGCCCGAGTGGCCCGCCTGTCCTCCGGCCCAGCCCGAGTGGCCCGCCTGTCCTCCGGCCCAGCCCAAGTGGCCCGAGTGGCCCGCCTGTCCTCCGGTCCAGCCCGAGTGGCCTGCCTGTCCTCCGGCCCAGCCCGAGTGGCCCGCATGTCTTCCGGCCCAGCCAGAGTGGCCCACATGTCTTCCGGCCCAGCCAGAGTGGCCCGCATGTCTTCCGGCCCAGCCAGAGTGGTCTGTCTGCCAGGGTCTGCCCGAGTGGCCCGTCTGCCCGGCGCAGCTATCGGCGCTACCGAAGTGGGCGACGCCGAAGGTGGAGTGAGGTCCACGTCCTGCACCTGAGCCACCTCCAGGATAGGTGGGTTGGGGAGGGAGGGTGGAACACAGTGCCGTCGGTGACGGCAGCCACCCTCCCTTCCCTCCCTTATTGTTTAGGGGTAATTGTTTATTGGTTTTGTTGGGGTATTGGGGATTTTCTTGTGTTTTCTTTTTTTTTTAGGTGCATTCCGGGGTCTGCACCTAGAGGGGGGGGGGTACTGTCAAGTCCTGACCAGCAGAGGGCGTGATTGTGTTAGTCTTGGTCAGGATGTGGCAGGGGGTTTGTGTTTGTTAAATGTTGTGTGAGTGATTGGACTCCCAATTGAAGGCAGGTGTGTTGAGTTGCCTTTGATTGGGAGTCCTATATAGGAGTTTGTGTTTTTCTTTGGGGTTGTGGGTAGTTGTCCTTGCACTGCGTTGTATGTGCCTGCAAGACTGTTGCTGTCGTCTTTATTGTTTTTGTCCAGTGGATACTTTACTCCTTTTTTGAAATTAAAAAACATGAGTATCCACATACCTGCTGCGCCTTGGTCCATTCTTGACGACGGTTGTGACAAACATGATCAATCAATCAAATGTATTTATAAAGCCCTTCTTACATCAGCCAAAGTCACAAAGTGCTGTACAGAAACCAAGCCTAAAACCCCAAACAGCAAGCAATGCAGGTGTAGAAGCACGGTGGCTAGGGAAAACTCCCTAGAAAGGCCAAAACCTAGGAAGAAACCTAGAGAAGAACCAGGCTCTGAGGGGTGAGGCTTCCTCTTTTGGCTGTGCCGGGTGGAGATTATAACAGAACATGGCCAAGATGTTTAAATGTTCATAAACGACCAGCATGGTCAAATAATAATAATCACAGTGGTTGTCGAGGGTGCAACAGGTCAGCACCTCAGGAGTAAATGTCAGTTGGCTTTTCATGATGAACATGAATAAAATTGAACCGCACAGGTGTGTAAAATAACTATCTGAAAGCCTTGGCCCCAATAGGCCACGCCTCCAGAAAATAACCACGTTACCTGAACATGGGATAATTTACCCATCAGTTAGGTTTTTAATCACCTCCATGCTGGGTTGTCCCAGCAACTGGGTCTTTTCTAATGTACATCATTGGTTATATTCAGGAGGAGTGGCCTATTGGGGCGTGGCTTTCACGTAGTTATTTTCGGACACACTCTCAGTAATAACATTATTATTTAAATATTATAACAACGTGGTAACTATCCCAACATTGGGATATGCATAGGCTCTTAAGGAACTCAGCCTGTTGTGTATGCCTCTTAAGGAACTCAGACTGTTGTGTAAGCCTCTTAAGGAACTCAGACTGTTGTGTAAGCCTCTTAAGGAACTCAGACTGTTGTGTAAGCCTCTTAAGGAACTCAGCCTGTTGTGTAAGCCTCTTAAGGAACTCAGACTGTTGTGTATGCCTCTTAAGGAACTCAGACTGTTGTGTATGCCTCTTAAGGAACTCAGACTGTTGTGTAAGCCTCTTAAGGAACTCAGACTGTTGTGTAAGCCTCTTAAGGAACTCAGACTGTTGTGTAAGCCTCTTAAGGAACTCAGACTGTTGTGTAAGCCTCTTAAGGAACTCAGCCTGTTGTGTAAGCCTCTTAAGGAACTCAGACTGTTGTGTATGCCTCTTAAGGAACTCCGACTGTTGTGTATGCCTCTTAAGGAACTCAGACTGTTGTGTAAGCCTCTTAAGGAACTCAGCCTGTTGTGTAAGCCTCTTAAGGAACTCAGACTGTTGTGTAAGCCTCTTAAGGAACTCAGCCTGTTGTGTAAGCCTCTTAAGGAACTCAGACTGTTGTGTATGCCTCTTAAGGAACTCAGACTGTTGTGTATGCCTCTTAAGGAACTCAGACTGTTGTGTAAGCCTCTTAAGGAACTCAGACTGGTGTGTATGCCTCTTAAGGAACTCAGACTGTTGTGTAAGCCTCTTAAGGAACTCAGACTGTTGTGTAAGCCTCTTAAGGAACTCAGCCTGTTGTGTAAGCCTCTTAAGGAACTCAGACTGTTGTGTAAGCCTCTTAAGGAACTCAGACTGTTGTGTAAGCCTCTTAAGGAACTCAGCCTGTTGTGTATACCTCACAGCTCCAGTCTTCAAAGAAAACAACCACCAGCTGTCAGGGTCAAAATACCCCAGCGTGTGTTCAAGCCACTATTTACCCAGCACTGGGATGTTTTAACCCAGCATTTTTTTTGTTGAGTGTTGGATTGAATCTCAGCCGTACATAGTATAGTTACTGTATGTGATGAACAGAAGTACAGCTTCTATCAAATATATATCAGATTAGTATGACGAGTGATGAGTAAGTAAACCAACTGAGCCATGTGGCTCAGTTGGTAGAGCATGGTGTTTGCAATGCCACGGTTGTGGGTTCGATTCCCACGGGGGGGCCAGTACGGGGAGGAAAAAAATGTATGAAATGTATGCATTCACTACTGTAAGTCGCTCTGGATAAGAGTGTCTGCTAAATGACTAAAATGTAAAATGTAGTAGAAAAGTACTTACTGTATAGAGGAAGTTTATGGAGGAACCAAGAAAACTAACAGTGAGGTTAGTATGAGTTTGTCCTAATGACCATTTGGAGTCTGAAAGATGCTGATTTATTGATTTGCATTAGGAAGGTATTTATCTATATGAATCGTGCCTTGTCCTCATTGAGGTTTTTTGAACACCATTTGAAGAACCAGACCTCAGTGTCAATGCTACTGTTCCTGTTCAGAATGTTATTTCATGGTTTGAAGAACCAGGCCTCAGATTCAATGTGTTTGCTAGACTGTGTGTACATGCCCATGTGTGAGCGTGCATGAGAATGTAACTGTGCTTTGGAACAATTGCATAAGTGTGCGTGCAGTGTGTGTGTGGGTGTGTCAGAGAGAGAGAGAGAGAGAGAGCATGAGAGAGAGAGAGAGAGAGAGAGGAGAGAGAGAGAGAGAGAGAGAGAGAGCGTGAGAGAGAGAGAAGAGAGAGAGAGCGCGTGAGAGAGAGAGATAGAGAGCATGAGAGAGAGAGAGTGAGAGAGATAGAGAGAGAGAGAGCATGAGAGAGAGAGAGGGAGAGAGAGAGAGATTGAGAGAGAGAGAGAGAGAGAGGTCGGGATTCAATCCAGTACATGTTGTAGAGCGCTTGACATTTAAAAGTGATATCTGGTTGAGCCAAAATCTGCAGCGTTTACCTTGAATGCGATCTCCGCCATCGCTGTAACATTGCCTTTCACATCCCAATGCACAATGGGGTTGAATCCTGGCCTTAGTCAACATCAGAAGAATCAAAGCATGTGAAGAAAGCCCATCACTTTACCAGAAACAGATAGCTACAATATAGTGTATGTGACTGTGTAATGTATGTCATGTCTATTGATTCATTCAATAACCACTTTACAATAAACACAGACATGGTGTTTCCAACAGTGAACGTTGTGTATTTCCCATTTCCTCCTTCTATCTCTCTCATTCTCTCTCGCTGGGTTTGAATGAACACAGATGCCCTTTATTGTGTGACACATGGCCTTTAAATCCCCTCTCTCTCTCCTCCTCTCTCCCCCTCTCCCTCTCTAACAGCTTGTATGGGTGATGCCTCAAGCAGAGTGCTAACAGTTAATCTGATATGAATTTAGAAACTGTGGTAACCCTAGAGATTACATGAAATTAGGTGGTTTTAGACATAACACACACAGTCCTGGGGATAGCATCAAAGAGGTGATGTTATTTTGAGCGGTTAGTTAAGCATGTGTGGCTGCAGGCAAGAATCTCTAAACATACAGTACCAATCAAAAGATTGGACACACCTACTCATTCAAGGGTTTTTCTTTATTTTTACTATGTTCTACATTGTAGAATAATAGTAAAGACACCAAAACTATGAAATAACACATATGGATTCATGTAGTAACCAAAAAAGTGTTAAACATATCAAAATATATTTTATTTTTTACATTCTTCAAAGTAGCAACATTTTAAACATTTTAAAAGTTATATTTTTTAGATTAAACTATACTAAATATATTCACATATATTCACATCACCAAATAATTGATTTGATAGTCCCACTAAACGCAAATGATAGTCCCTCTAAGCGCAAACCAGATGGGATGGCGTATAGCTGCAGAATGCTGTGGTAGCCATGCTGGTTAAGTGTGCCTTGAATTCTAAATAAATCACTGAGTGTCCCCAGCAAAGCACCCCCACACCATCACACCTCCTCCTCCATGCTTCACTGTGGGAACCACACATGTAGAGATCATCCGTTCACCTACTCTGCATTTCACAAAGACACGGCAGTTGGAGCCAAAAATCTCAAATTTGGACTCATCAGACTAAAGGACAGATTTCCACCGGTCTAATGTCCATTTCTCGTGTTTCTTGGCCCAAGCAATTCTCTACTTATTATTGGTGTCCTTTAGTAGTGGTGTCTTTGCAGCAATTTGACCATGAAGGCCTGATTCACACAGTCTCCTCTGAACAATTGTGGTTGAGATGTGTCTGCATGATGCGACTCTAATAATGATTTGAAAAAAGTCCCATGAAAGGCAGGAGCTCTTATTTGTTTCTTGTGCAGCCTGCACACACTTCATCAGTCTCTCATTCACAATTTCACAAACGCTTGATAAAATTCTCACCAGTCCTCGAATTTCCTGGTGGCAGCCCCCTTGTATGGCCTTAATGCCTCTGAAAGATTCCATGCCTTTTGCGGCCAAACGCCAAATAACTATAATTCCCTTCCCCCCGAATGCCATGCTCCAAAGCACCTCTCACTCACATGGCTCGCTCAGATATCTAAATTCTTGTTAGCCATTGCCAGTCACGTGATCGGGTCCTTCTCACAGCTAATAAGTGGGCTACAAGTGAAGACAGACACATCTGGGACGCAACTACGCGGGTCCCTCTTTTTGAATTCTGAGGGGCATATTGAAGATATTAGAGGAACTGTCCACATTTACTTTTTGTCAGCCAATCAGATGAGTAGTAGGCCTAACGAACAGCAAAAAGCACTAGCACTATGTCAATCTACTAGTCTCCATAGTACAAAAGTCGACCTATTCTATTGGTCAACTTGTCCTTTTGTGCAAGAAACAAATATTCCAAACATACACTGGAACAGTTGTGGGATGCGATAGATTCCAAATTAATACATCGCATCAAAAAAAAACATTTTGAAAAGAAATGAGGCTGATGCACAGATCAGAACGTTTCTCAGGTAGCACAGTGGATCTGGGCCGATTCCGGCTAAGAGTCAGGGCACTCGGCTGAGAGTTAGACTCGGCCGATGTCATGTGGCTGATTCCGGTGTGAGTTATCTGGCTCCAAATGTATTAATTGAGGCTCGGGACAATTCCGGTGTGAGTTATCTGGCCCAAATGTATTACTTAGGACTCGGGCCGATTGAGGCTACTCTCTGGCAGATGTTTACACGAGCTGCTTTATATAACATTTCACATATTTTCTCATTGTTTCTGTGATCAAAAAATGCAATTTACATTTAAATTAAATTCTTTAAGAGTCCTGTTTAAGTAGTATTTTAGTATTTTGGTGGCTGGAGCCTCCCGAGTGGCGCAGATGTCTAAGAAACTGTGTTACTGCGTTGCTACAAATGCTAGTTCGATACCTGTGCCAGCCGTGCCCGGGAGACCCTTGAGGTGATGCACAATTGTCTGAGTTAGGGGAGGGTTTGGCCGGCCGGGATGTCCCTGTCCCACTCCTGTGGCGGGCCGGGCGCATGATGTGATTATGCATGTAATGCTTTATTATAGAGATGCATTTTTATGGTGAAAATTATCTTCCCCAAAATTGAAACTCATGCACTGCCAATGTATGCCAGTTAGGCTCTGCACCGGTTATAAAGCGGATTAATGTGCTTCATTTTAAGAAGTTATTTGGCCACTTTAGTTGTGGTACAAACCTTAACAAAACATATAGGCCTATGGGCTAGGCTACATTAATTGCAGCAAGGTGCTGGTCTAGGTGCTGAGTCAAGGCTTGATAAGCACATCAGGTGATGCCAGTTAAGATCGTCAGTCAGTGTCCCAGCTTGCAGAGCCGTGAGGTTGCGGATTTGTTTGGTGGCCCTGAGGCCATTCGTTTGGATTGAGAATCTTTAGTTGAGGCATGCCTGTCTGTAGTTCTCCTTGTTGTATATATTTGTTTCCGTCACCATCTGAACATAATAATTTGCTTGGGCTCACCACCCCAAAGGAGTCAAGACAGAGCTGGCCCTGGACCTAAGGTGAGGTAGCTGTCTCCTGGGCACATGTATTCAACACCTGAGGGCTATCCTACAAATCAGGTTTGAGGAGTTAACAAGTTATCTTTTGTCAACTCTGAGTTCAACTCCCGATTGGCGCAGCAGTCTAAGGCACTACATCTCAGTGCTAGAGGTGTCACTACAGACCCTAGTTCGATTCAAGGGTGTATCACAACCGACGGGCTTTCATGAAGTGTTGGATTTGATTTTTCGAAAACATTTGCATTGATGTCAGAGTGATTAGAGGGACAATAGAGTGCTGAGTACCAGGTAGTCAGCAGGCTACTAATGACCATCAGCAGCATCAGAGCTTGGAGAAGCCTAGTTAACCATGACTAAATCGTTTTTGAAAGATAAGCTTGAAATGGGCATTGTTTAATTGACTCATCAACCAAAAACACATTTAGCTTTGAACATTTATTTCTGAATGTTAATCAAAGTTAAAAGCTGGCTAACTTGTTGATCCTACTTTGTAGTATTGGTTGATGATGTTTCACTGATCCTCAATTAGGATAGAAAGCTGTTATTCTCTATACTCTAGCCCCACCTAGTGGTGGAATGGATCAATGTTATTCTCTGTACTCTAGCCCCACCTAGTGGTGGAATGGACCAATGTTATTCTCTGTACTCTAGCCCCACCTAGTGGTGGAATGGACCAATGTAATTCTCTATACTCTAGCCCCACCTAGTGGTGGAATGGATCAATGACACACAGAGGGACTACAGAAATAGTGTGAACAGGACCACGTTCATTAGGGCACACTGTAACAAAACGTTTTGTAATGGGAAACCATAATGAATAAGATTACATGGAGAGGAGGACCTGATCCTAGATCACCACTCCTACTCTGAGATGCTTTATGACTACGGGTTCTAGAGCTTTCTGTAAACTTTGACAAAGGAGCAGACCAGGGTCTAAGACCAGGGTATATCATAAGGCACCAAATGGAAGAAAACTAACTGAAACAGGGAGGGACTACCTGAACGTATCCAATAGGAAATGCTTGCTTTGATCTAAAAGGCTAAACTGATCCTAGATCAGCTCTCCTACTCTGAGAAGCTTTATGAATACAGGCCCAGGCTGGACCCCACTCAACCCAAATAGCAGGTGTCAGTTACAAGGAGGCCCTCCCTCTATTTGAGAGTGAAAGACGAAACCTTGAGAGGAACCAGACGCAGGAGATGAACTGGATTAGGAGATTCTAGTCTAGGTTGATACCATAGTTCTCCAGGACCACGGAGTTGGAGAACCCTGCAGTATATTTTACATTAGTTATGCTACTTTATATTACAGAATTATTACATTGACTCTATGGCCTTTTTAGAATGCTAAGAACTTCTGTCAGATACAGTATCACTGACTTTACTGTCCCCATGGGGAAATTTTGTTGCAGTGTCATGTACACATTTAAAGTGCCGTTTAAATACAAAACAAAATTGACAATACAACTTTCATAACAGTTCCATACCAATAAAACATTAAATAAAAAGACTAGCCTGCTGGCTTTACTGAGTCGATAGGAACATTAGCCCAAGCTATTTAGGAGGGATATCACACCTGGCACAAGACTATATCAGGTTTTTCACTGAGAAACAACTTTATTCATTTAGATCAGGTATTCCCAAACTGGGGTACACGTAGCAGTATCCTCATTTAACTGCCCAAAATAACATTAAACCATCTACTGTTCAGCAAAATAACAACACAATGTCATATACAGGTAGCCTAGTCAAATAATTAACATCCAATCACATTAACCCTTACTCTCTCGGGAATTCCACTATGTAGCCAAACATAGCTGCTGCTCATTCCGTTTGCTCGGAAATTGAAGTAAGGCCTGCGTCCATAGAGACACATACCAGCTCTACTGGTAGTACTGCTACTATCAGCAGTACTACACCTGCAGCTGTCGACAACACAAGTTATTCTGCTTCCACGAGCACATCCAAAGTTAGCATCAGGAATTCTACATTTGTTGTTAGCCCAGCTAGCATGGACACTGACAGTTGTGAATCTGATGCAACCGAAGAGCTACTGCCCCCTTACCCGGGAAAGTACCGAACAGCAGACAGGGATGTTGGACCATCAAAGAGGCGCAAATATTATGAGAACTATATTGATTTGGGGTTTACTTATATTGAGAGTAGTGCCTTTCCTCAGCCACAGTGTGTTATCTGTGCCAAAGTACTATCTCACAACTCGATGAAACATTCACTCTTGCGCAGACATTTAGAAACAAAACATGCCAATTTGAAAAATTAGCCACGGGAGGTTTTTGAGCGAGAATTAAGATGACTTTCGAGTAGTATGACATGTATAAAAGCAACATTTACCTTTAATAAGAAGGGGCTAGAAGCGTCTTATATGAAGAGCTTCCGAGTGGCTAGGACAGGCAAGCCCCATACTATTGTGGAGGACTTAATTCTTCCTGCTGCCGCGGATATGGCTGGGACAATGCTGGGGGAAAAGGCCCAAAAAACTATACAGACAATGACTTCATCAAACAACACTGTTTCACAACGCATCAGTGACATGGCAGGAGATGTTTTGAAACAATTACTGCTTCGCATACAAGCCAGTGAATTCTATGTGTTACAGATGGATGAGTCAACAGACGTGGCGGGCCTGGCACAGCTCCTGGTAAATGTCCGTTACATTTATGGGGGGTCAATTAAGGAAGACATCCTCTTCTACAAACCACTGGAAACCAGGACAACAGGAGAGGATATTTTTAAAGTACAGGACAGCTTTGTGACATCAAATGGACTTTTTTGGTCAAGATGTGTTGGTATCTGTACTGTCATGGCACTAAAGCCATGACAGAGAGACATAGTGGAGTGATAAAGCACGTGCAAGCAGTTGCTCCTGACGCCACTTGGGTACACTGCAGCATCCACCGAGAGGCTCTTGCTGCCAAGGGAATGCCTGAAAGCTTGAAATACATTTTGGACACTACCGTGAAAATGGTTAACTTTGTTAAAGCAAGGCTGCACTATGCAATGATATTGGCAGCGACCATGTAACGCTTTTACAAAATACAGAAGTGCGCTGGTTATCAAGGGGCAAAGTATTGACACGCTTTTTTTTACTGACCATAATTTTCACTTGTCTGACCGCTTGCACGATGACGAGTTTCTCACACGACTGGCCTATCTGGGAGATGCTTTTTCTCGCCTGAATGATCTGAATCTAGGATTAGAGGGACTATATTCAACTATATTCAATGTGCAGGACAAAACTAAGGCTATGATTAAGAAGTTGGACAACACTGTCATGACGTTGGCATGTGGGTAAGGTTTATGACCCCCCCATAAATACCTTTCTCCCTTCCCCTCTCTTTCTGACCCTACTGAAGGACTGCTGTCCTGAAGGACTGCTGTCCTGTTAAATATAGAGAGTCTGGGAACATCAAACAAATGGGGAAAGGAAGCATATTTTGGTAATAAAACCAGTGGAAATATGCTTTGGAACGTAATGAGTATGGATGTCAGTTCGGTTGTCATCTGAGACATTATGACTGATGACAGGACGACATAAACTGTACCTGGGAAAGTATACACCCTCTAGTTATCAGAGTCACATGGAATTGTTATGCAATTGAAATGTTTGATATTGAAATTGTTTGTTAGGAGATTAAATGTAATTTTAGCTTCCAAATGAGAGAATTGGGTTTTCATAAGAAAAGTGCCCTGCTTGATCAGTGGCCCACCCCTGTGAAGAGACAGGGGTTATAAACGATGAAACACATCCTTCCCCCTCTCCACTATATAAGCCTTTGACGAAAAGATAACCACATGTTCCAGTACGTGAGGTCTGCAGCCTCTACGTTAGAAGGACACACATGTCAAGTACAGAACTAAGCCAACCTCGGCGTGAGCTTTGGTGGCGAATGGTATGAACTTTGAGCTTATTCACTACAGAAGTGATACTTCCTAGCCGTTGAGTTAGCAGCGGCCGCTGTAGACGTGGGCTAGGAAAGGACGGACGACGGATCCAGTCTAACAAACAGACGAAGATACCACCACGTATCCAATTTACCACCAGAGACATTCTTCCGAGGACAGGAAGATCTGTTGCCAACCCGGCAAGCATCTACGACCAATCTACCGAAGCGCAGCGCAGAGTAAATATTTATTGCATTTTCCTTTTCCAAATGGGCGGTAATTTAGTAATGCATAAGATAATGTATTTACGATAGCATAGCTGCTGTTTCTTTGTTCCTAAGTCTTCCCGCTCTTTCATTCAAGCCCAACCCCCTTTCCTTTGTGTAACCAGCTTTCATACAGGTTCCGTCCACCAGGACGTTTTCTGTATGACATCATTGTATTCTGTGTATTTGTAATTCTGTGTGATTGGTTTAGGTATTTAGTAAATAAATAATTAAACCCAATTTTGTATTGCTGATTCAACTTGTTAGCCAGGGTTCGTGAAGATAACCAAGAATTTACAACTTTCATTATGAGACTGAAAATAAGATGATTAAGATGACGGCTATCGATGTAAAAGATTAAGTATTTTAAGAGTTTATTCGGAAGATAACGGCTCTATAAACTTTCTTCCGTGGTGCCCCGACTTTCTAGTTAATTACATTTACATGATTAGCTTAATCAGGTAATATTAATTACAGAGAAAGGATTTTATAGGTTAGCATGTCATATCACTTAATCCAGCATAGCCAAAGACACGACAACACACAGGTCTTTCCATCATTGTATGATTTTTTTTGTGTGCAAATGAACTCAAGCTTACGGACAATGTCAAATGTGATATAGCGAAGCACCTGAATTAGTTGGGTGTGCAACTACAACATTTGAGAGTGCGCTGACCCTGGTGCTAGATGGGGTACGCAGCTGGAGGTTGAATGTTCGAAGGGGTACGGGACTATAAACAGTTTGGGAACCACTGATTTAGATGATTTCATAATCAATTTATTCCATTGAACATTTTATTTTGATCTACACATGAGGGGAAAACAACCTGTGGTTGCCTAGGTTACCCCATTGGTTCACAGCAAAACAAAAACTTGACCTTTTTCAAACACTATTTTCTTGTTGTGTGCTTGCTTTAGTCAATTACAAAATGAATATTTAAGAAAAGTACAATATATGTAAAGGTTACTTTTTAACATTACCTGCTCCCGAGCGTTTATGACGGTGCTAGTAGCCACGTGAATGCTAGCTAGATAGCCAAGACCAACAACACAAACAAACTGACTACAAGTAGTGAGTGGAGTTACAAACAGACTATACTAAACAAGTTAAACGTCTTACCTGTGGGGTGGCAGGTAGCCTAATGGTTAGAGCGTTGGGCCAGTAACCAAAATGGTTGCTGGATCGAATCCCCAAGGTAACAATGTAAAAATCTGTCATTCTCCCCCTGAACAAATTCCCCAGTAAATAAGAATGTGTTCTGACTTGCCTAGTTAAATTAAAAATATATATATATTTTCCACACATATTTACGTGTAACCTACTTGGACACTGGGTCCCTACATTTCCCACCATCGCATGCTGAATAGCCTGAAGCCATAGGGCTCTTCTCGCAGGCTCTATTTTCCTACGTGGGAGCATTGTGAACCATAGGTCAGGATTTTTTACCTGGTTACACGTACATTGACAACACAGCAGCTTATCAGCATGTTTTGTTATTTCTGTACAACAAAAAATCGACTCTTTTACAATGTGGGTCAATAGGAAAGAATGTTTGTTTTCCCAAATTTGTAGGCGTGGTGGAGGGGAATTCCTTATTATTAGGTGAATATGGACTCAGCAACCACAGTTGTCCATGTGAAACAGTGAGTCTGACTCAAATAAAAACAATTTCCACAACTTCTTCGTTTTGACTGTTTACCCCAAATAATAAGTGTTAAATTTTTTTAAATAAAATGACCCCGTAATAAAATGTATTGCTCCATGAACGTTTTCTTGCCTATTGAGTTGAATTGTGATGTCACGGTTATGACGTCACAGGGACTATTTCAGAGCCATGATTAGAGAGTTCTGGCCGACTTTTACAGCGTTGACTATTGTCCTAATTCTAGACATTCCGTTACATAGAATTGTGGTCATGCGATATTAATGGGGGCTAATAGCAATGCTATATAATGCTATGTAATCTTATAGTGTCATGTAAATACATCAATGCAGAAAAGTCCATGTCCCACCTCTGTCTAAATATATAACGCTGGACCATTCTAAATGGAGCATTCTAACAAGGGGGTTCTTGTAACATTCTTCCAATTGGAATGTTTGCCTCGACTAACCGGTGCCCCCTACACATTGACTCTGTACCGGTACCACCCGTATATAGCCTCACTATTGTTATTTTACTGCTGCTATTTCATTATTTGTTACTTTTATTTTCTATTTGTATTTTTTACTTAACAGTTTATTTCTTTTTCTTAACATCTTAAAGCATTGTTAGTTAAGGGCTTGTAAGTAAGCATTTCACTGTTGTATTCAGCGCATGTGACAAATACAATTTGATTTGAGAGAATTTGATTTGTTCCCAATATACATTTTTTACAAATATGAAAATAATAATATAATAACCTTTTAAAAATGCTTTCTTGCGTTACGGCTCTGATATGTGTGGTCCAGTACGTGATCTCCTAAATCTAATCCTCTGATATGTGTGGTCCAGTACGTGATCTCCTAAATCTAATCCTCTGATATGTGTGGTCCAGTACGTGATCTCCTAAATCTAATCCTCTGATATGTGTGGTCCAGTACGTGATCTCCTAAATCTAATCCTCTGATATGTGTGGTCCAGTACGTGATCTCCTAAATCTAATCCTCTGATATGTGTGGTCCAGTACGTGATCTCCTAAATCTAATGCTCTGAATCACTGTGGATAACGTGACACATGGTTAAAGATGCTGTGTTGCTGTGTTTGAACCGGAGTGTCTGAATACTCAGTTGTTCCTGTTTATCATATGATGTGATTTGCTGATATAAAACCTATCCATGCATTTGTTTGCAACTTCCGAGTGGCGCAGCGGTCTAAGGCCCTGCATCTCAGTACTAGAGGAGTCACTACAGACCCTGGTTCCATTCCAGGGCTGTCATCACAGCAGTCTAAGACCCTGCATCTCAGTACTAGAGGTGTCACTACAGACCCTGGTTCCATTCCAGGCTGTATCACAACCGGGCTGTGATTGGGAGTCCCATAGGGCGGGGCACAATTGGCCCAGCATCATCCGGGTTAGGGTTTGGCCGGGGTTCACCGTCATTGTAAATAAGAATTTGTTCATAACTGACTTGCCTAGTTAAATAAAGGACCTCCAGAAAACAGGGGGCTGTTCTACCTCACACAGGGACACTGAGGAGACATGCACCAAAACCCTGGATAGAGGGGCTCAGTGAATGTGTGCAGGTGGGTCAGTGTGTGAGAGGAGACTCTGTAGAAGGACAGAGTGCCAGCTGGCCAGTCTGTTGGAGTGGGCTGATAGGACAGGTATGTCAGTTTCCTCATTATTGAGCCAGGCAGTGTGACTGTCATTAGAGCAGATTCCAGGATATTTCATTGTGTCCTCCAGTCAACAGCTCCTCCTCTCCTGCTGGGTCCTTTATACACTACGTCACCCCTATAGCAGCTGCAGCATAGAGCTCTCAGGCTTCATGGACAGACGGCTGGCTACAGGTGAGTCCTCTCTCCTGTTAGGCTTCAACACACAGTAAAGCCTTCAGCCTCTCACACAGGAGACTGATGAGGGGATGACGGCTCATAATAATGGCCAGAACAGAGCGGATGGAATCACACACATGGAAACCATGCCACGGATTCTGCTTCAGCCTTGACCACGAGCCCATCCTCCTCTGTGAAGTTACCACAGTTACCTGTGGTCTCTGGTATATTGATCATAATGAAATACTGTCTGTGTTTGTTTAGGTCTGAGGAAGTCGGAAATACTTTTATTATGGAGAGAAATGTCACTTTAAATGTCTTACTTTTGCTCTGTAGGAATGTATCTCTGACTTGAATTGGCTGCATTATGGACTGATCACTCTTCATGAACACACAGCTGGGTACAGGTGAGGCAGGTCTGTCCTGATGGGTAGAGGTGGGCTGGTCTCTCCTGACGGGTAGAGGTGAGGCTGGTCTCTCCTGACGGGTAGAGGTGAGTCTGGTCTCTCCTGACGGGTAGAGGTGGCGCTGGTCTCTCCTGATGGGTACAGGTGAGGCTGGTCTCTCCTGACGGGTAGAGGTGAGGCTGGGCTCTCCTGACGGGTAGAGGTGAGGCTGGTCTCTCCTGATGGGTACAGGTGAGGCTGGTCTCTCCTGACGGGTACAGGTGAGGCTGGTCTCTCCTGACGGGTAGAGGTGAGGCTGGTCTCTCCTGATGGGTAGAGGTGAGGCTGGTCTCTCCTGATGGGTAGAGGTGAGGCTGGTCTCTCCTGATGGGTAGAGGTGAGACTGGTCTCTCCTGATGGGTAGAGGTGATGCAGGTCTCTCCTGATGGGTAGAGGTGAGGCTGGTCTCTCCTGACGGGTACAGGTGAGGCTGGTCCTCCTGATGGGTAGAGGTGAGGCTGGTCTCTCCTGATGGGTAGAGGTGGGGCTGATCTCTCCTGACGGGTAGAGGTGAGGCTGGTCTCTCCTGATGGGTAGAGGTGAGACTTGTCTCTCCTGATGGGTAGAGGTGAGGGTGGTCTCTCCTGATGGGTACAGGTGAGGCTGGTCTCTCCTGATGGGTACAGGTGAGGCTGGTCTCTCCTGACGGGTAGAGGTGAGGCTGGACTCTCCTGACGGGTAGAGGTGAGGCTGGTCTCTCCTGATGGGTACAGGTGGGGCTGATCTCTCCTGATGGGTAGAGGTGAGGCTGGTCTCTCCTGACGGGTACAGGTGAGGCAGGTCTCTCCTGACGGATCAAGCTTTCAGTCTGTCATGTACTACACCTACAGGGCTCCTGAAATTCCAAATAATTTGACCATCTTAAAACAATTCCATATGTTAGCTTAATAGAAACCCAGCCCTGGGACCTTAGACTATAGGGGGTTCAATCAAATGTCCTTTCATTTGTGAAAACAATGTTTTTACTTATTTTGTGGTGTTGTCTTTTAGGTCAGGGCCAGACTCTCTGTTTGAGATGAAGTTCATGTCTTCTACACTAGAGGGCAATGTGTACCCTCCTTGTGCTGCTACCTAGTCAGAAATTGGGTCCCAATAGTAAAGATTTCCTCCCAAAGTGAGCACTTACCTTCACTGATTTGAAAGGACATGACTGCTATAAGAAATATGGTGTCAACTCCCTGTAGCCCAACTCCCTCTACCGATCCAATGGTGTCAACTCTCTGTAGCCCAACTCCCTCTACCGATCCAATGGTGTCAACTCTCTGTAGCCCAACTCCCTCTACCGATCCAATGGTGTCAACTCTCTGTAGCCCAACTCCCTCTACCGATCCAATGGTGTCAACTCTCTGAAGCCCAACTCCCTCTACCGATCCAATGGTGTCAACTCTCTGTAGCCCAACTCCCTCTACCGATCCAATGGTGTCAACTCTCTGTAGCCCAACTCCCTCTACCGATCCAATGGTGTCAACTCTCTGTAGCCCAACTCCCTCTACCGATCCAATGGTGTCAACTCTTGTAGCCCAACTCCCTCTACCGATCCAATGGTGTCAACTCTCTGTAGCCCAACTCCCTCTACCGATCCAATGGTGTCAACTCTTGTAGCCCAACTCCCTCTACCGATCCAATGGTGTCAACTCTCTGTAGCCCAACTCCCTCTACCGATCCAATGGTGTCAACTCTCTGTAGCCCAACTCCCTCTACCGATCCAATGGTGTCAACTCTCTGTAGCCCAACTCCCTCTACCGATCCAATGGTGTCAACTCTCTGTAGCCCAACTCCCTCTACCGATCCAATGGTGTCAACTCTCTGTAGCCCAACTCCCTCTACCGATCCAATGGTGTCAACTCTCTGAAGCCCAACTCCCTCTACCGATCCAAGGCTTTTACATTTGGGAAGTAGTGAAAAATGCAAACTTCAGGAAGAAGGACAGATTATTGGTCAACCGAGAGTCATGCTGATATCTGTCTGTTGTCCAACAGAGCAGTAGGCCTCCTGTCTACTGCTGTGTTCCTCATCACCATTAGACTCTCAGTATAACAACATAGTGATGTTACTGATCCTCTCCTCTCTACTGCTGTGTTCCTCATCACCATGAGACTGTCTCAGTATAACAACATAGTGATGTTACTGACCCTCTCCTCTCTACTGCTGTGTTCCTCATCACCATGAGACTGTCTCAGTATAACAACATAGTGATGTTACTGACCCTCTCCTCTCTACTGCTGTGTTCCTCATCACCATTAGACTCTCAGTATAACAACATAGTGATGTTACTGACCCTCTCCTCTCTACTGCTGTGTTCCTCATCACCATGAGACTGTCTCAGTATAACAACATAGTGATGTTACTGACCCTCTCCTCTCTACTGCTGTGTTCCTCATCACCATGAGACTGTCTCAGTATAACAACATAGTGATGTTACTGACCCTCTCCTCTCTACTGCTGTGTTCCTCATCACCATTAGACTCTCAGTATAACAACATAGTGATGTTACTGACCCTCTCCTCTCTACTGCTGTGTTCCTCATCACCATGAGACTGTCTCAGTATAACAACATAGTGATGTTACTGACCCTCTCCTCTCTACTGCTGTGTTCCTCATCACCATGAGACTGTCTCAGTATAACAACATAGTGATGTTACTGACCCTCTCCTCTCTACTGCTGTGTTCCTCATCACCATGAGACTGTCTCAGTATAACAACATAGTGATGTTACTGACCCTCTCCTCTCTACTGCTGTGTTCCTCATCACCGTGAGACTGTCTCAGTATAACAACATAGTGATGTTACTGACCCTCTCCTCTCTACTGCTGTGTTCCTCATCACCATGAGACTGTCTCAGTATAACAACATAGTGATGTTACTGACCCTCTCCTCTCTACTGCTGTGTTCCTCATCACCATGAGACTGTCTCAGTATAACAACATAGTGATGTTACTGACCCTCTCCTCTCTACTGCTGTGTTCCTCATCACCATGAGACTGTCTCAGTATAACAACATAGTGATGTTACTGACCCTCTCCTCTCTACTGCTGTGTTCCTCATCACCATTAGACTCTCAGTATAACAACATAGTGATGTTACTGACCCTCTCCTCTCTACTGCTGTGTTCCTCATCACCATGAGACTGTCTCAGTATAACAACATAGTGATGTTACTGACCCTCTCCTCTCTACTGCTGTGTTCCTCATCACCATGAGACTGTCTCAGTATAACAACATAGTGATGTTACTGACCCTCTCCTCTCTACTGCTGTGTTCCTCATCACCATGAGACTGTCTCAGTATAACAACATAGTGATGTTACTGACCCTCTCCTCTCTACTGCTGTGTTCCTCATCACCATGAGACTGTCTCAGTATAACAACATAGTGATGTTACTGACCCTCTCCTCTCTACTGCTGTGTTCCTCATCACCATGAGACTGTCTCAGTATAACAACATAGTGATGTTACTGACCCTCTCCTCTCTACTGCTGTGTTCCTCATCACCATGAGACTGTCTCAGTATAACAACATAGTGATGTTACTGACCCTCTCCTCTCTACTGCTGTGTTCCTCATCACCATGAGACTGTCTCAGTATAACAACATAGTGATGTTACTGACCCTCTCCTCTCTACTGCTGTGTTCCTCATCACCATGAGACTGTCTCAGTATAACAACATAGTGATGTTACTGACCCTCTCCTCTCTACTGCTGTGTTCCTCATCACCATGAGACTGTCTCAGTATAACAACATAGTGATGTTACTGACCCTCTCCTCTCTACTGCTGTGTTCCTCATCACCATGAGACTGTCTCAGTATAACAACATAGTGATGTTACTGACCCTCTCCTCTCTACTGCTGTGTTCCTCATCACCATGAGACTGTCTCAGTATAACAACATAGTGATGTTACTGACCCTCTCCTCTCTACTGCTGTGTTCCTCATCACCATGAGACTGTCTCAGTATAACAACATAGTGATGTTACTGACCCTCTCCTCTCTACTGCTGTGTTCCTCATCACCATGAGACTGTCTCAGTATAACAACATAGTGATGTTACTGACCCTCTCCTCTCTACTGCTGTGTTCCTCATCACCATGAGACTGTCTCAGTATAACAACATAGTGATGTTACTGACCCTCTCCTCTCTACTGCTGTGTTCCTCATCACCATGAGACTGTCTCAGTATAACAACATAGTGATGTTACTGACCCTCTCCTCTCTACTGCTGTGTTCCTCATCACCATGAGACTGTCTCAGTATAACAACATAGTGATGTTACTGACCCTCTCCTCTCTACTGCTGTGTTCCTCATCACCATGAGACTGTCTCAGTATAACAACATAGTGATGTTACTGACCCTCTCCTCTCTACTGCTGTGTTCCTCATCACCATGAGACTGTCTCAGTATAACAACATAGTGATGTTACTGACCCTCTCCTCTCTACTGCTGTGTTCCTCATCACCATGAGACTGTCTCAGTATAACAACATAGTGATGTTACTGACCCTCTCCTCTCTACTGCTGTGTTCCTCATCACCATGAGACTGTCTCAGTATAACAACATAGTGATGTTACTGACCCTCTCCTCTCTACTGCTGTGTTCCTCATCACCATGAGACTGTCTCAGTATAACAACATAGTGATGTTACTGACCCTCTCCTCTCTACTGCTGTGTTCCTCATCACCATTAGACTGTCTCAGTATAACAACATAGTGATGTTACTGACCCTCTCCTCTCTACTGCTGTGTTCCTCATCACCATGAGACTGTCTCAGTATAACAACATAGTGATGTTACTGACCCTCTCCTCTCTACTGCTGTGTTCCTCATCACCATGAGACTGTCTCAGTATAACAACATAGTGATGTTACTGACCCTCTCCTCTCTACTGCTGTGTTCCTCATCACCATGAGACTGTCTCAGTATAACAACATAGTGATGTTACTGACCCTCTCCTCTCTACTGCTGTGTTCCTCATCACCATGAGACTGTCTCAGTATAACAACATAGTGATGTTACTGACCCTCTCCTCTCTACTGCTGTGTTCCTCATCACCGTGAGACTGTCTCAGTATAACAACATAGTGATGTTACTGACCCTCTCCTCTCTACTGCTGTGTTCCTCATCACCATGAGACTGTCTCAGTATAACAACATAGTGATGTTACTGACCCTCTCCTCTCTACTGCTGTGTTCCTCATCACCATGAGACTGTCTCAGTATAACAACATAGTGATGTTACTGACCCTCTCCTCTCTACTGCTGTGTTCCTCATCACCATGAGACTGTCTCAGTACAACAACATAGTGATGTTACTGCTTTAACCTTTTACCTTCCTGAAACAATATGTCATCTTCAGACACATTTATTTATTTAACTCTGTAAATGTGCTAGATTTAACCAGATGGCTGGTTTTCATCTGTAGTCCCTGGGGCAGATAGATAAAAAGAAAAAACATTTTGCATCAAACATTTCACATTAAAAAATCTATTAAATAATAAAAAGTCCCTAATTGGGATTAAAAATAATCAAAAATAATTGGGAAAGAAAAAATGCAATCAATAAAAACTACCAAATAACAGCAAAAGGTTGATCAGTGACTTCAACCCTGCTGTTGATTAAACCACCAAATAACAGCAACAGGTTGATCAGTGGCTTCAACCCTGCTGTTGATTAAACCACCAAATAACAGCAAAAGGTTGATCAGTGGCTTCAACCCTGCTGTTGATTAAACCACCAAATAACAGCAAAAGGTTGAGCAATGGCTTCAACCCTGCTGTTGATTAAACCACCAAATAACAGCAAAAGGTTGATCAGTGGCTTCAACCCTGCTGTTGATTAAACCACCAAATAACAGCAAAAGGTTGATCAGTGGCTTCAACCCTGCTGTTGATTAAACCACCAAATAACAGCAAAAGGTTGAGCAATGGCTTCAACCCTGCTGTTGATTAAACCACCAAATAACAGCAAAAGGTTGATCAGTGGCTTCAACCCTGCTGTTGATTAAACCACCAAATAACAGCAAAAGGTTGATCAGTGGCTTCAACCCTGCTGTTGATTAAACCACCAAATAACAGGAAAAGGTTGATCAGTGTCTACAACCCTACTGTTGGTTAAACCACTTTGTAACTTGTTCTGTGAACTCCCAACACATGGTCACTACACCCCACAAGTTTAAAGCATGAATGGATTTTCCATATACAAGTCATTTCCTATCAAATCCATGTAGAGAATAGCTTAGACAATGCTGTAGAAGCACACTGGTTAACACTGAGTATGTTGGATAGATGGCTGATGTCTGGTTAGGACTGGGTATGTTGGATAGATGGCTGATCTCTGGTTAGGACTGGGTATGTTGGATAGATGGCTGATCTCTGGTTAGGCCTGGGTATGTTGGATAGATGGCTGATCTCTGGTTAGGACTGGGTATGTTGGATAGATAGCTGATCTCTGGTTAGGACTGGGTATGTTGGATAGATGGCTGTTCTCTGGTTAACACTGGGTATGTTGGATAGATGGCTGTTCTCTGGTTAGGACTGGATATGTTGGATAGATGGCTGATCTCTGGTTAGGACTGGGTATGTTGGATAGATGGCTGATCTCTGGTTAACACTGAGTATGTTGGATAGATGGCTGATCTCTGGTTAACACTGGATATGTTGGATAGATGGCTGATCTCTGGTTAGGACTGGGTATGTTGGATAGATGGCTGATCTCTGGTTAGGACTGGGTATGTTGGATAGATGGCTGATCTCTGGTTAGGACTGGGTATGTTGGATAGATGGCTGATCTCTGGTTAGGACTGGGTATGTTGGATAGATGGCTGATCTCTGGTTAACACTGGGTATGTTGGATAGATGGCTGATCTCTGGTTAGGCCTGGGTATGTTGGATAGATGGCTGATCTCTGGTTAGGACTGGGTATGTTGGATAGATAGCTGATCTCTGGTTAGGACTGGGTATGTTGGATAGATGGCTGTTCTCTGGTTAACACTGGGTATGTTGGATAGATGGCTGTTCTCTGGTTAGGACTGGATATGTTGGATAGATGGCTGATCTCTGGTTAGGACTGGGTATGTTGGATAGATGGCTGATCTCTGGTTAACACTGAGTATGTTGGATAGATGGCTGATCTCTGGTTAACACTGGATATGTTGGATAGATGGCTGATCTCTGGTTAGGACTGGGTATGTTGGATAGATGGCTGATCTCTGGTTAGGACTGGGTATGTTGGATAGATGGCTGATCTCTGGTTAGGACTGGGTATGTTGGATAGATGGCTGTTCTCTGGTTAACACTGGGTATGTTGGATAGATGGCTGATCTCTGGTTAACACTGGATATGTTGGATAGATGGCTGATCTCTGGTTAACACTGGGTATGTTGGATAGATGGCTGATCTCTGGTTAACACTGGGTATGTTGGATAGATGGCTGTTCTCTGGTTAACACTGGATATGTTGGATAGATGGCTGTTCTCTGGTTAACACTGGGTATGTTGGATAGATGGCTGTTCTCTGGTTAGGACTGGGTATGTTGGATAGATGGCTGTTCTCTGGTTAACACTGGGTATGTTGGATAGATGGCTGATCTCTGGTTAACACTGGATATGTTGGATAGATGGCTGATCTCTGGTTAGGACTGGGTATGTTGGATAGATGGCTGTTCTCTGGTTAACACTGGGTATGTTGGATAGATGGCTGATCTCTGGTTAGGACTGGGTATGTTGGATAGATGGCTGTTCTCTGGTTAACACTGGGTATGTTGGATAGATGGCTGATCACTGGTTAACACTGGATATGTTGGATAGATGGCTGATCTCTGGTTAGGACTGGGTATGTTGGATAGATGGCTGATCTCTGGTTAGGACTGGGTATGTTGGATAGATGGCTAGCCCTGCTGGTTAACACTGGATATGTTTGATAGATGGCTAGCCCTGTTGGTTAGGACTGGGTATGTTTGATAGATGGCTAGCCCTGCTGGTTAACACTGGATATGTTTCATAGATGGCCAGCCCTGCTAGTTAGGACTGGATATGTTTGATGGATGGCTAACCCTATTGGTTAACACTGGGTCTGTTTGATAGATGGCTAGCCCTGTTGGTTAGGACTGGGTATGTTGGATAGATGGCTAACCCTGTTGGTTAACACGGGATATGTTTGATAGCTGGCTAGTCCTGCTGGTTAACACTGGGTATGTTTGATAGATGGCTAGCCCTGCTGGTTAACATGGGATATGTTTGATAGCTGGCTATCCCTGCTGGTTAACACTAGGTATGTTTGATAGATGGCTAGTGTCGGGTTGCGTCATTCGAATCTGGTATTAGGATATAAACAAACCATGCAACTTAGTTTTGCAATGATTATTTAATTCATCTTTAAGTAAATAGAATGATAGTACAAATGGAAAATATGATGTTCGTATATACGGTCTCCCTGTAACACCACGCAGGGCAGACAGAGAAGAGGACGTCACATCCTTTTGTTCGTCCTTATATACTCTGACAGAGATAGTTCCCGCTCATTGCTGGCCTGTCAGAGCGAGGATGAGCGTGGTTTAAACTTGCTCATCCTATCGTCGGCGTGCAGGCTGGTCCCAGCCTCGTGACGCACTTCCTGTTGCCGGGTGTAGTTCTTGTCTTCAGCAGTTGACTTATCCGTAGTTTATATACTTAATATTGTAGCATAGCTTCCCCGGAATATTATATAGGTTATGCAAACAAATAGCCAGTTCAACCCTAACACTAGCCCTATTGGTTAGGACTGGATATGTTTGATAGATGGCTAGCCCTGTTGGTTAGGACTGGATATGTTTGATAGTTGGCTAGCCCTGTTGGTTAGGACTGGGTATGTTTGATAGATGGCTAGCCCTGTTGGTTAGGACTGGATATGTTTGATAGTTGGCTAGCCCTGTTGGTTAGGACTGGGTATGTTTGATAGATGGCTAGCCCTGTTGGTTAGGACTGGATATGTTTGATAGATGGCTAGCCCTGTTGGTTAGGACTGGATATGTTTGATAGATGGCTAGCCCTGTTGGTTAGGACTGGGTATGTTTGATAGATGGCTAGCCCTGTTGGTTGGGACTGGATATGTTTCATAGATGGCTAGCCCTGTTGGTTAGGACTGGATATGTTTGATAGATGGCTAGCCCAGCTGGTTAGGACTGGATATGTTTGATAGATGGCTAGCCCTGTTGGTTAGGACTGGATATGTTTGATAGATGGCTAGCCCTATTGGTTAGGACTGGATATGTTTGATAGATGGCTAGCCCAGCTGGTTAGGACTGGATATGTTTGATAGATGGCTAGCCCTGTTGGTTAGGACTGGATATGTTGGATAGATGGCTAGCCCTGTTGGTTAGGACTGGGTATGTTTGATAGATGGCTAGCCCTGTTGTTTAGGACTGGATATGTTTGATAGATGGCTAGCCCTGTTGGTTAGGACTGGATATGTTTGATAGATGGCTAGCCCTGTTGGTTAGGACTGGATATGTTTGATAGATGGCTAGCCCTGTTGGTTAGGACTGGGTATGTTTGATAGATGGCTAGCCCTGTTGGTTAGGACTGGGTATGTTGGATAGATGGCTAGCCCTGTTGGTTAGGACTGGGTATGTTTGATAGATGGCTAGCCCTGTTGGTTAGGACTGGGTATGTTTGATAGATGGCTAGCCCTATTGGTTAGGACTGGGTATGTTTGATAGATGGCTAGCCCTGTTGGTTAGGACTGGGTATGTTGGATAGATGGCTAGCCCTGTTGGTTAGGACTGGGTATGTTTGATAGATGGCTAGCCCTGTTGGTTAGGACTGGGTATGTTTGATAGATGGCTAGCCCTGTTGGTTAGGACTGGGTATGTTTGATAGATGGCTAGCCCTGCTGATGTCGTGGAAGATTGCCTCAAAAATATAACACTCTTGCAAGAACTTGTGAATTCAATATAGGCTTTAATACAAAGTAGCAAAGCCGAGCTGGTCCATGGAACAACTGCTCTTCTCAACACTGGCTTTGCTTTTATACACATACAGCATATGGGTACATCCCATATGTAAATACAATTACTCCCCTTCGTCCTTCTGCCACCATTATCTTTAAGTTCGAGTTCTTTGCTTGTTTACGCCCAGTAACGCTCATCTCTGCTTCTGGATAGATTGTAATAGTGGCAAGACCCCTTATGTCATACAAAAAAGTATACACTTATTGTATACTTATATTTCACCTGTTGGTCATTTTACCACCATCCTCCTTCCTGTGTCCTTCTGACATTAGTATGTTTGACTGTCATAAATGTGCTTATGACCCTGACTTAATGCATCCATTAGTTGTGTCCAGCTGCCATAAATGTACTTATTGCCTCAGCTAATGTATGTCCAGATGCAATAAATGTACTTATTGCCTCAGCCAATGTATGTCCAGATGCAACCAATGTAACCATTGTTGCTGTGTTTCCTTAACATAGCAGTTGTACCTAGTTATATTACATTAACATAGCAGTTGCACCTAGCTACATTACATTAACTCCCACACTGGTTAGGACTGAGTATGTTTGATAGATGGCTAGCCCTGCTGGTTAGGACTGGGTATGTTGGATAGATGACTAGCCCTGTTGGTTAGGACTGGGTATGTTTGATAGATGACTAGCCCTGTTGGTTAGGACTGGGTATGTTTGATAGATGGCTAGCCCTGCTGGTTAGGACTGGATATGTTTGATATATGGTTAGCCCTGCTGGTTAACACTGGGTATGTTTGATAGATGGCTAGCCCTGCTGGTTAACAGCTTCTGCCCCCAAGCCATAAGACTGCTGAACAATTAATCAAATGGCCACCGGACTATGTACAGTGACCCCCCCCCCCCCCCCCCCCATTTGATTTGTACACTGCTGCTACTCGCTGTTTATTATTTATGCGTAGTGACTTCACCCCAACCTACATGTACAAATTACCTAACTAACCTGTACCCCCGCACATTGACCCTGTATATTGCCTTGTTATTGTTATTTTATTGTGTTATTTTTTATAATGTTTTACTTTAGTCTATTTGGTAAATATTTTCTTAACTCTTCTTGATCTGCACTGTTTGTACTTGTTGTATTTGGTGAATGTGACAAAGTTTGATTTGAAAATGAAACATTTGTTCACAAAAAATATCGTTCTCACATATTCGTGTTATTTAACACTGTAATTTAAAGGAATGAGTGGTTTTGGGTGGATTTTTCCTTTAAGTGTAATTTTTTTACATTTTGAGCAAAATAGTGTTTTTTTTTTGTTGACACAATTGCAAACTTGTGGTTTTGGCCTCCCCTTGCCTGAGGAACATACACCCCCCCCCCCCCCCCCCATCACCACTTGTGTCATGTCAGAGGACACCTGGACCACCTACTGAGATGTACATTCTGTTAAGTAAGTCAGGTGATAAATGAGCTGAAAAAGAGACTGGAGTAGGACTATAAATCCTCTTAGATGTATGTGGTTCTGGTACCAGTTCTGACCAACATTTTAGCTTATAAATTGATCTGTGAATACTGTAGATCGAAATGGCTTTCATTGAGCAACAGCCCTGGTTCCCATGGACACAGTAGTATTTTTCTGAGCCTGTGTGAAGTAGGATGTGTGAAATCTGAAACCACTTGAAGCTGGGATATCACTGGTTCCATGTCATTCAACCTCTGGCTGAACCCTACATCACAGCCATTGACAAAGCACATGCTTGTAATCGTTACATCTTAGCACAGCAGGAGAGAGTGGTTTCATCTCCGGAGCACATGGAGCAATCAATTTATAGTCATTAATCCTAACGAGTTCAGGAAGCCAAGCTAGAGCTCTGTGAGACATTCACGGTGATGTGGGGCGGACGTTTTGATCAAGAAAGATCTTTAGAAAATATGAAAATGTTTTCTAATACTAAACACACAATTGTGTATTTTACAGTTATAAGAAAAGTGAAATCTTATAGTTAGTCATTTAATAATTTGATTACGCTATGTTTAGAAAGCATACAGGGTCAATTCAAGCCTTATTCATTCAGTTTTGTTGAATAGGAAATGCATGATATAAAATATTGCATATTTTTATATGTGTCACATTTGTACTGTGTACTTGAGCTTGTGTCCTCAAAAGTGACTACTCCTCAGCAATTTATTTAAAAAAAACAGTATGCAGCATTGCTAGTTATTGTTTATGGCCCTCTCATGATAAATAATTACTTTTGGTGGATTACGTAGATTTATGTTTTCGATTTACATTGCATTGTGCCTAAGAACAGCCCTTAGCCGCGGTATATTGGCCATATACCACACCCCCCTCGGGCCTTATTAAGTATGAACTGTGTGTCAGCCGCGTGGAGAAAAACTCGAAACTCTGAGGTGTTGCTAGCTGGGGCTGTTGTTTCCAACGCAGCCAGGTGTAATAACATTCAGCTTTTCAAACACATACATTACCTCCCTGCTGTGAGAGCTGTGGAGGAGCACTGCCAGAGCCCTGCAAAATTACCTCCAGCAGGCCACAAATGTGCATGTGTCTGCTCAAACGGTCAGAAACAGACTCCCTGAGGGTGGTATGAGGGCCCGACGTCCACAGGTGGGGGTTGTGCTTACAGCCCAACACCGTGCAGGACGTTTGGCATTTGCCAGAGAACACCAAGATTGGCAAATTCACCACTGGCGCCCTGTGTTCTTCACAGATGAAAGCAGGTTCACACTGAGCACATGTGACAGACGTGACAGTCTGGAGACGCCGTGGAGAACGTTCTGCTGCCAGCAACATCCTCCAGCATGACCGGTTTGGCGGTGGGTCAGTCATGGTGTGGGGTGGCATTTCTTTGGGGGGGCCACACAGCCCTCCATGTGCTCGCCAGAGGTAGCCTGACTGCCATAAGGTACCGAGATGAGATCCTCAGACCCCTTGTGAGACCATATGCTGGTGCGGTTGGCCCTGGGTTCCTCCTAATGCAAGACAATGCTAGACCTCATGTGGGTGGAGTGTGTCAGCAGTTCCGGCAAGAGGAAGGAATTGATGCTATGGACTGGCCCGCCCGTTCCCCAGACCTGAATCCAATTGAGCACATCTGGGACATCATGTCTCGCTCCATCCACCACGCCAAGTTGCACCACAGACTGTCCAGGAGTTGGCGAATGCTTTAGTGCAGGTCTGGGAGGAGATCCCTCAGGAGACCATCCGCCACCTCATCAGGAGCATGCCCAGGCGTTGTAGGGAGGTCATACAGGCACGTGGAGGCCACACACACTACTGAGCCTCATTTTGACTTGTTTTATGGACATTACATCAAAGTTGGATCAGCCTGTAGTGTGGTTTTCCACTTTAATTTTGAGTGTGACTCCAAATCCAGACCTCCATGGGTTGATAAATTGGATTTCCATTGAATATTTTTGTGTGATTTTGTTGTCAGCACATTCAACTAAGTAAAGATAAAAGTATTTAATAAGATTATTTCATTCATTCAGATCTAGGATGTATTATTTTAGTGTTCCCTTTATTTTTTTGAGCAGTGTATAACAGGACAGATAAACCAGACCCTGTATAATATATAACAGGACAGATCAGATACAGACCCTGTATAATATATAACAGGACAGATCAACCAGACCCTGTATAATATATAACAGGACAGATCAACCAGACCCTGTATAATATATAACAGGACAGATCAGATACAGACCCTGTATAATATATAACAGGACAGATCAACCAGACCCTGTATAATATATAACAGGACAGATCAACCAGACCCTGTATAATATATAACAGGACAGATCAACCAGACCCTGTATAATATATAACAGGACAGATCAACCAGACCCTGTATAATATATAACAGGACAGATCAACCAGACCCTGTATAATATATAACAGGACAGATCAACCAGACCCTGTATAATATATAACAGGACAGATCAACCAGACCCTGTATAATATATAACAGGACAGATCAGATACAGACCCTGTATAATATATAACAGGACAGATCAACCAGACCCTGTATAATATATAACAGGACAGATCAGATACAGACCCTGTATAATATATAACAGGACAGATCAACCAGACCCTGTATAATATATAACAGGACAGATCAACCAGACCCTGTATAATATATAACAGGACAGATCAACCAGACCCTGTATAATATATAACAGGACAGATCAACCAGACCCTGTATAATATATAACAGGACAGATCAGATACAGACCCTGTATAATATATAACAGGACAGATCAACCAGACCCTGTATAATATATAACAGGACAGATCAACCAGACCCTGTATAATATATAACAGGACAGATCAACCAGACCCTGTATAATATATAACAGGACAGATCAACCAGACCCTGTATAATATATAACAGGACAGATCAACCAGACCCTGTATAATATATAACAGGACAGATCAACCAGACCCTGTATAATATATAACAGGACAGATCAACCAGACCCTGTATAATATATAACAGGACAGATCAACCAGATCCTGTATAATATATAACAGGACAGATCAACCAGACCCTGTATAATATATAACAGGACAGATCAACCAGACCCTGTATAATATATAACAGGACACATCAACCAGACCCTGTATAATATATAACAGGACAGATCAACCAGACCCTGTATAATATATAACAGGACAGATCAACCAGACCCTGTATAATATATAACAGGACAGATCAACCAGACCCTGTATAATATATAACAGGACAGATCAGATACAGACCCTGTATAATATATAACAGGACAGATCAACCAGACCCTGTATAATATATAACAGGACAGATCAACCAGACCCTGTATAATATATAACAGGACAGATCAGATACAGACCCTGTATAATATATAACAGGACAGATCAACCAGACCCTGTATAATATATAACAGGACAGATCAACCAGACCCTGTATAATATATAACAGGACAGATCAACCAGATCCTGTATAATATATAACAGGACAGATCAACCAGACCCTGTGTAATATATAACAGGACAGATCAACCAGACCCTGTATAATATATAACAGGACAGATCAACCAGACCCTGTATAATATATAACAGGACAGATCAACCAGACCCTGTATAATATATAACAGGACAGATCAGATACAGACCCTGTATAATATATAACAGGACAGATCAACCAGACCCTGTATAATATATAACAGGACAGATAAACCAGACCCTGTGTAATATATAACAGGACAGATCAACCAGACCCTGTATAATATATAACAGGACAGATCAACCAGACCCTGTATAATATATAACAGGACAGATCAACCAGACCCTGTATAATATATAACAGGACAGATCAACCAGACCCTGTATAATATATAACAGGACAGATCAACCAGACCCTGTATAATATATAACAGGACAGATCAGATACAGACCCTGTATAATATATAACAGGACAGATCAACCAGACCCTGTGTAATATATAACAGGACAGATCAACCAGACCCTGTATAATATATAACAGGACAGATCAACCAGACCCTGTATAATATATAACAGGACAGATCAACCAGACCCTGTATAATATATAACAGGACAGATCAACCAGATCCTGTATAATATATAACAGGACAGATCAACCAGACCCTGTATAATATATAACAGGACAGATCAGATACAGACCCTGTATAATATATAACAGGACAGATCAACCAGACCCTGTATAATATATAACAGGACAGATCAACCAGACCCTGTATAATATATAACAGGACAGATCAACCAGACCCTGTATAATATATAACAGGACAGATCAACCAGACCCTGTATAATATATAACAGGACAGATCAACCAGACCCTGTATAATATATAACAGGACAGATCAGACCAGACCCTGTATAATATATAACAGGACAGATCAACCAGACCCTGTATAATATATAACAGGACAGATCAGATACAGACCCTGTGTAATATATAACAGGACAGATCAACCAGACCCTGTATAATATATAACAGGACAGATCAACCAGACCCTGTATAATATATAACAGGACAGATCAACCAGACCCTGTATAATATATAACAGGACAGATCAACCAGACCCTGTATAATATATAACAGGACAGATCAACCAGACCCTGTATAATATATAACAGGACAGATCAACCAGACCCTGTATAATATATAACAGGACAGATCAACCAGACCCTGTATAATATATAACAGGACAGATCAGATACATACCCTGTATAATATATAACAGGACAGATCAACCAGACCCTGTATAATATATAACAGGACAGATCAACCAGACCCTGTGTAATATATAACAGGACAGATCAACCAGACCCTGTATAATATATAACAGGACAGATCAACCAGACCCTGTATAATATATAACAGGACAGATCAGATACAGACCCTGTATAATATATAACAGGACAGATCAACCAGACCCTGTGTAATATATAACAGGACAGATCAACCAGACCCTGTGTAATATATAACAGGACAGATCAGATACATACCCTGTATAATATATAACAGGACAGATCAACCAGACCCTGTGTAATATATAACAGGACAGATCAACCAGACCCTGTATAATATATAACAGGACAGATCAACCAGACCCTGTATAATATATAACAGGACAGATCAGATACAGACCCTGTATAATATATAACAGGACAGATCAGATACAGACCCTGTATAATATATAACAGGACAGATCAGATACAGACCCTGTATAATATATAACATGACAGATCAACCAGACCCTGTGTAATATATAACAGGACAGATCAACCAGACCCTGTATAATATATAACAGGACAGATCAACCAGACCCTGTATAATATATAACAGGACAGATCAACCAGACCCTGTATAATATATAACAGGACAGATCAACCAGACCCTGTATAATATATAACAGGACAGATCAACCAGACCCTGTATAATATATAACAGGACAGATCAACCAGATCCTGTATAATATATAACAGGACAGATCAACCAGACCCTGTATAATATATAACAGGACAGATCAACCAGACCCTGTATAATATATAACAGGACAGATCAGATACAGACCCTGTATAATATATAACAGGACAGATCAACCAGATCCTGTATAATATATAACAGGACAGATCAACCAGACCCTGTATAATATATAACAGGACAGATCAACCAGACCCTGTATAATATATAACAGGACACATCAACCAGACCCTGTATAATATATAACAGGACAGATCAACCAGACCCTGTATAATATATAACAGGACAGATCAACCAGACCCTGTATAATATATAACAGGACAGATCAACCAGACCCTGTATAATATATAACAGGACAGATCAACCAGACCCTGTATAATATATAACAGGACAGATCAACCAGACCCTGTATAATATATAACAGGACAGATCAACCAGACCCTGTATAATATATAACAGGACAGATCAACCAGACCCTGTATAATATATAACAGGACAGATCAACCAGACCCTGTATAATATATAACAGGACAGATCAGATATAGACCCTGTATAATATATAACATGACAGATCAGATACAGACCCTGTATAATATATAACAGGACAGATCAACCAGACCCTGTATAATATATAACAGGACAGATCAGATACAGACCCTGTATAATATATAACAGGACAGATCAACCAGACCCTGTATAATATATAACAGGACAGATCAGATACAGACCCTGTATAATATATAACAGGACAGATCAACCAGACCCTGTATAATATATAACAGGACAGATCAACCAGACCCTGTATAATATATAACAGGACAGATCAACCAGATCCTGTATAATATATAACAGGACAGATCAACCAGACCCTGTATAATATATAACAGGACAGATCAACCAGACCCTGTATAATATATAACAGGACAGATCAGATACAGACCCTGTATAATATATAACAGGACAGATCAACCAGACCCTGTATAATATATAACAGGACAGATCAGATATAGACCCTGTATAATATATAACAGGACAGATCAACCAGACCCTGTATAATATATAACAGGACAGATCAACCAGACCCTGTATAATATATAACAGGACAGATCAACCAGACCCTGTATAATATATAACAGGACAGATCAACCAGACCCTGTGTAATATATAACAGGACAGATAAACCAGACCCTGTATAATATATAACAGGACAGATCAACCAGACCCTGTATAATATATAACAGGACAGATCAACCAGACCCTGTATAATATATAACAGGACAGATCAACCAGACCCTGTGTAATATATAACAGGACAGATAAACCAGACCCTGTATAATATATAACAGGACACATCAACCAGACCCTGTATAATATATAACAGGACACATCAACCAGACCCTGTATAATATATAACAGGACAGATCAACCAGACCCTGTATAATATATAACAGGACAGATCAACCAGACCCTGTATAATATATAACAGGACAGATCAACCAGACCCTGTATAATATATAACAGGACAGATCAACCAGACCTGTATAATATATAACAGGACAGATCAACCAGACCCTGTATAATATATAACAGGACAGATCAACCAGACCCTGTATAATATATAACAGGACAGATCAGATACAGACCCTGTATAATATATAACAGGACAGATCAACCAGACCCTGTATAATATATAACAGGACAGATCAACCAGACCCTGTATAATATATAACAGGACAGATCAACCAGACCCTGTATAATATATAACAGGACAGATCAACCAGACCCTGTATAATATATAACAGGACAGATCAGATACAGACCCTGTATAATATATAACAGGACAGATCAACCAGACCCTGTATAATATATAACAGGACAGATCAACCAGACCCTGTATAATATATAACAGGACAGATCAACCAGACCCTGTGTAATATATAACAGGACAGATCAACCAGACCCTGTATAATATATAACAGGACAGATCAACCAGACCCTGTATAATATATAACAGGACAGATCAACCAGACCCTGTATAATATATAACAGGACAGATCAACCAGACCCTGTATAATATATAACAGGACAGATCAACCAGACCCTGTATAATATATAACAGGACAGATCAGATACAGACCCTGTATAATATATAACAGGACAGATCAACCAGACCCTGTATAATATATAACAGGACAGATCAGATACAGACCCTGTATAATATATAACAGGACAGATCAACCAGACCCTGTATAATATATAACAGGACAGATCAACCAGACCCTGTATAATATATAACAGGACAGATCAGATACAGACCCTGTATAATATATAACAGGACAGATCAACCAGACCCTGTATAATATATAACAGGACAGATCAACCAGACCCTGTATAATATATAACAGGACAGATCAACCAGACCCTGTATAATATATAACAGGACAGATCTCTGGTCACCCCTAAAGCCAACTCCTCCTTTGGTCGTCTCTCCTTCCAGTTCTCTGCTGCCAATGACTGGAACGAACTACAAAAATCTCTGAAACTGGAAACACTTATCTCCCTCACTAGCTTTAAGCACCAGCTATCAGAGCAGCTCCCAGATCACTGCACCTGTACATAGCCCATCTATAATTTAGCCCAAACTACTACCTCTTCCCCTACTGTATTTATTTATTTTATTTATTTTGCTCCTTTGCACCATATTATTTATATTTTAACTTTGAACTTTCTTCAAACTACAAATCTACCATTCCAGTGTTTTACTTGCTATACTTTATTTACTTTGCCACCATGGCCTTTTTTGCCTTTACCTCCCTTATCTCACATCATTTGCTCACATTGTATATAGTCTAATATTTTTTTCTACTGCATCATTGATTGTATGTTGTTTTACTCCATGTGTAACTCTGTGTTTTTGTATGTTGTCGAACTGCTTTGCTTTATCTTGGCCAGGTCGCAATTGTAAATGAGAACTTGTTCTCAACTTGCCTACCTGGTTAAATAAAGGTGAAATCAAAAAATAAAATAAAAAGATCAGATACAGATCCTGTATAATATATAACAGGACAGATCAAGCTGGGCCGGGTAGAACCAGGGGGCATTAGTTTAAACAGCTGCCTGTATATTTGATTCAATCAATACAACACTATTAATTCATATCTTGCTGCAGAATGTTTTTAATCTAAAATCATTTTACATTTCATTCCCAGAAGTTTTTTTTCGTTAGGGTTATGCTGCGTCTGCAGATAAGAACATAAGAACATCTCATGGAGCCAAACCCGCATCAACCCCTAGTCCCTAGTCCCTATGCCTTAAACCCTAGTTCCTAACCCCTACCCAGAGGTAAGTGTTTATTTTTCAAATATTTCCTTTTCAACGTGGCCTTGGGGTTAGCGTGTCCACCCTGACATTGGAAGGTCGGGGGTTCGGTCCCCTGTCGAGTCATACCACAGACTGTAAAAATGGGACCTGATCCCTCTCTGCTCGACACTTAGAATCAAGGAGATACAGTAGATTGGGAGTAAAGCTCTGAGATAGACTTGTGTCCTGTCCAGAGGTGTCCTGTACATCAAGCTGTCTCACTACCGAAACAGGAGATAGACTAGTGTCCTGTCCAGGGGGTGTCCTGTACATCAAGCTGTTTCACTACAGAAACAGGAGATAGACTAGTGTCTTGTCCAGGGGGTGTCCTGTACATCAAGCTGTCTCACTACAGAAACAGGAGATAGACTAGTGTCCTGTCCAGAGGTGTCCTGTACATCAAGCTGTCTCACTACAGAAACAGGAGATAGACTAGTGTCCTGTCCAGGGGGTGTCCTGTACATCAAGCTGTCTCACTACAGAAACAGGAGATAGACTAGTGTCTTGTCCAGGGGGTGTTCTGTACATCAAGCTGTCTCACTACAGAAACAGGAGATAGACTAGTGTCCTGTCCAGAGGTGTCCTGTACATCAAGTTGTCTCACTACAGAAACAGGAGATAGACTAGTGTCCTGTCCAGAGGTGTCCTGTACATCAAGCTGTCTCACTACAGAAACAGGAGATAGACTAGTGTCTTGTCCAGGGGGTGTCCTGTACATCAAGCTGTCTCACTACAGAAACAGGAGATAGACTAGTGACCTGTCCAGAGGTGTCCTGTACATCAAGCTGTCTCACTACAGAAACAGGAGATAGACTAGTGTCCTGTCCAGAGGTGTCCTGTACATCAAGCTGTCTCACTACAGAAACAGGAGATAGACTAGTGTCCTGTCCAGGGGGTGTCCTGTACATCAAGCTGTTTCACTACAGAAACAGTAGATAAACTAGTGTCCTGTCCAGGGGGTGTCCTGTACATCAAGCTGTCTCACTACAGAAACAGCTGCCTACTTAAGAAATGTGGAAAACATTTCAGCTAGCCTATCACTGGGCAAGGTGGAGATTTTTGTAGTGAAACTCATCACTTGTCAGAGGTGAATAAATAATGTACCTGAACACCTTACCGTTGTCCTTCATTTTGTTGCTGTCACGCCCTGACCTGAGAGAGCCTTTTTATGTCTCTATTTAGGTTTGGTCAGAGTGTGATTTGGGTGGGCATTCTATGTCCGTTTTTCTATGCTTTGTATTTCTTTGTTTTGGCCTGGTATGGCTCTCAATCAGGGACAGCTGTACATCGTTGTTGCTGATTGGGAGTCATACTTAGGCAGCCTGTTTTCCTTTGGGGTTTGTGGGTGGTTAATTTCTGTTTAGTGTTTTGCACCTGACGGAACTGTTCGGTTGTTCTTTTGTTTGCTTGTCGCATTAGTGTTCAGTTTTAACATTAAAATGACAAACACTTACCACGCTGCATTTTGGTCTGATTTCTCTTCCCCTTCATCAGAGGACGACGAAGACCGTTACACTTGCACTAATACCGACACTTGTCTTCTCATGCTAGCAAGGATTTAGCTGATAACTGCTGAGAAAAGTTTACCAGAGAGGAAGAGGCGAAGCAAGAGGATTTACTCTGCCCTAAAATCTGTCCACGTGAGATAAGCCCTTTTTTGTATGAAGGTCTATGAGACAGTGTCGCATTACGTGAGGCTTATCACATCAAATCAAATTGTATTTGTCACATGCGCCAAATACAAGTGTAGACCTTACCGTGAAATGCTTACTTACAAGCCCTTAACCAACAGTACAGTTCAAGAAAAAGTAAAATGTTTCCCAAATAAGCTAAAGTAAAAAATAATAAAAAGTAACACAATAAAATAACAATAACTAGGCTATATACAGGGGTTACCGGTACCGAGTCAGTGTGGAGGCTATATACAGGGGGTACCGGTACAGAGTCAATGTGGAGGCTATATACAGGGGTTACCGGTACCGAGTCAGTGTGGAGGCTATATACAGGGTTTACCGGTACCGAGTCAGTGTGGAGGCTATATACAGGGGGTACCGGTACAGAGTCAATGTGCGGGCTTTCAGGTTAGTCGAGGTCATTTGTACATGTGGGTAGGGGTGAAGTGACTATGCATATATATGAACAGCGAGTAGCTCTTTCGTAATGTTTAGGCTGTTACAAATGTACTGATATAAGTGGATGCACGTGGCATTCCGGCAACTTTGAGAAAAACAACTTAGTTGTGCCTGTTGTTCACACGCGAACCTGCCCTCTCATTGGCTAGAATGGTCCCACTTAATCTCGCCCGCCTTCAATCATTGAGGATATGTATTTCCATTGTTAGAGTGGTCACTCGACTATCTAGTCAATATAATAGATGATCTTTGGTTTTAGTTAATACCATTATGTGTTTGTCTTGTGTCGCTACCTTAAGGTGAATACCCTGACTAAGTCTCTCTGGATGAGGGACCTACCTTAAGGTGAATACCCTGACTAAGTCACTCTGGATGAGGGAGCTACCTTAAGGTGAATACCCTGACTAAGTCACTCTGGATGAGGGAGCTACCTTAAGGTGAATACCCTGACTAAGTCCAGGGGCGGAAATCCCGGGGGGGACGGGGGGGACACGACCCCCCCATCCTGGGAAAAATATGATTTGTCCCCCCCAATATATCACTGAAACATAACTATGTAATTTAAATAATATTAATAATACGCAATGAAAGCAATTGTGCTGATTATAGACACTTAATAGCGCGTTTTTAAGTTTCAAAAGACTGCGACACCCCCACCCTTTGCCTCACAATGGTTTGATCCACTGCCAGTTCCTTAGCTTGCTCCGTAACAGAGAGGTCGTATCTACTGTCTGAAAGGCACTCAATGCACGTAACTGACGTGAGGTTCATCCAGACAATCGCGCACACACACTAGCTGAATATGCAGAGCTAGCGCGCAAATATTAACTATTAAGCTAGCTAGTACCTATTCCATTTATGTGGCCTCGTCAAAGATGGAATCTTTGCTATCGTCAATTTATTCCAAGATCAGCATGATAAGGTTAGCGATAAACTGAAGTCCAAACTCAACAGAACTACACTCTCTTCTTACCATTGTCTTAAATATATTTAATGGTATCGTTGCAAAAGCTAAATTGTCGCAAGGGAACTTTATTTATTTATTTTATTTCAACTTTATTTAACCCGGGTAGCAAAGATTATAGCAAACACCACTGAAACGGAATTGGTGCTCACTAGCTTTGCAAATTCAGCTATTGTTGGAAGCCAGCCAATATGAAACAAATGATTAAAATTACAAAAGGATGCAGCATATGTTGTGTAAATGATGAACTCATACAGCTGTCAACTCTTGTCATTTTAATCCGTTTCACATTTGCTAGCTACCTTTTAGATCGAAGTTCATATAGAATGATTGAAGATGATAGAAGCCCATCTCCTACTGTAAATAACCTACACACTGTGTGTGTGTGTAGCCAGCCAGCCAGCCAGCCAGGTAGAAAAATGGCAGAAAAAAGAAAAAAGACGGACATCAGAGTATTTTTCAGTACACCAAAACGCAAAGTAAGAACCCTAGTAGCCTAATATCTCAAAGACTAGTTGATAAAATGTTCATAAGAAAGAAGTGAAATGCTAATAGAAATGTTTCACATTGATGTCATTAGGCAGAGCAGGCAACAGATGGCACACAGACAGCAGAGTTGGGGACAGATATGCAGGGACAGACTGGCAGAGACAGGGAGTCTCAGGTAAGTTTGAGTCTTTGTTTGGCAACATTATGAAAGGTTCAAATTTTTTTAAACTTGTAAAATAGGAGCATAATTGGAAAATGCCATGGATACCCCCACTCTCAACTTAAACTGGTGACTGAACTAAGATTTGTTTAAGGCAATGGTATTGCTGTTTTGATTAATTGTGTAGTTTTGGGTACCGGTAGTTAGGAGTACGACAAACACCTTATTTATTTTCTAGGAGACAGACTGTGAGTCAGTGAGGGTGGTGAAAGGGAAAGAGCCACGGAGAGAGACTTCAGAGGACAGTGTCACAGCCACGGCAGGACCAGGTGTCAACCTTGTTGCCAGCAGCACCAGTATAGGGGACAGTGGCACAGCATTGTCCAGTTACCTCAGTGATGGCACAAAACCATATCAGCCACACCCACAATTTATAGAACCGCAAACTCTTGCCAACAGAGTGTTGACGTTTCAAGAGAGATGGTTTCACGATTTCCCCTGGCTTCATTATAACCCATCAATAAAAGGAGTGTTGTGTTTTCACTGTAGCCAAGGGTTTTCAAGCCAGCCATCTTTTGGCCAAAGAGCAGATGCTGCCTTCATTAGTGCAGGATTTAGGAACTGGAGAAAAGCCATTGAAAAATTCACAGCACATCAAAACTGCCAAACCCACCGCCACTTTGTAACTGTAACAGCACACCAGCTACATCCAATCAGTGCCCAGTTATCCAGCGCGTGGGGTAAACAGCAGGAGGACGCAAGGCATTGCTTGATGAAAATTGTTAGTTCGGTGCGGCATGTAGTAAGACAGGGACAAGCCTTTAGAGGCCACACGGATGACAGTGGGAATTTATACCAGCTTTTGAAACTTAGGGCAGAAGAGGATGATCCCATTTTACTGAAGTGGTTAACAGAGCGTACCACAATGTACACAGGCCCCAAAGCACAGAATGAAATTCTGAACATCATGGCCAATACAGTCATTCAAGGCATTGCAGCTGAGATTAGGTCTCTTCCGATTGTACAATTTTCAGTAATTGTTGATGGTACTCAAGATGTCTCTGGTGCTGAACAGGAGAGTGTCTGCCTGCGTTATGTTGACCATGGCCTTGTCCCTCACGAGGAGTTTATTGGGCTATACAGGGTGTCGGAGACAACAGGCGAGGGCATTGCGAAAGTGGCAACTGATGTGTTGTTGAGGCTCAATTTGCCCATGTCTGGCTTACGTGGGCAGAGTTACGATGGTGCCTCAAACATGGCAGGAAAATACACAGGTGCACAGGCAATTGTGAGGAGGCAGCAGCCATTAGCCCTCTATGTGCATTGTGGAGCATACTGTGTAATCTGATTACACAGGCTGGCTGCACAGCCTCCCCACTGATCCGGGATTCCCTTTCTTGGGTCCATCAGTTAGGTGTCCTCTATGGCCAGTCAGGAAAGTTTAAGAGCATGTTTGAATCAATTGCCACGTCTAAAGATACAAATCTGACCACCCTGAAACCCCTATGTCCAACGAGGTGGACTGTGCGGAATACTGCTATTAGAGCTGTGCTAGGGCAGTATGAGCGGGTACTAAGCAGCCTAGAGGAGATGGCAAAAACTGCATCCAAGACAGCTTCAACTGCCAGTGGCTTATTCGAGCACTTCAGCAAAGGCAAGACTGTGTTGGGCCTCACACTTGCCTCTGCTGTTCTTGGAGAGCTTGAATGTCTAAACATTTCACTGCAGAAGAAAACTCAGACTGTCTCTGGTATGCAGGCTGCAGTCGAGTGTGTGCGGTCATCTCTTAGGGGCAAGAGAAATGACGGAAGCTACCTTGCACTGTATGAGAAGGCAACAACATTGATTGACTCTATTGAATCCATTGAATCCATTGAGACGCACTCAAGACGATTTGCTGGCAAAGCAGTGGATCACTATAGGGCAGAATTTTTTTAAGTGTTGGATGGTGTGGAGGTTCAGTTTGGCGACCGTTTTGACCAGGACAGTCTAAACGTCCTGCAAAAGTTGGAAAGAGCGCTTCTCACGGGGGAGTTGGATGAGTCTCTAGATCAGTACCCAGAGCTGAACATAGATTCTCTTTCAGTGCAGATCCCTCTCTTTCACAACAAATACCCCTGTAGCAGCAGTAGAGAGGCAGCAGAGGTCCTCAGGAGGCTTCCAGTGGAGGTGCGGGGGTTGTTTGACCAAGTTGAGGTGCTGATCAGAATTTTTTTGTGGTGCCAGTGTCTTCATGTGAGGCTGAGAGGAGTTTCAGTGCACTCCGCAGGTTAAAGACTTGGCTACGAGCTAGCATGGGCCAAGAGAGACTGAACGGCGTAGTTGTCTGTAATGTACATAAAGACAGGCTGGACAGTCTCAAGAGGGAAAATATCTGCCAGCAATTTGTTGGATCCATTGAAACCCGCAAACATATGTTCGGTTCTTTTGTTCAGTAGTGTGTATAGCAGTGAGGGGTACTAGAACCCCTGCATATTTTGAGGCAAGGCAGGCAAGGTTTTCAGCGGTCCTCAGGGACCTCCACCCCCTCTATATTATATGTAAAGTTACTGGAAACCTTGTGGTACTGAATACGTTCATTACACTTTTTTATTTCACGGACCCGTTGCAATTACACCAGGGACCCCTAGGGCTCCATGGACCCCTGTTTGAGAACCCCTGGTGTATAGTATGATATTTGTTCTTTTGTTTAGTAGTTTTCAGTTTTTAGTACATGGCAGTACACTTACTAATTATTTATTTCATGTTATTTTATTTAAAATTGCATACTTTGTGTGACATACTTGTCCATAGCTGCTGTTTGAAGAGTTGAGACACAGACTGAAGGATATTTTGGTTGATTTATTTGGGTTATTCATTGAAGTAGTTATTTTGCTTTTAGAACTGTACTTATTTTTAGCTTTTTGTTCTTGTAAAGCTATTGTAGTAGACTCAGGCCAGTGGCACATATTTAATGACTTTATAAATGTATCAGAAAAAGTAAAATTAAAAGGTTAATTCAATGCGGAGAACAACTTTGTGATGTTACTCAATGGAGATTATTTTAGACGAGATCACACCATGTTCATTGTATTTACGAAAACTGCACCCATACAGTGTACAGTACCATTGCCACCTACTGGCCTTTCTTGGTATTGCTGGTTGTAAATACAAATACCTGCAGACATACTGGACTGATAAGGAACACTGCTATAACTATTATTAGTAGTAGTATTATGATGATTTAAACATTTGAACAAGTTGGGACAACCCTTCTGTTAACTACTGTACCTATCAATTATCCAGTAGTAGTAATTATGGTTCCTCAACATACATTGAACATATTACAACGTAGGCTATGTGTTACAGCACTACTTTTGGTGTCCCCTCTCAGGAATTGCTCTTGAGAAAATTTAATGTAATTGTCCCCTCCAAAGTTGATGTCAGATTTTCGCCCCTGACTAAGTCTCTCTGGATGAGAGAGCTACCTTAAGGTGAATACCCTGACTAAGTCTCTCTGGATGAGGGTGCTATCTTAAGGTGAATACCCTGACTAGGTTTCTCTGGATGAGGGCGCTACCTTAAGGTGAATACCCTGACTAAGTCTCTCTGGATGAGGGAGCTATCTTAAGGTGAATTCCCTGACTAAGTCTCCCTGGAAGAGGGCGCTACCTTAAGGGAAATACCCTGACTTAGTCTCTCTGGATGAGGAAGCTACCTTAAGGTGAATACCCTGACTAAGTCTCTCTGGATGAGGGAGCTACCTTAAGGTGAATACCCTGACTAGGTTTCTCTGGATGAGGAAGCTACCTTAAATACCCTGACTAAGTCTCTCTGGATGAGGGAGCTACCTTAAGGTAAATACCCTGACTAAGTCTCTCTGGATGAGGAAGTTACCTTAACCTCTATGGGCTAGGTGGGACGCTTGCGTCCCACCTACTCAACAGCCAGTGTAATCCCGTGGCGCGTTATTCAAATACCTCAAAAATGCAAAAACTTCAATTTTTCAAACATATGACTATTTTACACCATTTTAAAGACAAGACTCTCGTTAATCTAACCACACTGTCCGATTTCAAAAAGGCTTTACAACGAAAGCAAAACATTAGATTATGTCAGCAGAGTACCCAGCCAGAAATAATCAGACACCCATTTTTCAAGCTAGCATATAAATGTCACGTAAACCCAAACCACAGCTAAATGCAGCACTAACCTTTGATGATCTTCATCAGATGACAACCCTAGGACATTATGTTATACAATACATGCATGTTTTGTTCAATCAAGTTCATATTTATATCAAAAACCAGCTTTTTACATTAGCATGTGACTAGCATGTGACTAGCATTCCCACCGAACACTGCCGGTGAATTTACTAAATTACTCACGATAAACGTTCACAAAAAACATAACAATTATTTTAAGAATTATAGATACAGAACTCCTCTATGCACTCGATATGTCCGATTTTAAAATAGCTTTTCGGTGAAAGCACATTTTGCAATATTCTCAGTAGATAGCTATTTAGACACCCAGCAAGTTTAGCACTCACCAAAGTCAGATTTACTATAAGAAAAATGTTATTACCTTTGCTGTTCTTCGTCAGAATGCACTCCCAAGACTTCTACTTCAATAACAAATGTTGGTTTGGTCCCAAATAATCCATTGTTATATCCAAATAGCGGCGTTTTGTTCGTGCGTTCAAGACACTATCCGAATGGTAAAGAAGGGTGATGAGCACGACGCATTTCGTGACAAAAAAAATCTAAATATTCCATTACCGTACTTCGAAGCATGTCAACCGCGCTGTTTAAAATCAATTTTTATGCAATTTTTCTCGTAAAAAAGCGATAATATTCCGACCGGGAATCTGCGTTTAGGTAAACAGACGAAAGAAAATAAAGCATGGGGTCGACTCGGGCACGCGCCTAAGCCCAAAGTACTCTGATCGGCCACTTGCCAAACGCGATAATGTGTTTCAGCCAGAGGCTGCCTCGATATCATTCCGCTTTTTCCCGGGCTCTGAGAGCCTATGGGAGCCGTAGGAAGTGTCACGTTATAGCAAAGATCCTCAGTCTTCAATAAAAAGAGCCAAGATGAACAACAACTTGTCAGACAGGCCACTTCCTGCATGGAATCTTCTCAGGTTTTGGCCTGCCATATGAGTTCTGTTATACTCACAGACACCATTCAAACAGTTTTAGAAACTTTAGGGTGTTTTCTATCCAAAGCCAATAATTATATGCATATTCTAGTTACTGGGCAGGAGTAGTAACCAGATTAAATCGGGTACATTTTTTATCCGGCCGTGTCAATACTGCCCCCTAGCCCTAACAGGTTTTAAGGTGAATACCCTGACTAAGTCTCTCTGGATGAGGGCGCTACCTTAAGGTGAATACCCTGACTAAGTCTCTCTGGATGAGGGAGCTACCTTAAGGTGAATACCCTGACTAAGTCTCTCTGGATGAGGGAGCTACCTTAAGGTGAATACCCTGACTAAGTCTCTCTGGATGAGGGCCTACCTTAAGGTGAATACCCTGACATGCGTTTTTCTGGATATTTTTGTTGTTATTCTGTCTTTCACTGTTCAAATAAACCTACCATTAAAATTATAGACTGATCATTTCTTTGTCAGTGGGCAAACTTACAAAATCAGCAGGGGATCAAATACTTTTTCCCTTACTGTATATTGAGGATACCCTAGGATAGGGGGCGCCACAGCCAAATCGTTCCCATTTTCAACGGCCTACTAATCAAACTCAGAAGATAGGGCATGCATATACTTATTATATATGGATAGAAAACACTCTAAAGTTTCTAAAACTGTTTGAATGGTGTCTGTGAGTATAACAGAACTCAAATGGCAGTCAAAACCCCGAGACCGATTGAAACAAGAAGTGGAATTCTGAATTGTGGACTTGACTTCTCATCTTTCCTTATTAATCACACCGTTAACCATGGTTCAGTGAGCACTTCCTATTGCTTCCACTAGATGTCGCCAGTCCTTTCACAGTGGTTTGAGCCTTATAGAGTCAAAACTCAGTGAATGACACGAGTTTGAAATTGGTCACAGGGGATGGGCCATCACCATTATGACGCCGGCGGCCATGTCTGCCCCCACCTTTGGAAACGGTTTTAAAGGCCATGACATCATCCCCCTCGAATCTTATTGGCTCTCTTGGTGTTAGAGGCCCTGAAGATTTATTTTATACAACGTTTGACATGTTTGAACGAACCTACATGCGCGAGGATTGCTTTTGTTATGAACTTCAGAGCTGCGCTTGGAGAGAGCCATAGGACGCGCTACCAACATCAGGCTAATGGAACGTGAAGTATGGACTTTTTGACCGAAAATACATCTGTTGTGGACCTGGGATGCTTTCTGATGAAGACAACTAAAGGTAGGCGATTATTGACAATATTATACAAGATGAGATGGTTCATACTGTTGCGTCCAAGATGGCGCCGAGCTCTGTATATTAGCTCATTTTCTGAGTATCGCATCTCCTTTTATCGCAAAGTGTGATTACCCAGTAAAGTTAATTTAAAATCTGGTATGACGGGTGTTCTCAAGAGATATTCATCTATAAATGTTAGATTGACAATATACATTTAAAAAATCGTTATAGTATAGCAATTTATTGAAATGTAGCATTGTTTACCGGGACGCTTTTGAGGGGAAATTAGGTAGTCAATGTCAGACAGAGATGTAAAATGCTGTTTTTATATATAAATATGACCTTTATTGAACAAAAGAATGCATGCATTGTATAACATGATGTCCTAGGGGTGCCATCTGATGAAGTTTGTAAAAGGTTAGTGCTGCATTTAGCTGTTTATTGATTATATGTGATGCAAGTGGTTGGTCGGAAAATGGCTATGAAGCTGCTTTTTACGATGGACTCATCTAATATAATCTAATGATTTGCTTTTCCTGTAAAACCTTTTTGAAATCGGACGACGTGGGTCGATTCAGGAGAGGTGTATCTATAAAAAAAAAAAAAAAAATTTTTAAATTATGATATTTTTTTAATGCTAATTGGCGATATGATTTTTCGCTGGATTTTGATCCCGCTAACGGGATCAGATGCTGAAGAGGATATAGCTGGGATAAAACCATGTTCTTGGTAGAGGGAGACTGTCTTGTTGAAATCCTATTAATATCTTCTATTACTACCTTGTGTTCTCCTGGTCTCCTTCCACTATCCACCTCTCCACCTTTGAGACGATTGGACCATTATTAGTTAACTGTGCATGTTCCTGCTGGGCTGATCAAAGTGTCTCTCTTTGAAAGCCAATCATCTATGAAGAAAACGAATAACTCGATTCCATGTTCTGCTCCTCAACAACTTCTAACCTCTGACCTGTGATCAGTGGCGCACGGCACTTTCTCTGAACCACAGCAAGGTCGGAGTCCCCCTCTGAAATCTAATGTGTCAGCCAGACAGCCACTTACAAAGTAGTCCTATAGGCTATCGATCGCTGTCCATAGTGTTGAAATTGCGACGTGTCTATGCGGCTGCAAGCAAATTGAATATGATAGGCTATCTGTGGTGCCAGGGTTTGTACTGTATAGCTTTGCTTTAGCTAATGGATAAATGTTTATTGGTCCAACTATTTGGTCGTCAGTCTAACATTTCACTAAGCTATACATGGTGTCGCAATGCTGCCATTTTTAGACTGCTGGCTGGTGGCACTAATGTAATTACTTGTTCAGTAATTCAAGTTGGAAATTCAAACATTGCAGATTGTACCTGAACATGCATGACTGAGCCATCCTCACACTCTCTCCCAACTTGGATAGAAAGTTGTTAATGCGTAAAACCAGTCTATTAATGTCAAATAATACAGTCAGTCCTCAAAACACTACCTTGTTTCATTATTATTATTATTGATTTATTTATTTTAATTTATATAACCTTTATTTAACTAGGCAAGTCAGTTAAGAACAAATTGTTATGATAATGACGGCCGGAACCGGCCAAACCCGGGTGACGTTGGGCCAAAGGGACTCCCGATCACGGCCGGTTGTGACAAAGCCTGCAGTATACTATCCATAGCTATATACCACATTTAGCCGCAAATTCATTCACCAAAGCCTGTCGTCTCTTGAGAGCTAGGTCTGCCTACTGCAGCCTTTCTCAATAGCAAGGCTATGCTCACTGAGTCTGTACATAGTCAAAGCTTTCCTTAAGTTTGGGTCAGTCACAGTGGTCAGGTATTCTGCCACTGTGTACTCTCTCTGTTTAGGGCCAAATAACATTCTAGTTTGCTCTGTTTTTTGTTCATTCTTTCCAATGTGTCAAGTAATTATCTTTTTGTTTTCTCATGATTTGGTTGGGTCTAATTGTATTGCTGTCCTGGGGCTCTGTGGGGTGTGTTTGTGAACAGAGCCCCAGGACCAGCTTGCTTAGGGGACTCTTCTCCAGGTTCATCTCTCTGTAGGTGATGGCTTTGTTATGGAAGGTTTGGGAATTGCTTCCTTTTAGGTGGTTGTATAATTTAACGTTTCTTTTCTGGATTTTGATCATTAGTGGGTATCGGCCTAATTCTGCTCTGCATGCATTACTTGGTGTTCTACATTGTATACGGGGGATATTTTTGCAAAATTCTGCATGCAGAGTCTCAATTTGGTGTTTGTCCCATTTTGTGAATTCTTGGCTAGTGAGCGGACCCCAGACCTCACAACCATAAAAGGCAATGGGTTCTATAACTGATTCAAGTATTTTTTGCCAGATCCTAATTGGCATGTAGAATTTTATGTTCCTTTTGATGGCATAGAATGCCCTTCTTGCCTTGTCTCTCAGATCGTTCACAGCTTTGTGGAAGTTACCTGTGGCGCTGATGTTTAGGCAGAGGTATGTATAGTTTTTTGTGTGCTCTAGGGCAACGGTGTCTAGATGGAATTTGTATTTGAGGTCCTGGCCACTGGACCTTTTTTGGAACACCATTATTTTGGTCTTACTGAGATTTACTGTCAGGTCCCAGGTCTGACAGAATCTGTGCAGAAGATCTAGGTGCTGCTGTTGGCCCTCCTTGGTTGGTGACAGAAGCACCAGATCATCAGCAAACAGTAGACATTTGACTTCAGATTCTAGTATGGTGAGGCCGGGTGCTGCAGACTTTTCTAGTGCCCATTCCAATTTGTTGATATATATGTTGAGGAGGGTGGGGCTTAAGCTGCATCCTTGTCTCACCCCACGGCCCTGTGGGAAGAAATTAGTGTTTTTTGCTTATTTTAACCGCACACTTGTTGTTTGTGTACATGGATTTTATAATGTCGTATGTTTTTCCGTTAACACCACTTTCCATCAATTTGTTTAGCAGACCCTCATACAAAATTGAGTCGAAGGCTTTTTTGAAATCGAGAAAGCATGAGAAGACTGCCATTGTTTTGGTTTGTTCGTTTATCATTTAGGGTGAATACGTGGTCTGTCGTATGATACTTGGGTAAAAAGCCAATTTGACATTTGCTCAGTACATTGTTTTCACTGAGGAAATGTACGAGTCCGCTGTTTATGATCATGCAGAGGATTTTCACAATGTTGCTGTCGACAAATATCCCACAGTAGTTATTGGGGTCAAATTTGTCTCCACTTTTGTGGATTGGGGTGATCAGTCCTTGGTTCCAAATACTGGGGAAGATGCCAGAGCTGAGGATGATGTTAAAAAGTTTAGTATAGCCAATTGGAATTTGTTGTCTGTATATTTGATCATTTCATTGAGAATACCATCAACACCACAGGCCTTTTTCGGTTAAAGGGTTTTTATTTTGTCCTGTAGTTTGTTCAAGGTAATTGGAGAATCCAGTGTGTTCTGTTGGCCTTTAATAATTGATTTTAAGACTTGTATTTGATCATGTATGTTTTTGCTGTTTGTTCTTTGTTATAGAGCCGAAAAGATTGGAGAAGTGGTTTATCCATTCATCTCCATTTTGGATAGATAATTCTTCGTGTTGTTGTTTGTTTAGTATTTTCCAATTTTCCCAGAAGTGGTTAGAGTCTATGGATTCTTCAGTTACATTGAGCTGATTTCTGACGTGCTGTTCCTTCTTTTTCCCTAGTGTGTTTATGAATTGTTTTAGTGATTCACCATAGTCAAGGCGTAGACTCAGGTTTTCTGGGTCTCTATGTTTTTGGTTGGACAGGTTACTCAATTTCTTTCTTAGATTTTTGCATTCTTCATCAAGACATTTGTCATTGTTGTTCATTTTCTTCGGTTTTCTATTTGAGATTTTTAGATTTGATAGGGAAGCTGAGAGGTCAAATATACTGTTAAGATTTTCTACTGCCAAGTTTACACCTTGAATTTGGGATTGAATTTGTTGTTGCCTGATTGTTTTTTGGTAGGTTTCCATACTACATTCCTTCCATCTATAGCATTTCTTAATATTATTCAGTTCCTTTGGTTTTGATGCCTCATGATTGAGTATTGCTCTGTTCAAGTAGACTGTGATTTTGCTGTGATCTGATAGGGGTGTCAGTGGACTGACTGTGAACGCTCTGAGAGACTCTGGGTTGAGGTCAGTGATAAAGTAGTCTACAGTACTACTGCCAAGAGATGAGCTATAGGTGTACCTACCATAGGAGTCCCCTCGAAGCCTACTATTGACTATGTACATACCCAGCATGTGACAGAGCTGCAGGAGTTGTGACCCGTTTTTCTTGGTGTTATGTAACGCCTCTTGATGGAGGGAACGCAACACCCTGCTACACTCAACTCCCCGTGGAGTGAAAGAGGTATGGGACTGTAGGTGGAGGTAAAGAGGTATGGGACTGTAGGTGGAGGTATAGAGGTATGGGACTGTAGGTGGAGTGAAAGAGGTATGGGACTGTAGGTGGAGGTAAAGAGGTATGGGACTGTAGGTGCAGGTAAGGATGAGAGGCAGAGGCAGATAGATCAGGATCAGAGGCAGAGAATATTACCGTTTACCGGGAATGTATTTCCTTAACACGGTAATGTGGGGAAAAGGGTCTGGACGGAACCAAAGAAAGTAAAAGTTAAAGAGCCCCCCTCTCCTACCTTAGCCGCCTACCCACTACTTATCTAAACTTAACACCACCTGGTGCGCTAACCCAAATACAGGGGGTGGTCCGCCCAGGTCTTACCTAGTGTGCATAGACAGTAAATACTACGGGTTATGTATGCCCGCAGGCCTCTTGCCTAAGCACTCCCTAGGTTCCTCTCCCCCCTCCCCCCCCGGGAACAAAAACAGAATCATTTCTAACATAAAGTGAACTAACGTAAACTCACCCCATTACAACCGCGACATTCAAACCAGGCTGCAAAGAAAACTAATGGGACTGTAGCGACTGTGTTGACTTCAACATCTGGGGTGTGAACTACGTTTCTATTCAAGCGTTGATCGAACGTGTCATGCAGTAACGTACAGCACGCATAAAGCAACTATTTCTGTCTTGCTGTCACCTCCAGGTAGGTGTTTGTCCCCCTGTGTGCTGAGGGTGTCAGGTTGTTGTCTGATTCTGGCATTTAGGTCACTACAGACGAGTACATGTCCCTGGGTCTGGAAATGATTGATTTCCCCCTCCAGGATGGAGAAGCTGTCTTCATTAAAGTATGGGGATTCTAGTGGGGGGATATAGGTAGCACACAGGAGGACATTTTTCTCTGTTGAGATCATTTCCTTTTGAATTTCTAGCCAAATGTAATGTGTTCCTGTTTTGATTAATTGAACAGAGTGAGTTAGGTCTGCTCTATATCAAATTAGCATAACCCCCTGAGACCCTTCCCTGTTTCACACCTGGTAGTTTGGTGGATGGGACTACCAGCTCTCTGTAACCTAGAGGGCAACCAGTGGGTCTGTCTCCTCTATGCCAGGTTTCTTGTAGGATGACAATGTCTTTATTTACTATTTCTTTGATGAAGTCCAGGTTTTTGCTCTTTAGGCCAAAGGCAGATGACCTCAGGCCTTGATATTCCAGGATGAGATAGTGAAGGCTTTGTGTTCAATGAAGTGTCCAATGTTGTTGGTCGTGTGGTTTGGCCTCAAGCCAGTAAGTGTGAGCAGAGCCTGCTGAGCATCTGGTACATGCCATTGGCTTGGGCTAGTGTAAGAGTGGGGGTTGGGCCTGTTTGCCTGCTCACAGCCTGGGTGTATGTGTGACTTCCATGTTGAGGCCCTCTTTGCGGGAGTGGGGGGCATGGGGTGGGCAGGAGGGGCATAGGTCTGATCTGAGGGGACCTAAATGGGGTGTGGGCATGGTTGACTTGGGGGGGGGGGGTGATGATTGGTTGAGGTGGGGGTGTGGATGTGACTGATGGTGTTGTGGTCTGGATGTAGGTCCTCTCAGCGTGGGTCCTCTATGTGTAGGTCCGGGGGGGAGGGGGGGGGGTCCCACAGGTCTGGGAGAGTGTCTCGCTGGTCTGGACGGGGTGTCTATTGATCTATTGTCCTGTGTGAAGTGTTGGGGCTGTGTTTGAGAGCGATGTCCTTTAGAGTCCAGGCGAAGGTGGGCACTGCTGCCTTGTATAGGTGGACCTGGTCATAGAGGCTGTTCAAGTCCAGGGTGGAGTGGTGGGCCAGGTAAACATTTGGTTTTGAGGTGTAGTCACGGGAAATACTTGCGTTTACCCGCTGTATGGTAGCAGGGTGGAAGTCTTTCTGTGGTTGCAGGGGGAGATAACCACTTGGGTGTTGGGGAAAATAGAAGCTTTTTCAATCACTCTCTTGAGTGCTGTGACCACCCTTTCCTGCTGGGCCCTCAGGTTGTTTGTGTCTGTGTGTATTATTATGTGGCTGGGTGAACCTAGTTGGTCCTCAGACAGAAGGTCTAGGGTGCGCTGGGTGAACCTAGTTGGTCCTCAGACAGAAGGTCTAGGGTGCGCTGGGTGAACCTAGTTGGTCCTCAGACAGAAGGTCTAGGGTGCGCTGGGTGAACCTAGTTGGTCCTCAGACAGAAGGTCTAGGGTGCGCTGGGTGAACCTAGTTGGTCCTCAGACAGAAGGTCTAGGGTGCGCTGGGTGAACCTAGTTGGTCCTCAGACAGAAGGTCTAGGGCACGCTGGGTGAACCTAGTTGGTCCTCAGACAGAAGGTCTAGGGTGCGCTGGGTGAACCTAGTTGGTCCTCAGACAGAAGGTCTAGGGTGCGCTGGGTGAACCTAGTTGGTCCTCAGACAGAAGGTCTAGGGTGCGCTGGGTGAACCTAGTTGGTCTTCAGACAGAAGGTCTAGGGTGCGCTGGGTGAACCTAGTTGGTCCTCAGACAGAAGGTCTAGGGCGCGCTGGGTGTTTGGACACCAGAGTTTGGACACTTGTATATATTTCCTGTTTGAGTCCATATGGAGTACAATCTGTGTCTTGTGTATGTCCTCAGTGGGTGTGAGGGGGTTGTCAGGGGGCTATCAGAGGGGGTGCTCAGAGGGGGTGGGATCCCCTGGGCTTGGGGTTCTTCATTTGTCTGTTCTGCTGTGATGTCAACACCATGGTCAGGGTCTGGTGTGGACTGTTCTGCTGTGGTGTCAACACTATGGTCTGGTGTGGACTGTTCTGCTGTGATGTCGACACTATGGTCAGGGTCTGGTGTGGACTGTTCTGCTGTGGTGTCAACACTATGGTCTGGTGTGGACTGTTCTGCTGTGGTGTCGACACTATGGTCAGGGTCTGGTGTGGACTGTTCTGCTGTGATGTCGACACTATGGTCAGGGTCTGGTGTGGACTGTTCTGCTGTGATGTCAACACTATGGTCAGGGTCTGGTGTGGACTGTTCTGCTGTGGTGTCGACACTATGGTCAGGGTCTGGTGTGGACTGTTCTGCTGTGATGTTAACACTATGGTCAGGGTCTGGTTTGGACTGTTCTGCTGGCTTCTCTATGGGGGTGGCCTCCTCTCTAGTGAGTTGTTCTCTGTCACACGCCATCCCCCTCACCCTCTCCTCCAGCAGTCTGATCGTCTCCTCCAGCAGTCTGATCCTCTCCTCCATCCCCCTCACCCTCTCCTCCAGCAGTCTGATTCTCTCCACCATCCCCCTCTCCCTCTCCTCCAGCAGTCTGATCCTCTCCCTCCATCCCCCTCACCCTCTCCTCCAACAGTCTGATCCTCTCCTCCATCCCCCTCACCCTCTCCTCCAGTAGTCTGATCCTCTCCCTCCATCCCCCTCACCCTCTCCTCCAACAGTCTGATCCTCTCCTCCATCCCCCTCACCCTCTCCTCCAGTAGTCTGATCCTCTCCTCCATCCCCCCCACCCTCTCCTCCAGCAGTCTGATTATCTCCACCATCCCCCTCACCCTCTCCTCCAGTAGTCTGATCCTCTCCCTCCATCCCCCTCACCCTCTCCTCCAGCAGTCTGATCCTCTCCTCCATCCCCCTCACCCTCTCCTCCAGCAGCCTGATCCTCTCCTCCCTCCCCCTCACCCTCTCCTCCAGCAGTCTGATCCTCTCCTCCATCCCCCTCACCCTCTCCTCCAGCAGTCTGATTCTCTCCACCATCCCCCTCTCCCTCTCCTCCAGCAGTCTGATCCTCTCCCTCCATCCCCCTCACCCTCTCCTCCAACAGTCTGATCCTCTCCTCCATCCCCCTCACCCTCTCCTCCAGTAGTCTGATCCTCTCCTCCATCCCCCCCACCCTCTCCTCCAGCAGTCTGATTCTCTCCACCATCCCCCTCACCCTCTCCTCCAGTAGTCTGATCCTCTCCCTCCATCCCCCTCACCCTCTCCTCCAGCAGTCTGATCCTCTCCTCCATCCCCCTCACCCTCTCCTCCAGCAGTCTGATCCTCTCTCTCATCCCCCTTACCCTCTCCTCCAGCAGTCTGATCCTCTCCTCCATCCCCCTCACCCTCTCCTCCAGCAGTCTGATCCTCTCCACCATCCCCCTCACCCTCTCCTCCAGCAGTCTGATCCTCTCCTCCATCCCCCTCACCCTCTCCTCCAGCAGTCTGATTCTCTCTTCTATCCCCCTCACCCTCTCCTCCAGCAGTCTGATTCTCTCTTCTATCCCCCTCACCCTCTCCTCCAGCAGTCTGATCCTCTCCTCCATCCCCCTCACCCTCTCCTCCAACAGTCTGATCCTCTCCTCCATCCCCCTCAACCTCTCCTCCAGCAGTCTGATCCTCTCCTCCAGCAGTCTGATCCTCTCCTCTAGTGCTCTGTTCTTCTCCTGCTCTTTCTCCTGTTGAAGTTGTCTCACCACAGTCCAGAGTGCAGATATGTCTCTCTCCAGCTCTCCAGGTCTGGTTAAGGGGGTGTTGTTGTGCTGGACTGTTGTCTGGGTCTGTGCTGACTGGAGTGTAATCACCTGCTGTTCCAGCTCCACCTGTCTTACCTCCAGCTGTGTAAATGTATCCTTCATTTCAATGAGAGGGTAGTACTCTGTGCTGGGAGGTTGACTTTCCGCTTGGAGTTGCTCGTCTGTGGGGTTATATAATGAAGAGGTCTGGTCTGACCTGCTCGGGGTATCTTTCTCAAAGGAGAGCTTCTCCTGCTGAGCTAAATCTTTGATTAGATGAAAGTCCAGCTGAAAGTGTTTGGTGTTGCCCTGTACCAATACTGTTCCAAACTTATAGAGATGTATATTAGCTGACTTAGAGCCAGAGGGGTAGTGTGTTAATATAGCACTGTGCCATGCCAGGGGATGGTCTGGTTAATATAGCACTGTGCCATGGCAGGGGATGGTCTGGTTAATATAGCACTGTGCCATGCCAGGGGATGGTCTGGTTAATATAGCACTGTGCCAGGGGATGGTCTGGTTAATATAGCACTGTGCCATGCCAGGGGATGGTCTGGTTAATATAGCACTGTGCCATGGCAGGGGATGGTCTGGTTAATATAGCACTGTGCCATGCCAGGGGATGGTCTGGTTAATATAGCACTGTGCCATGCCAGGGGATGGTCTGGTTAATATAGCACTGTGCCATGCCAGGGGATGGTCTGGTTAATATAGCACTGTGCCATGGGATGGTCTGGTTAATATAGCACTGTGCCATGCCAGGGGATGGTCTGGTTAATATACCACTGTGCCAGGGGATGGTCTGGTTAATATAGCACTGTGCCATGCCAGGGGATGGTCTGGTTAATATAGCACTGTGCCATGCCAGGGGATGGTCTGGTTAATATAGCACTGTGCCATGCCAGGGGATGGTCTGGTTAATATAGCACTGTGTCAGGGGATGGTCTGGTTAATATAACACTGTGCCAGGGGATGGTGTGGTTAATATAGCACTGTGCCAGGGGATGGTCTGGTTAATATAGCACTGTGCCATGCCAGGGGATGCTCTGGTTAATATAGCACTGTGCCAGGGGATGGTCTGGTTAATATAGCACTGTGCCAGGGGATGGTCTGGTTAATATAACACTGTGCCAGGGGATGGTCTGGTTAATATAGCACTGTGCCATGCCAGGGGATGGTCTGGTTAATATAGCACTGTGCCATGCCAGGGGATGGTCTGGTTAATATAACACTGTGCCATGCCAGGGGATGGTCTGGTTAATATAGCACTGTGCCATGCCAGGGGATGGTCTGGTTAATATAGCACTGTGCCAGGGGATGGTCTGGTTAATATAGCACTGTGCCATGCCAGGGGATGGTCTGGTTAATATAGCACTGTGTCAGGGGATGGTCTGGTTAATATAGCACTGTGCCAGGGGATGGTCTGGTTAATATAGCACTGTGCCAGGGGATGGTCTGTGTGGAAGATGTGGTTGCTGATGTTCCCATTTTTATAATAGTCAGCAAAAAGTGTCTCTTGATTTTCCATAAGGAGCTTCATTTTGTACTCTTTTCTTGCCTTATTATTCTTTACATACAGAGGTTACTGTATTTAATTACCTCTGAACAGCAGGAGGCAGCTAAAGCCTCTCCATTTGGTTGCAGTAGACTGTGCGACTCTCCTGCCATTGTTGGGCAAAAGGGCTTTGACACCTCTCACTTGACACGTCAGTGCTAATTGAAGTTGTATCAAGCTTGGCAGCCTTAATTTATCATTCAGTCCTTATAAAGTAATGTCATTTATTTTTCTTCTTGGCTTTTGGAAATAAAATATGGCTTCAGACTAAACATTACTCACTCAGTTCCAGGTTGGATGGTGTTTTCAGGTTTCTGTTTTCCAGAACATTTGCTGTATAGTGTTGGAGTAATAATCTTTGGTGGTTGTAAGCCTTCCAGGTGATTCCGTAATTCTGTCCAAAATCAGGTTGTATGTTTTGAGTTTTGATTTGGAGTGAAGGTTATGTTGTAGAGGGTAGCATCCTGTATATGTTCCTGATGAAAAAAACTAGTTTATCTATCTTTTTTTAAGAACATGCTGAAAAATGCAGGAGCTCATCTGATCATGACCTCTCTCTCTCTCTAGCTCTCTCTCTCTAGTTGAAAACATACTGTGACGTTTTGGTCAGACACCTTCACAAGACAGAGTCTGATGAAGCTACAGTTATTTTCTAATGGAGAAAGTGTCTCGCCTCACCGTCTAATGCATCACACAGAGACTTTAGACTATAGGAGGATGTTGACAATCACAACATTGCTTGCTTATTCAACTTTATTTAAACATTAGGTTTTTATTGACTCAACTTTATTTAAACATTAGGTTTTTATTGACTCAACTTTATTTAAACATTAGGTTTTTATTAACTCAACATTATTTAAACATTAAGGTTTTATTAAATCAACTTTATTTGAAGAATAGTTTTTTACACATCTGACGTTTTCAAACATGACCCTCAGACCTGAAAAACAGGTACTTTCATTAGTTACAACAGAATGAAGTCATTTCACCAACCTGTTCATTAGTTACAACAGAATGAAGTCATTTCACCAACCTGTTCATTAGTTACAACAGAATGAAGTCATTTCACCAACCTGTTCATTAGTTACAACAGAATGAAGTCATTTCACCAACCCATTCATTAGTTACAACAGAATGAAGTCATTTCACCAACCTGTTCATTAGTTACAACAGAATGAAGTCATTTCACCAACCTGTTCATTAGTTACAACAGAATGAAGTCATTTCACCAACCTGTTCATTAGTTACAACAGAATGAAGTCATTTCACCAACCCGTTCATTAGTTACAACAGAATTAGAACATTCCTGTGTGACATACTGAGTCTAGTCCAATTAATCACATTTCTAACCGTGACCCATAGTACAGTATTGTAGCTACCCACTGCTAACCACCGCTCCAATAAGGGTTACTTCTTTTAGGGAGGGAGGTAACAGACCATGGTTTACAGACTCTAACCTATATACATACATTCAGTATCTAAGGACTGACGCCATACGGTGGAAAATATATCATACTGGCTATATATCTGTATATTGAAAGTTACATGTATTGAAAACTTCATTGCTGACATGCAAAACATTTTGTGTTGACATCAACAATGGACTAATGAAACAAATACCAAAATACTTAACAGAAAGGAAGAGGTCGAGGGAAAGGAGTGTATGAATCGGATGAGGACATTCTTCATTGTTCGGATGTTCTGTCTGAATGTGTGTATTGTATCAGTGTTCTGTCAATGTGTGTATTGTATCTGAATGTGTGTATTGGATCAGTGTTCTGTCTGAATGTGTGTATTGTATCAGTGTTCTGTCTGAATGTGTGTGTGTATTGTATCAGTGTTCTGTCAATGTGTGTATTGTATCTGAATGTGTGTATTGTATCAGTGTTCTGTCTGAATGCGTGTATTGTATCAGTGTTCTGTCTGTGTTACGTCCGTTGTTGGAGTGAGACCAAGGTGCAGTGTGGTAGGCGTACATTTTCTTTTATTTAAAATGAACACCGGGAAAAACAACAAAATACAAAAACGAACGTAAAACTATATGCAGTGCAGAAAGCAACTACACACAAACAAGATCCCACAATCACAGGTGGGGAAAAAGGGCTGCCTAAGTATGGTCCCCAATCAGAGACAACGATAAACAGCTGCCTCTGATTGGGAACCATACTAGGCCAACAAAAAAATAGAAACATAGATATGCCCACCCAAGTCACACCCTGACCTAACAAAATAGAGACTAAAAAAGGCTCTCTAAGGTCAGGGCGTGACAGTCTGAATGTGTGTATTGTATCAGTGTTCTGTCAATGTGGGTATTGTATCTGAATGTGTGTATTGTATCAGTGTTCAGTCTGAATGTGTGTATTGTGTTCCGGTATGTTAGCACTGCTGTGTAACCCAGCTACATGAAGAGGACATTCAAGAAGTCTTTGGCCTGCTTCGGAAATAAGAATGTTTTATTTGAGTTGCTGAATTTCCTCTTCACCTTAGTTTGCTCTTCAGTTGATGTAGCCGGACGCGGTAATAATACATTGGATTTAAAGCACCTTTATAAAAACCAAGAAAACTTTACAGCAAAAACAGAGCCAGAAAACTATAGGATAAAAAAGACAATCAAAATAATATTTGAAGCTACATAGCTTAAAGGAACATTTCACCCCCCAATTTTTTTTGGGGGGGATTTTACGTCGTATGATGCTGTGTTTTACTGGGCTACGCTGAGGAGAAAGCCAGACTGAACAGGTGGGTTATGATGCTGTGAGGTGTAGTTTTCTTGTAGGTGATGTGGAATTTGACTAGGAGCCACGTAAGGCGGTGCAGGGATGTGTGTTTCCTTCCTGGCTACATCAAGACATCTCTCCTCCATACATATACACCTTAAAGGGGCAATCTGCAGTTCAAACATCAACAATGCGTTCACACCACCACTAAAAGTTTCTAGAAGGTGGATGTAGCAATCACAGATTGTCCCCTTTAACTGTGTGATCTTTTCCCGGTTACATGAACACCCCTTCCCTCCAGGTACACCTTGTGTCTTAACCAATGAAATGGGTATGTCAAGACAAGAGAGAGGACAGAGTTGAATTGCATCAAGGATGCAGGTCGATGTTTATTGTCATGAGTCTTGTCCTGGAGGCAAAACTGAGTGATTTTTCCCTTAGATAGGGAAAAAGCTGCAAAGTTAAAATTGGCTATATTGGAAAAATTCATGAAAACATGTTATTTGTTTCTACCTCCATCGCCCTACCTCTCTCCCACTCCCTCTCTCTCTTTCCTACTCCCTCTCTATCCTCCTCCTGCCTCTCCCCCTCCCTCTCTCTCCCCCTCCCTCCCTGTCTCATAATTTCAGTTCCTGTCTCTGTGTCGTGATGGTTCTGCAGGCCAGCAGGAAGCCGGCGGAGGTGAATAGCTCCGTTCCACTAGAGATCCAGGCCAGGACCAGGGACCAGCCAAACAGGATCTGGACCCCCTCCATATTGACCCCCATCTGCTCAGCCAGACACAGAGCCTCCTGGAAGACTGCAGCAGAGTAGGCCATGTACACACTCACCCCTGTGAGTGACGACAGAGCTGGAGGGAGGGAGGGAGGGACATAGGAGGGAGGGAGAGAAATGGGGGAAAGGAGAAAAGGTGTGTTTACTGACAAAAATATGAAATGACAGGGACATACTGACCACTAGGGAGACACATACTGACCGCTAGGGAGACACATACTGACCGCTAGGGAGACACATACTGACCACTAGGGAGACACATACTGACCACTAGGGAGGGACATACTGACCACTAGGGAGACACATACTGACCGCTAGGGAGACACATACTGACCGCTAGGGAGGGACACATACTGACCACTAGGGAGGGACACATACTGACCACTAGGGAGGGACATACTGACCGCTAGGGAGGGACACACTGACCGCTAGGGAGGGACACACTGACCGCTAGGGAGGGACATACTGACCACTAGGGAGGGACATAGTGACCACTAGGGAGACAGTGTCCACTAGGGAGACACACACTGACCACTAGGGAGGGACACAGAGTCCACTAGGGAGGGACACAGTGGACCACTAGGGAGGGACACAGAGGACCACTAGGGAGGGACACAGTGTCCACTAGGGAGGGACACAGAGGACCACTAGGGAGGGACACAGAGGACCACTAGGGAGGGACACAGAGGACCACTAGGGAGGGACACAGTGTCCACTAGGGAGGGACACAGTGACCACTAGGGAGACAGGTGGAAAGGGAAAAATCATCACATTGTTCTGGCCCAGAGGTCATCAAATCAAATCCCAAATCGAAGTTTATTGGTCACATACACATATTTGCAGATGTTATCGCAGGTGCAGAGAAATGCTTGTGTTTCTAGCTCCAACAGTGTAGTAATATCTAGCAATACAAAAAAATACACACGTAATACAGGAAATTAAGAAATATCAGAATGAGCAATGTCAGAGACCGGAATAAATGTTTTTAGGTACAGTTTATTAGGTACACCCCCCCACCACCCCCCCACCCCCCCCCCCGCCGCCCGCTCACGAAAATGTATTGCTCCTACAGACAGTGAGTCACGTGGTCGTGGCTTGCTATATAAAGCAGGCAGACAGGCATCAAGGCATTCAGTTACCGTTCAATTGAACGTTATAATGGGCAAAACGAGTGACCTGAGCCACTGAGCGTGGTATGATCATCAGTGCCAGGGGCGCCGGTTCCAGTTATCTCAGAAACGGACGGCCTCCTGAGATTTTCACGCACGACGGTTTCTAGAGTTACATTGGTTGCTACCTACAATGGTTGATACAACCACAAAACATCCAGTGTGAGAGAAAAATCACATATTTACCTGATTTGTTTAATATATATAATTAACAATAGTAGAGACATTTCTTTAGTGCCAATGCTATGCTTCTAAGAAAGGAGGGTTCATCTTTATTTAACTAGGCAAGTCAGTTAAGAACAAATTCTTATTTTCAATGACAGCCTAGGAACAGTGGGGTAACTGCCTTGTTCAGGGGCAGAACAACAGATTTCTACCTTGTCAGCTTGGGGATTCAAACTTGCAACCTTTCAGTTACTAGGCTACCTGCTGCTCTAACCACTAGGCTACCTGCTGCTTTAACCACTAGGCTACCTGCTGCTCTAACAACTAGTCTACCTGCTGCTCTAACCACTAGTCCATAGATTAGGACCTAATGAATTTATTTCAGCTGACTGATGTCCTCATATGAACTGTAACTCAGTAACATTGTTGAAATTATTGCATTTATATTTTTGTTCAGTGTACTTTGAATATAAATGAGAGTGGAAAGTGGTCAGTATAGTATATAAACTGTCGTGGTTTGGTGGTGGGGCTTGTATAAGGTGTAGGGCATAGGGTGTCAGGTGTAGGGTATAAAGTATAGGGTGTAGGGTATAGGGTATAGGGTATAGGGTGTATGGTAAAGGGTATAATGTGTAAGGTATAGGGTGTAGGGTATAAGGTATAGGGTGTAGGGTATAAGGTATAAGGTATAGGGTGTAGGGTATAGGGTGTAGGGTATAAGGTGTAGGGTGTAGGGTATAAGGTATAGGGTGTAGGGTATAAGGTGTAGGGTATAAGGTATAGGGTGTAGGATATAAGGTGTAGGGTGTAGGGTATAAGGTATAGGGTGTAAGGTATAGGGTGTAGGGTATAAGGTATAGGGTATAGGGTGTAGGGTATAAGGTGTAGGGTGTAAGGTGTAGGGCGTAGGGTATAGGGTATAAGGTGTAGGGTATAAGGTGTAGAGTGTAGGGTATAAGGTGTAGAGTGTAGGGTATAGAGTGTAGGGCATAGGGTATAAGATGTAGGGTTTAGGGCATAGGGTGTAGGGCGTAGGGTATAGAGTGTAGGGTGCAGGGCGTAGGGTATAAGGTATAGGGTGTAGGGTATAAGGTATAGGGTGTAGGGTATAAGGTATAGGGTGTAGGGTATAAGGTATAGGGTGTAGGGTATAAGGTGTAGGGTATAGGGTATAGGGTATAGGGTATAGGGTGTAGGGTATAGGGTATAAGGTATAGGGTGTAGGGTATAAGGTATAGGGTGTAGGGTATAAGGTATAGGGTGTAGGGTATAGGGTATAAGGTGTAGGGTATAAGGTGTAGAGTGTAGGGTATAGAGTGTAGGGCGTAGGGTATAAGGTGTAGGGTTTAGGGCATAGGGTGTAGGGCGTAGGGTGTAGAGTATAGGGTGTAGAGTGTAGGGTATAAGGTGTAGGGTTTAGGGCGTAGGGTGTAGGGCGTAGGGTATAAGGTATAGGGTGTAGGGAATAAGGTATAGGGTGTAGGGTATGAGGTATAGGGTGTGGGGTGTAGGGTATAGGGTGTAGGGTGTAGGGTATAAGGTATAGGGTGTAGGGTATAAGGTGTAGGGTATAAGGTATAGGGTGTAGGGTATAAGGTGTAGGGTGTAGGGTATAAGGTATAGGGTGTAAGGTATAGGGTGTAGGGTATAGGGTGTAGGGTATAGGGTGTAGGGTATAAGGTGTAGGGTATAAGGTGTAGGGTGTAGGGTATAGGGTATAAGGTGTAGGGTATAAGGTGTAGAGTGTAGGGTATAAGGTGTAGAGTGTAGGGTATAGAGTGTAGGGCGTAGGGTATAAGATGTAGGGTTTAGGGCGTAGGGTGTAGGGCGTAGGGTATAGGGTGTAGGGCGTAGGGTATAAGGTATAGAGTGTAGGGTATAAGGTATAGGGTGTAGGGTGTAGGGTATAAGGTGTAGGGTATAGGGTGTAGGGTATAGGGTGTAGGGTATAGGGTATAAGGTATAGGGTGTAGGGTATAAGGTATAGGGTGTAGGGTATAAGGTATAGGGTATAAGGTGTAGGGTATAGGGTGTAGGGTATAGGGTATAAGGTATAGGGTGTAGGGTATAGGGTGTAGGGTATAAGGTATAGGGTGTAGGGTATAAGGTATAGGGTGTAGGGTATAAGGTATAGGGTGTAGGGTATAAGGTATAGGGTGTAGGGTATAGGGTGTAGGGTATAATGTATAAGGTATAGGGTATAAGGTATAGGGTGTAGGGTATAGGGTATAAGGTGTAGGGTATAAGGTGTAGAGTGTAGGGTATAGAGTGTAGGGCGTAGGGTATAAGGTGTAGGGTATAGGGTGTAGGGTGTAGGGTATAAGGTGTAGGGTGTAGGGTATAAGGTGTAGGGTGTAGGGTATAAGGTGTAGGGTGTAGGGTATAAGGTGTAGGGTGTAGGGTATAAGGTGTAGGGTGTAGGGTATAAGGTGTAGGGTGTAGGGTATAAGGTATAGGGTGTAGGGTATAAGGTATAGGGTGTAGGGTATAAGGTATAGGGTGTAGGGCGTAACGTGTAGGGTTTAGGGCGTAGGGCATAAGGCGTAGGGCGTAGGGCGTAGGGCGTAGGGCGTAGGGTGTAAGGTGTAGGGCGTAGGGTATAAGGTGTAGGGTATAGGGTGTAGGGCATAAGGTATAGGGTGTAGGGTATAGGGTATAAGGTATAGGGTGTAGGGTATAAGGTATAGGGTGTAGGGTATAAGGTATAGGGTGTAGGGTATAAGGTATAGGGTGTAGGGTATAAGGTGTAGGGTATAAGGTGTAGGGTGTAGGGTATAAGGTATAGAGTGTAGGGTATAAGGTATAGGGTGTAGGGTATAAGGTATAGGGTGTAGGGTATAAGGTATAGGGTGTAGGGTAAAAGGTATAGGGTGTAGGGTATAATGTATAGGGTGTAGGGTATAAGGTATAGGGTGTAGGGTATAAGGTATAGGGTGTAGGGTATAAGGTATAGGGTGTAGGGTATAAGGTATAGGGTGTAGGGTATAAGGTATAGGGTGTAGGGTATAAGGTATAGGGTGTAGGGTATAAGGTATAGGGTGTAGGGTATAAGGTATAGGGTGTAGGATATAAGGTATAGGGTGTAGGGTATAAGGTATAGGGTGTAGGGTATAAGGTATAGGGTGTAGGGTATAAGGTATAGGGTGTAGGGTATAGGGTTTAGGGTATAAGGTATAGGGTGTAGGGTATAAGGTGTAGGGTATAAGGTATAAGGTATAGGGTGTAGGGTATAAGGTAAAGGGTGTAGGGCATAACGTGGAGGTTTTAGGGCGTAGGGTGTAGGGCGTAGGGCGTAGAGTGTATGGCGTAGGGTTTAGGGCGTAGGGCGTAGGATATAAGGCGTAGGGCGTAGGGTATAAGGTATAGGGCGTAGGGTATAAGGTGTAGGGTATAAGGTGTAGGGTGTAGGGTATAAGGTATAGGGTGTAGGGTATAAGGTATAGGGTGTAGGGTATAAGGTATAGGGTGTAGGGTATAAGGTATAGGGTGTAGGGTATAAGGTATAGGGTGTAGGGTATAAGGTATAGGGTGTAGGGTATAAGGTATAGGGTGTAGGGTAAAAGGTATAGGGTGTAGGGTATAGGGTTTAGGGTATAAGTTATAGGGTGTAGGGTATAAGGTGTAGGGTATAAGGTATAAGGTGTAGGGTGTAGAGTATAAGGTATAGGGTGTAGGGCATAACGTGGAGGTTTTAGGGCGTAGGGTGTAGGGCGTAGGGCGTAGAGTGTATGGCGTAGGGTTTAGGGCGTAGGGCGTAGGGTATAAGGTGTAAGGCGTAGGGTATAGGGTGTAGGGCGTAGGGCATAAGGTGTAGTGCGTAGGGTGTAGGGTATAAGGCGTAGGGTGTAGGGTATAAGGCGTAGGGTGTAGGGTATAAGGTGTAGGTTATAAGGTGTAGGGTGTAGGGTATGAGGCGTAGGGTGTAGGGTATAAGGTGTAGGGTATAAGGTATAGGTTGTAGGGTATAAGGTATAGGTTGTAGGGTATAAGGTGTAGGGTGTAGGGTATAAGGTGTAGGGTGTAGGGTATAAGGTGTAGGGTGTAGGGTATAGGGTGTAGGGTGTAGGGTACAGGGTGTAGGGTATAGGGTGTAGGGTATAAGGTATAGGGTGTAGGGTATAAGGTGTAGGGTATAAGGTGTAGGGTGTAGGGTATAAGGTGTAGGGTGTAGGGTATAAGGTGTAGGGTGTAGGGTATAAGGTGTAGGGTAAAAGGTGTAGGGTGTAGGGTAAAAGGTGTAGGGTGTAGGGTAAAAGGTGTAGGGTGTAGGGTAAAAGGTGTAGGGTGTAGGGTATAAGGTGTAGGGTGTAGGGTATAAGGTGTAGGGTGTAGGGTATAAGGTGTAGGGTGTAGGTTATAAGGTGTAGGGTGTAGGGTATAAGGTGTAGGGTGTAGGGTATAAGGTGTAGGGTGTAGGGTATAAGGTGTAGGGTGTAGGGTATAAGGTGTAGGGTGTAGGGTATAAGGTGTAGGGTGTAGGGTATAAGGTGTAGGGTGTAGGGTATAAGGTGTAGGGTGTAGGGTGTATGGTGTAGGGTATAAGGTGTAGGGTGTAGGGTATAAGGTGTAGGGTATAGGGTGTAGGGTGTAAGGTATAGGGTGTAGGGTGTAGGGTATAAGGTGTAGGGTGTAGGGTATAAGGTGTAGGGTGTAGGGTATAGGGTGTAGAGTGTAAGGTATAGGGTGTAGGGTATAAGGTATAGGGTGTAGGGTATAAGGTATAGGGTGTAGGGTATAAGGTATAGGGTGTAGGGTATAAGGTATAGGGTGTAGGGTATAAGGTATAGGGTGTAGGGTATAAGGTATAGGGTGTAGGGTAAAAGGTATAGGGTGTAAGGTGTAGAGTGTAGGGTATAGAGTGTAGGGCGTAGGGTATAAGGTGTAGGGTTTAGGGCATAGGGTGTAGGGCGTAGGGTGTAGAGTATAGGGTGTAGAGTGTAGGGTATAAGGTGTAGGGTTTAGGGCGTAGGGTGTAGGGCGTAGGGTATAAGGTATAGGGTGTAGGGAATAAGGTATAGGGTGTAGGGTATGAGGTATAGGGTGTGGGGTGTAGGGTATAGGGTGTAGGGTGTAGGGTATAAGGTATAGGGTGTAGGGTATAAGGTGTAGGGTATAAGGTATAGGGTGTAGGGTATAAGGTGTAGGGTGTAGGGTATAAGGTATAGGGTGTAAGGTATAGGGTGTAGGGTATAGGGTGTAGGGTATAGGGTGTAGGGTATAAGGTGTAGGGTATAAGGTGTAGGGTGTAGGGTATAGGGTATAAGGTGTAGGGTATAAGGTGTAGAGTGTAGGGTATAAGGTGTAGAGTGTAGGGTATAGAGTGTAGGGCGTAGGGTATAAGATGTAGGGTTTAGGGCGTAGGGTGTAGGGCGTAGGGTATAGGGTGTAGGGCGTAGGGTATAAGGTATAGAGTGTAGGGTATAAGGTATAGGGTGTAGGGTGTAGGGTATAAGGTGTAGGGTATAGGGTGTAGGGTATAGGGTGTAGGGTATAGGGTATAAGGTATAGGGTGTAGGGTATAAGGTATAGGGTGTAGGGTATAAGGTATAGGGTATAAGGTGTAGGGTATAGGGTGTAGGGTATAGGGTATAAGGTATAGGGTGTAGGGTATAGGGTGTAGGGTATAAGGTATAGGGTGTAGGGTATAAGGTATAGGGTGTAGGGTATAAGGTATAGGGTGTAGGGTATAAGGTATAGGGTGTAGGGTATAGGGTGTAGGGTATAATGTATAAGGTATAGGGTATAAGGTATAGGGTGTAGGGTATAGGGTATAAGGTGTAGGGTATAAGGTGTAGAGTGTAGGGTATAGAGTGTAGGGCGTAGGGTATAAGGTGTAGGGTATAGGGTGTAGGGTGTAGGGTATAAGGTGTAGGGTGTAGGGTATAAGGTGTAGGGTGTAGGGTATAAGGTGTAGGGTGTAGGGTATAAGGTGTAGGGTGTAGGGTATAAGGTGTAGGGTGTAGGGTATAAGGTGTAGGGTGTAGGGTATAAGGTATAGGGTGTAGGGTATAAGGTATAGGGTGTAGGGTATAAGGTATAGGGTGTAGGGCGTAACGTGTAGGGTTTAGGGCGTAGGGCATAAGGCGTAGGGCGTAGGGCGTAGGGCGTAGGGCGTAGGGTGTAAGGTGTAGGGCGTAGGGTATAAGGTGTAGGGTATAGGGTGTAGGGCATAAGGTATAGGGTGTAGGGTATAGGGTATAAGGTATAGGGTGTAGGGTATAAGGTATAGGGTGTAGGGTATAAGGTATAGGGTGTAGGGTATAAGGTATAGGGTGTAGGGTATAAGGTGTAGGGTATAAGGTGTAGGGTGTAGGGTATAAGGTATAGAGTGTAGGGTATAAGGTATAGGGTGTAGGGTATAAGGTATAGGGTGTAGGGTATAAGGTATAGGGTGTAGGGTAAAAGGTATAGGGTGTAGGGTATAATGTATAGGGTGTAGGGTATAAGGTATAGGGTGTAGGGTATAAGGTATAGGGTGTAGGGTATAAGGTATAGGGTGTAGGGTATAAGGTATAGGGTGTAGGGTATAAGGTATAGGGTGTAGGGTATAAGGTATAGGGTGTAGGGTATAAGGTATAGGGTGTAGGGTATAAGGTATAGGGTGTAGGGTATAAGGTATAGGGTGTAGGGTATAAGGTATAGGGTGTAGGGTATAAGGTATAGGGTGTAGGGTATAAGGTATAGGGTGTAGGGTATAAGGTATAGGGTGTAGGGTATAAGGTATAGGGTGTAGGGTATAAGGTATAGGGTGTAGGGTATAAGGTATAGGGTGTAGGGTAAAAGGTATAGGGTGTAAGGTGTAGAGTGTAGGGTATAGAGTGTAGGGCGTAGGGTATAAGGTGTAGGGTTTAGGGCATAGGGTGTAGGGCGTAGGGTGTAGAGTATAGGGTGTAGAGTGTAGGGTATAAGGTGTAGGGTTTAGGGCGTAGGGTGTAGGGCGTAGGGTATAAGGTATAGGGTGTAGGGAATAAGGTATAGGGTGTAGGGTATGAGGTATAGGGTGTGGGGTGTAGGGTATAGGGTGTAGGGTGTAGGGTATAAGGTATAGGGTGTAGGGTATAAGGTGTAGGGTATAAGGTATAGGGTGTAGGGTATAAGGTGTAGGGTGTAGGGTATAAGGTATAGGGTGTAAGGTATAGGGTGTAGGGTATAGGGTGTAGGGTATAGGGTGTAGGGTATAAGGTGTAGGGTATAAGGTGTAGGGTGTAGGGTATAGGGTATAAGGTGTAGGGTATAAGGTGTAGAGTGTAGGGTATAAGGTGTAGAGTGTAGGGTATAGAGTGTAGGGCGTAGGGTATAAGATGTAGGGTTTAGGGCGTAGGGTGTAGGGCGTAGGGTATAGGGTGTAGGGCGTAGGGTATAAGGTATAGAGTGTAGGGTATAAGGTATAGGGTGTAGGGTGTAGGGTATAAGGTGTAGGGTATAGGGTGTAGGGTATAGGGTGTAGGGTATAGGGTATAAGGTATAGGGTGTAGGGTATAAGGTATAGGGTGTAGGGTATAAGTTATAGGGTATAAGGTGTAGGGTATAGGGTGTAGGGTATAGGGTATAAGGTATAGGGTGTAGGGTATAGGGTGTAGGGTATAAGGTATAGGGTGTAGGGTATAAGGTATAGGGTGTAGGGTATAAGGTATAGGGTGTAGGGTATAAGGTATAGGGTGTAGGGTATAGGGTGTAGGGTATAATGTATAAGGTATAGGGTATAAGGTATAGGGTGTAGGGTATAGGGTATAAGGTGTAGGGTATAAGGTGTAGAGTGTAGGGTATAGAGTGTAGGGCGTAGGGTATAAGGTGTAGGGTATAGGGTGTAGGGTGTAGGGTATAAGGTGTAGGGTGTAGGGTATAAGGTGTAGGGTGTAGGGTATAAGGTGTAGGGTGTAGGGTATAAGGTGTAGGGTGTAGGGTATAAGGTGTAGGGTGTAGGGTATAAGGTGTAGGGTGTAGGGTATAAGGTATAGGGTGTAGGGTATAAGGTATAGGGTGTAGGGTATAAGGTATAGGGTGTAGGGCGTAACGTGTAGGGTTTAGGGCGTAGGGCATAAGGCGTAGGGCGTAGGGCGTAGGGCGTAGGGCGTAGGGTGTAAGGTGTAGGGCGTAGGGTATAAGGTGTAGGGTATAGGGTGTAGGGCATAAGGTATAGGGTGTAGGGTATAGGGTATAAGGTATAGGGTGTAGGGTATAAGGTATAGGGTGTAGGGTATAAGGTATAGGGTGTAGGGTATAAGGTATAGGGTGTAGGGTATAAGGTGTAGGGTATAAGGTGTAGGGTGTAGGGTATAAGGTATAGAGTGTAGGGTATAAGGTATAGGGTGTAGGGTATAAGGTATAGGGTGTAGGGTATAAGGTATAGGGTGTAGGGTAAAAGGTATAGGGTGTAGGGTATAATGTATAGGGTGTAGGGTATAAGGTATAGGGTGTAGGGTATAAGGTATAGGGTGTAGGGTATAAGGTATAGGGTGTAGGGTATAAGGTATAGGGTGTAGGGTATAAGGTATAGGGTGTAGGGTATAAGGTATAGGGTGTAGGGTATAAGGTATAGGGTGTAGGGTATAAGGTATAGGGTGTAGGATATAAGGTATAGGGTGTAGGGTATAAGGTATAGGGTGTAGGGTATAAGGTATAGGGTGTAGGGTATAAGGTATAGGGTGTAGGGTATAGGGTTTAGGGTATAAGGTATAGGGTGTAGGGTATAAGGTGTAGGGTATAAGGTATAAGGTATAGGGTGTAGGGTATAAGGTAAAGGGTGTAGGGCATAACGTGGAGGTTTTAGGGCGTAGGGTGTAGGGCGTAGGGCGTAGAGTGTATGGCGTAGGGTTTAGGGCGTAGGGCGTAGGATATAAGGCGTAGGGCGTAGGGTATAAGGTATAGGGCGTAGGGTATAAGGTGTAGGGTATAAGGTGTAGGGTGTAGGGTATAAGGTATAGGGTGTAGGGTATAAGGTATAGGGTGTAGGGTATAAGGTATAGGGTGTAGGGTATAAGGTATAGGGTGTAGGGTATAAGGTATAGGGTGTAGGGTATAAGGTATAGGGTGTAGGGTATAAGGTATAGGGTGTAGGGTAAAAGGTATAGGGTGTAGGGTATAGGGTTTAGGGTATAAGTTATAGGGTGTAGGGTATAAGGTGTAGGGTATAAGGTATAAGGTGTAGGGTGTAGAGTATAAGGTATAGGGTGTAGGGCATAACGTGGAGGTTTTAGGGCGTAGGGTGTAGGGCGTAGGGCGTAGAGTGTATGGCGTAGGGTTTAGGGCGTAGGGCGTAGGGTATAAGGTGTAAGGCGTAGGGTATAGGGTGTAGGGCGTAGGGCATAAGGTGTAGTGCGTAGGGTGTAGGGTATAAGGCGTAGGGTGTAGGGTATAAGGCGTAGGGTGTAGGGTATAAGGTGTAGGTTATAAGGTGTAGGGTGTAGGGTATGAGGCGTAGGGTGTAGGGTATAAGGTGTAGGGTATAAGGTATAGGTTGTAGGGTATAAGGTGTAGGGTGTAGGGTATAAGGTGTAGGGTGTAGGGTATAAGGTGTAGGGTGTAGGGTATAAGGTGTAGGGTGTAGGGTACAGGGTGTAGGGTATAGGGTGTAGGGTATAAGGTATAGGGTGTAGGGTATAAGGTGTAGGGTATAAGGTGTAGGGTGTAGGGTATAAGGTGTAGGGTGTAGGGTATAAGGTGTAGGGTGTAGGGTATAAGGTGTAGGGTAAAAGGTGTAGGGTGTAGGGTAAAAGGTGTAGGGTGTAGGGTAAAAGGTGTAGGGTGTAGGGTAAAAGGTGTAGGGTGTAGGGTATAAGGTGTAGGGTGTAGGGTATAAGGTGTAGGGTGTAGGGTATAAGGTGTAGGGTGTAGGGTATAAGGTGTAGGGTGTAGGTTATAAGGTGTAGGGTGTAGGGTATAAGGTGTAGGGTGTAGGGTATAAGGTGTAGGGTGTAGGGTATAAGGTGTAGGGTGTAGGGTATAAGGTGTAGGGTGTAGGGTATAAGGTGTAGGGTGTAGGGTATAAGGTGTAGGGTGTAGGGTATAAGGTGTAGGGTGTAGGGTGTATGGTGTAGGGTATAAGGTGTAGGGTGTAGGGTATAAGGTGTAGGGTATAGGGTGTAGGGTGTAAGGTATAGGGTGTAGGGTGTAGGGTATAAGGTGTAGGGTGTAGGGTATAAGGTGTAGGGTGTAGGGTATAGGGTGTAGGGTGTAAGGTATAGGGTGTAGGGTATAAGGTATAGGGTGTAGGGTATAAGGTATAGGGTGTAGGGTATAAGGTATAGGGTGTAGGGTATAAGGTATAGGGTGTAGGGTATAAGGTATAGGGTGTAGGGTATAAGGTATAGGGTGTAGGGTAAAAGGTATAGGGTGTAGGGTATAGGGTTTAGGGTATAAGTTATAGGGTGTAGGGTATAAGGTGTAGGGTATAAGGTATAAGGTGTAGGGTGTAGAGTATAAGGTATAGGGTGTAGGGCATAACGTGGAGGTTTTAGGGCGTAGGGTGTAGGGCGTAGGGCGTAGAGTGTATGGCGTAGGGTTTAGGGCGTAGGGCGTAGGGTATAAGGTGTAAGGCGTAGGGTATAGGGTGTAGGGCGTAGGGCATAAGGTGTAGTGCGTAGGGTGTAGGGTATAAGGCGTAGGGTGTAGGGTATAAGGCGTAGGGTGTAGGGTATAAGGTGTAGGTTATAAGGTGTAGGGTGTAGGGTATGAGGCGTAGGGTGTAGGGTATAAGGTGTAGGGTATAAGGTATAGGTTGTAGGGTATAAGGTGTAGGGTGTAGGGTATAAGGTGTAGGGTGTAGGGTATAAGGTGTAGGGTGTAGGGTATAAGGTGTAGGGTGTAGGGTATAAGGTGTAGGGTGTAGGGTATAAGGTGTAGGGTGTAGGGTATAAGGTGTAGGGTGTAGGGTATAAGGTGTAGGGTGTAGGGTATAAGGTGTAGGGTGTAGGGTATAAGGTATAGGGTGTAGGGTATAAGGTGTAGGGTGTAGGGTACAGGGTGTAGGGTATAGGGTGTAGGGTATAAGGTATAGGGTGTAGGGTATAAGGTGTAGGGTATAAGGTGTAGGGTGTAGGGTATAAGGTGTAGGGTGTAGGGTATAAGGTGTAGGGTGTAGGGTATAAGGTGTAGGGTAAAAGGTGTAGGGTGTAGGGTAAAAGGTGTAGGGTGTAGGGTAAAAGGTGTAGGGTGTAGGGTAAAAGGTGTAGGGTGTAGGGTATAAGGTGTAGGGTGTAGGGTATAAGGTGTAGGGTGTAGGGTATAAGGTGTAGGGTGTAGGGTATAAGGTGTAGGGTGTAGGGTATAAGGTGTAGGGTGTAGGGTATAAGGTGTAGGGTGTAGGGTATAAGGTGTAGGGTGTAGGGTATAAGGTGTAGGGTGTAGGGTATAAGGTGTAGGGTGTAGGTTATAAGGTGTAGGGTGTAGGGTATAAGGTGTAGGGTGTAGGGTATAAGGTGTAGGGCGTAGGGTATAAGGTGTAGGGTATAGGGTGTAGGGCATAAGGTATATGGTGTAGGGTATAGGGTATAAGGTATAGGGTGTAGGGTATAAGGTATAGGGTGTAGGGTATAAGGTATAGGGTGTAGGGTATAAGGTATAGGGTGTAGGGTATAAGGTGTAGGGTATAAGGTGTAGGGTGTAGGGTATAAGGTATAGAGTGTAGGGTATAAGGTATAGGGTGTAGGGTATAAGGTATAGGGTGTAGGGTATAAGGTATAGGGTGTAGGGTAAAAGGTATAGGGTGTAGGGTATAATGTATAGGGTGTAGGGTATAAGGTATAGGGTGTAGGGTATAAGGTATAGGGTGTAGGGTATAAGGTATAGGGTGTAGGGTATAAGGTATAGGGTGAAGGGTATAAGGTATAGGGTGTAGGGTATAAGGTATAGGGTGTAGGGTATAAGGTATAGGGTGTAGGGTATAAGGTATAGGGTGTAGGATATAAGGTATAGGGTGTAGGGTATAAGGTATAGGGTGTAGGGTATAAGGTATAGGGTGTAGGGTATAAGGTATAGGGTGTAGGGTATAGGGTTTAGGGTATAAGGTATAGGGTGTAGGGTAAAAGGTATAGGGTGTAGGGTATAGGGTTTAGGGTATAAGTTATAGGGTGTAGGGTATAAGGTGTAGGGTATAAGGTATAAGGTGTAGGGTGTAGAGTATAAGGTATAGGGTGTAGGGCATAACGTGGAGGTTTTAGGGCGTAGGGTGTAGGGCGTAGGGCGTAGAGTGTATGGCGTAGGGTTTAGGGCGTAGGGCGTAGGGTATAAGGTGTAAGGCGTAGGGTATAGGGTGTAGGGCGTAGGGCATAAGGTGTAGTGCGTAGGGTGTAGGGTATAAGGCGTAGGGTGTAGGGTATAAGGCGTAGGGTGTAGGGTATAAGGTGTAGGTTATAAGGTGTAGGGTGTAGGGTATGAGGCGTAGGGTGTAGGGTATAAGGTGTAGGGTATAAGGTATAGGTTGTAGGGTATAAGGTGTAGGGTGTAGGGTATAAGGTGTAGGGTGTAGGGTATAAGGTGTAGGGTGTAGGGTATAAGGTGTAGGGTGTAGGGTATAAGGTGTAGGGTGTAGGGTATAAGGTGTAGGGTGTAGGGTATAAGGTGTAGGGTGTAGGGTATAAGGTGTAGGGTGTAGGGTATAAGGTATAGGGTGTAGGGTATAAGGTGTAGGGTGTAGGGTACAGGGTGTAGGGTATAGGGTGTAGGGTATAAGGTATAGGGTGTAGGGTATAAGGTGTAGGGTATAAGGTGTAGGGTGTAGGGTATAAGGTGTAGGGTGTAGGGTATAAGGTGTAGGGTGTAGGGTATAAGGTGTAGGGAAAAGGTGTAGGGTGTAGGGTAAAAGGTGTAGGGTGTAGGGTAAAAGGTGTAGGGTGTAGGGTAAAAGGTGTAGGGTGTAGGGTATAAGGTGTAGGGTGTAGGGTATAAGGTGTAGGGTGTAGGGTATAAGGTGTAGGGTGTAGGGTATAAGGTGTAGGGTGTAGGGTATAAGGTGTAGGGTGTAGGGTATAAGGTGTAGGGTGTAGGGTATAAGGTGTAGGGTGTAGGGTATAAGGTGTAGGGTGTAGAGGTATAAGGTGTAGGGTGTAGGGTATAAGGTGTAGGGTGTAGGGTATAAGGTGTAGGGTGTAGGGTATAAGGTGTAGGGTGTAGGGTATAAGGTGTAGGCTGTAGGGTATAAGGTGTAGGGTGTAGGGTATAAGGTGTAGGGTGTAGGGTATAAGGTGTAGGGTGTAGGGTATAAGGTGTAGGGTGTAGGGTATAAGGTGTAGGGTGTAGGGTGTATGGTGTAGGGTATAAGGTGTAGGGTGTAGGGTATAAGGTGTAGAGTATAGGGTGTAGGGTGTAAGGTATAGGGTGTAGGGTGTAGGGTATAAGGTGTAGGGTGTAGGGTATAAGGTGTAGGGTGTAGGGTATAGGGTGTAGAGTTTAAGGTATAGGGTGTAGGGTGTAGGGTATAAGGTCTAGGGTGTAAGGTATAGGGTGCAGGGTGTAAGGTATAGGGTGCAGGGTGTAAGGTATAGGGTGCAGGGTGTAAGGTATAGGGTGTAGGGTATAAGGTATAGGGTGTAGGGTATAAGGTATAGGGTGTAGGGTATAAGGTATAGGGTGTAGGGTATAAGGTGTAGGGTTTAGGGTATAACATGTAGGGTATAAGGTACATAAGGTATAGGGTGTAGGGTATAAGGTATAGGGTGTAGGGCATAAGGTGTAGGGTGTAGGGCGTAACGTGTAGGGTTTAGGGCGTAGGGCGTAGGGCATAAGGCGTAGGGCGTAGGGCATAAGGCGTAGGGCGTAGGGCATAAGGCGTAGGGCGTAGGGCGGAGGTTTTAGGGTGTAGGGCGTAGGGCGTAGAGTGTATGGCGTAGGGTTTAGGGCGTAGGGCGTAGGGTATAAGGTTTAAGGCGTAGGGTATAGGGCGTAGGGCATAAGGTGTAGTGCGTAGGGCGTAGGGTATAAGGCGTAGGGTGTAGGGTATAAGGCGTAGGGTGTAGGGTATAAGGTGTACGTTATAAGGTGTAGGGTGTAGGGTATAAGGTGTAGGGTGTAGGGTATAAGGTGTAGGGTGTAGGGTATAAGGTGTAGGGTGTAGGGTACAGGGTGTAGGGTATAGGGTGTAGGGTATAAGGTATAGGGTGTAGGGTATAAGGTGTAGGGTATAAGGTGTAGGGTGTAGGGTATAAGGTGTAGGGTGTAGGGTATAAGGTGTAGGGTGTAGGGTATAAGGTGTAGGGTAAAAGGTGTAGGGTGTAGGGTAAAAGGTGTAGGGTGTAGGGTACAGGGTGTAGGGTATAGGGTGTAGGGTATAAGGTATAGGGTGTAGGGTATAAGGTGTAGGGTATAAGGTGTAGGGTGTAGGGTATAAGGTGTAGGGTGTAGGGTATAAGGTGTAGGGTGTAGGGTATAAGGTGTAGGGTAAAAGGTGTAGGGTGTAGGGTAAAAGGTGTAGGGTGTAGGGTAAAAGGTGTAGGGTGTAGGGTATAAGGTGTAGGGTGTAGGGTATAAGGTGTAGGGTGTAGGCTATAAGGTGTAGGGTGTAGGGTATAAGGTGTAGGGTGTAGGTTATAAGGTGTAGGGTGTAGGGTATAAGGTGTAGGGTGTAGGGTATAAGGTGTAGGGTGTAGGGTGTAGGGTATAAGGTGTAGGGTGTAGGGTATAAGGTGTAGGGTGTAGGGTATAAGGTGTAGGGTGTAGGGTGTATGGTGTAGGGTATAAGGTGTAGGGTGTAGGGTATAAGGTGTAGGGTATAGGGTGTAGGGTGTAAGGTATAGGGTGTAGGGTGTAGGGTATAAGGTGTAGGGTGTAGGGTATAAGGTGTAGGGTGTAGGGTATAGGGTGTAGAGTGTAAGGTATAGGGTGTAGGGTATAAGGTATAGGGTGTAGGGTATAAGGTATAGGGTGTAGGGTATAAGGTATAGGGTGTAGGGTATAAGGTATAGGGTGTAGGGTATAAGGTATAGGGTGTAGGGTATAAGGTATAGGGTGTAGGGTAAAAGGTATAGGGTATAAGTTATAGGGTGTAGGGTATAAGGTGTAGGGTATAAGGTATAAGGTGTAGGGTGTAGAGTATAAGGTATAGGGTGTAGGGCATAACGTGGAGGTTTTAGGGCGTAGGGTGTAGGGCGTAGGGCGTAGAGTGTATGGCGTAGGGTTTAGGGCGTAGGGCGTAGGGTATAAGGTGTAAGGCGTAGGGTATAGGGTGTAGGGCGTAGGGCATAAGGTGTAGTGCGTAGGGTGTAGGGTATAAGGCGTAGGGTGTAGGGTATAAGGCGTAGGGTGTAGGGTATAAGGTGTAGGTTATAAGGTGTAGGGTGTAGGGTATGAGGCGTAGGGTGTAGGGTATAAGGTGTAGGGTATAAGGTATAGGTTGTAGGGTATAAGGTGTAGGGTGTAGGGTATAAGGTGTAGGGTGTAGGGTATAAGGTGTAGGGTGTAGGGTATAAGGTGTAGGGTGTAGGGTATAAGGTGTAGGGTGTAGGGTATAAGGTGTAGGGTGTAGGGTATAAGGTGTAGGGTGTAGGGTATAAGGTGTAGGGTGTAGGGTATAAGGTATAGGGTGTAGGGTATAAGGTGTAGGGTGTAGGGTACAGGGTGTAGGGTATAGGGTGTAGGGTATAAGGTATAGGGTGTAGGGTATAAGGTGTAGGGTATAAGGTGTAGGGTGTAGGGTATAAGGTGTAGGGTGTAGGGTATAAGGTGTAGGGTGTAGGGTATAAGGTGTAGGGTAAAAGGTGTAGGGTGTAGGGTAAAAGGTGTAGGGTGTAGGGTAAAAGGTGTAGGGTGTAGGGTAAAAGGGTGTAGGGTGTAGGGGTATAAGGTGTAGGGTGTAGGGTATAAGGTGTAGGGTGTAGGGTATAAGGTGTAGGGTGTAGGGTATAAGGTGTAGGGTGTAGGGTATAAGGTGTAGGGTGTAGGGTATAAGGTGTAGGGTGTAGGGATATAAGGTGTAGGGTGTAGGGTATAAGGTGTAGGGTGTAGGGTATAAGGTGTAGGGTGTAGGGTATAAGGTGTAGGGTGTAGGGTATAAGGTGTAGGGTGTAGGGTATAAGGTGTAGGGTGTAGGGTATAAGGTGTAGGGTGTAGGGTATAAGGTGTAGGGTGTAGGGTGTATGGTGTAGGGTATAAGGTGTAGGGTGTAGGGTATAAGGTGTAGGGTATAGGGTGTAGGGTGTAAGGTATAGGGTGTAGGGTGTAGGGTATAAGGTGTAGGGTGTAGGGTATAAGGTGTAGGGTGTAGGGTATAGGGTGTAGAGTGTAAGGTATAGGGTGTAGGGTGTAGGGTATAAGGTGTAGGGTGTAAGGTATAGGGTGCAGGGTGTAAGGTATAGGGTGCAGGGTGTAAGGTATAGGGTGCAGGGTGTAAGGTATAGGGTGTAGGGTATAAGGTATAGGGTGTAGGGTATAAGGTATAGGGTGTAGGGTATAAGGTATAGGGTGTAGGGTATAAGGTGTAGGGTTTAGGGTATAACATGTAGGGTATAAGGTACATAAGGTATAGGGTGTAGGGTATAAGGTATAGGGTGTAGGGCATAAGGTGTAGGGTGTAGGGCGTAACGTGTAGGGTTTAGGGCGTAGGGCGTAGGGCATAAGGCGTGGGGCGTAGGGCATAAGGCGTAGGGCGTAGGGCATAAGGCGTAGGGCGTAGGGCGGAGGTTTTAGGGTGTAGGGCGTAGGGCGTAGAGTGTATGGCGTAGGGTTTAGGGCGTAGGGCGTAGGGTATAAGGTTTAAGGCGTAGGGTATAGGGCGTAGGGCATAAGGTGTAGTGCGTAGGGCGTAGGGTATAAGGCGTAGGGTGTAGGGTATAAGGCGTAGGGTGTAGGGTATAAGGTGTAGGTTATAAGGTGTAGGGTGTAGGGTATAAGGTGTAAGGCGTAGGGTATAGGGTGTAGGGCGTAGGGCATAAGGTGTAGTGCGTAGGGTGTAGGGTATAAGGCGTAGGGTGTAGGGTATAAGGCGTAGGGTGTAGGGTATAAGGTGTAGGTTATAAGGTGTAGGGTGTAGGGTATGAGGCGTAGGGTGTAGGGTATAAGGTGTAGGGTATAAGGTATAGGTTGTAGGGTATAAGGTGTAGGGTGTAGGGTATAAGGTGTAGGGTGTAGGGTATAAGGTGTAGGGTGTAGGGTATAAGGTGTAGGGTGTAGGGTATAAGGTGTAGGGTGTAGGGTATAAGGTGTAGGGTGTAGGGTATAAGGTGTAGGGTGTAGGGTATAAGGTGTACGGTGTAGGGTATAAGGTGTAGGGTGTAGGGTATAAGGTATAGGGTGTAGGGTATAAGGTGTAGGGTGTAGGGTACAGGGTGTAGGGTATAGGGTGTAGGGTATAAGGTATAGGGTGTAGGGTATAAGGTGTAGGGTATAAGGTGTAGGGTGTAGGGTATAAGGTGTAGGGTGTAGGGTATAAGGTGTAGGGTGTAGGGTATAAGGTGTAGGGTAAAAGGTGTAGGGTGTAGGGTAAAAGGTGTAGGGTGTAGGGTAAAAGGTGTAGGGTGTAGGGTAAAAGGTGTAGGGTGTAGGGTATAAGGTGTAGGGTGTAGGGTATAAGGTGTAGGGTGTAGGGTATAAGGTGTAGGGTGTAGGGTATAAGGTGTAGGGTGTAGGGTATAAGGTGTAGGGTGTAGGGTATAAGGTGTAGGGTGTAGGGTATAAGGTGTAGGGTGTAGGGTATAAGGTGTAGGGTGTAGGGTATAAGGTGTAGGCTGTAGGGTATAAGGTGTAGGGTGTAGGGTATAAGGTGTAGGGTGTAGGGTATAAGGTGTAGGGTGTAGGGTATAAGGTGTAGGGTGTAGGGTATAAGGTGTAGGGTGTAGGGTGTATGGTGTAGGGTATAAGGTGTAGGGTGTAGTGTATAAGGTGTAGGGTATAGGGTGTAGGGTGTAAGGTATAGGGTGTAGGGTGTAGGGTATAAGGTGTAGGGTGTAGGGTATAAGGTGTAGGGTGTAGGGTATAGGGTGTAGAGTTTAAGGTATAGGGTGTAGGGTGTAGGGTATAAGGTGTAGGGTGTAAGGTATAGGGTGCAGGGTGTAAGGTATAGGGTGCAGGGTGTAAGGTATAGGGTGCAGGGTGTAAGGTATAGGGTGTAGGGTATAAGGTATAGGGTGTAGGGTATAAGGTATAGGGTGTAGGGTATAAGGTATAGGGTGTAGGGTATAAGGTGTAGGGTTTAGGGTATAACATGTAGGGTATAAGGTACATAAGGTATAGGGTGTAGGGTATAAGGTATAGGGTGTAGGGCATAAGGTGTAGGGTGTAGGGCGTAACGTGTAGGGTTTAGGGCGTAGGGCATAAGGCGTAGGGCGTAGGGCATAAGGCGTAGGGCGTAGGGCATAAGGCGTAGGGCGTAGGGCGGAGGTTTTAGGGTGTAGGGCGTAGGGCGTAGAGTGTATGGCGTAGGGTTTAGGGCGTAGGGCGTAGGGTATAAGGTTTAAGGCGTAGGGTATAGGGCGTAGGGCATAAGGTGTAGTGCGTAGGGCGTAGGGTATAAGGCGTAGGGTGTAGGGTATAAGGCGTAGGGTGTAGGGTATAAGGTGTAGGTTATAAGGTGTAGGGTGTAGGGTATGAGGTGTAGGGTGTAGGGTATAATGTGTAGGGTATGTGTAGGGTGTAGGGTATAAGGTGTAGGGTGTAGGGTATAAGGTGTAGGGTGTAGGGTATAAGGTGTAGGGTGTAGGGTATAAGGTGTAGGGTGTAGGGTATAAGGTGTAGGGTGTAGGGTATAAGGTGTAGGGTGTAGGGTATAAGGTGTAGGGTGTAGGGTACAGGGTGTAGGGTATAGGGTGTAGGGTGTAAGGTATAGGGTGTAGGGTATAATGTATAGGGTGTAGGGTATAAGGTGTAGGGTGTAGGGTAAAAGGTAAAAGGTGTAGGGTGTAGGGTAAAAGGTAAAAGGTGTAGGGTGTAGGGTAAAAGGTGTAGGGTGTAGGGTAAAAGGTGTAGGGTGTAGGGTAAAAGGTGTAGGGTGTAGGGTGTAGGGAAAAAGGTGTAGGGTGTAGGGTAAAAGGTGTAGGGTGTAGGGTGTAGGGTATAGGGTGTAGGGTGTAAGGTATAGGGTGTAGGGTGTAAGGTATGGGGTGTAGGGTATAAGGTATAGGGTGTAGGGTATAAGGTGTAGGGTATAAGGTATAGGGTGTAGGGTATAAGGTATAGGGTGTAGGGTATAAGGTATAGGGTGTAGGGTATAAGGTATAGGGTGTAGGGTATAAGGTATAGGGTGTAGGGTATAAGGTATAGGGTGTAGGGTATAGGGTGTAGGGTGTAGGGTATAGGGTGTAGGGTGTAGGGTATAAGGTGTAGGGTATAAGGTGTAGGGTGTAGGGTATAAGGTATAGGGTGTAGGGTATAAGGTATAGGGTGTAGTGTATAAGGTATAGGGTGTAGGGTATAAGGTATAGGGTGTAGGGTATAAGGTATAGGGTGTAGGGTATAAGGTATAGGGTGTAGGGTATAGGGTGTAGGGTGTAGGGTATAAGGTATAGGGTGTAGGGTATAAGGTATAGGGTGTAGGGTATAAGGTATAGGGTGTAGGGTATAAGGTATAGGGTGTAGGGTATAAGGTATAGGGTGTAGGGTATAAGGTATAGGGTGTAGGGTATAGGGTATAGGGTGTAGGGTATAGGGTATAGGGTGTAGGGTATAGGGTATAAGGTGTAGGGTTTAGGGTATAACATGTAGGGTATAAGGTACATAAGGTATAGGGTGTAGGGTATAAGGTATAGGGTGTAGGGCATAAGGTATAGGGTGTAGGGCGTAACGTGTAGGGTTTAGGGCATAAGGCGTAGGGCGTAGTGCATAAGTCGTAGGGCGTAGGGCATAAGGCGTAGGGCGTAGGGCATAAGGCGTAGGGCATAAGGCGTAGGGCGTAGGGCATAAGGCGTAGGGCGTAGGGCATAAGGCGTAGGGCGTAGGGCATAAGGCGTAGGGCATAGGGCATAAGGCGTAGGGCGTAGGGTATAAGGCGTAGGGCGTAAGGTATAGGGCGTAGGGCATAAGGCGTAGGGCGTAGTGCATAAGTCGTAGGGCGTAGGGCATAAGGCGTAGGGCGTAGGGCATAAGGCGTAGGGCATAAGGCGTAGGGCGTAGGGCATAAGGCGTAGGGCGTAGGGCATAAGGCGTAGGGCGTAGGGCATAAGGCGTAGGGCATAGGGCATAAGGCGTAGGGCGTAGGGTATAAGGCGTAGGGCGTAAGGTATAGGGCGTAGGGCATAAGGTATAGGGCGTAGGGTATAAGGTATAGGGTATAGGGTGTAGGGTATAAGGTACAGGGTGTAGGGTATAAGGTACAGGGTGTAGGGTATAAGGTACAGGGTGTAGTGTATAAGGTACAGGGTGTAGGGTATAAGGTATAGGGTGTAGGGTATAAGGTATAGGGTGTAGGGTATAAGGTATAAGGTGTAGGGTATAAGGTATAAGGTGTAGGGTGTAGGGTATAAGGTGTAGGGTGTAGGGCATAAGGTGTAGGGTGTAGGGCATAAGGTGTAGGGTGTAGGGCATAAGGTGTAGGGTGTAGGGCATAAGGTGTAGGGTGTAGGGCATAAGGTATAGGGTGTAGGGCGTAACGTGTAGGGTTTAGGGCGTAGGGAGTAGGGCATAGGGCGTAGGGTTTAGGGCGTAGAGTTTAGGGCGTAGGGCGTAGGGTTTAGGGCGTAGGGCGTAGGGCGTAGCGTATAAGGTGTAGGGCGTAGGGTATAAGGTGTAGGGCGTAGGGTATAAGGTGTAGGGCGTAGGTTATAAGGTGTAGGGCGTAGGGTATAAGGTTAAGGGCATAGGGTATAAGGTGTAGTGCGTAGGGTATAGGGTGTAGGGCATAAGGCTAGCGTATAAGGTATAGGGCGTAGGGTATAGCGTATAGGGCGTAGGGTGTAGGGTATAGGGCGTAGGGTGTAGGGTATAAGGTGTAGGGTGTAGGGTATAAGGTGTAGGGTGTAGGGTATAAGGTGTATGGTGTAGGGTATAAGGTGTAGGGTATAAGGTGTAGGGTGTAAGGTGTAGGGTGTAGGGTATAAGGTGTAGGGTGTAGGGTATAAGGTGTAGGGTTTAGGGTAAAAGGTGTAGGGTGTAGGGTATAAGGTGTAGGGTGTAGGGTATAAGGTGTAGGGTGTAGGGTATAAGGTGTAGGGTGTAGGGTATAAGGTGTAGGGTGTAGGGTATAAGGTGTAGGGTGTAGGGTATAAGGTGTAGGGTGTAGGGTGTAGGGTATAAGGTGTAGAGTATAAGGTATATAGGGTATAAGGTATAGGGTGTAGGGTATAAGGTATAGGGTGTAGGGTATAAGGTATAGGGTGTAGGGTGTAAGGTATAGGGTGTAGGGCGTAACGTGTAGGGTTTAGGGCGTAGGGCGTAGGGCGTAGGGCATAAGGTGTAGGGCGTAGGGCATAAGGTATAGGGCGTAGGGTATAAGGTATAGGGTGTAGGGTATAAGGTGTAGGGTTTAAGGTGTAGGGTGTAAGGTATAAGGTATAGGGTGTAGGGTATAAGATATAAGGTGTAGGGTATAGGGTATAGGGTGTAGAGTATAAGGTATAAGGTGTAGGGTATAAGGTAGGAAGGTTGACGACATCCGAAGGTTGACGACATCCGATCCTCGTTTGCTAAGTCAAACGACACTGCTGGTCCTGCTCACACTGCCCTACCCTGTGCTTTGACCTCTTTCTCCCCTCTCTCCAGATGAAATCTCGCGTCTTGTGACGGCCGGCCGCCCAACAACCTGCCCACTTGACCCTATCCCCTCCTCTCTTCTCCAGACCATTTCCGGAGACCTTCTCCCCTACCTCACCTCGCTCATCAACTCATCCTTGACCGCTGGCTACGTCCCTTCCGTCTTCAAGAGAGCGAGAGTTGCACCCCTTCTGAAAAAACCTACACTCGATCCCTCCGATGTCAACAACTACAGACTAGTATCCCTTCTTTCCTTTCTCTCCAAAACTCTTGAACGTGCCGTCCTTGGCCAGCTCTCTTGCTATCTCTCTCAGAATGACCTTCTTGATCCTAATCAGTCAGGTTTCAAGACTGGGCATTCAACTGAGACTGCTCTTCTCTGTGTCACGTAGGCTCTCCGCACTGCTAAAGCTAACTCTCTCTCCTCTGCTCTCATCCTTCTAGACCTATCTGCTGCCTTTGATACCGTGAACCATCAGATCCTCCTCTCCACCCTCTCCGAGCTGGGCATCTCCGGCGCCGCCCACGCTTGGATTGCGTCCTACCTGACAGGTCGCTCCTACCAGGTGGCGTGGCGAGAATCTGTCTCCGCACCACGTGCTCTCACCACTGGTGTCCCCCAGGGCTCTGTTCTTGGCCCACTCCTATTCTCGCTATACACCAAGTCACTTGGCTCTGTCATATCTTCACATGGTCTCTCCTATCATTGCTATGCAGATGACACACAATTAATCTTCTCCTTTCCCCCTTCTGACAACCAGGTGGCGAACCGCATCTCTGCATGTCTGGCAGACATATCAGTGTGGATGACGGATCACCACCTCAAGCTGAACCTCGGCAAGACGGAGCTGCTCTTCCTCCCGGGGAAGGACTGCCCGTTCCATGATCTCGCCATCACGGTTGACAACTCCCTTGTGTCCTCCTCCCAGAGTGCTAAGAGCCTCGGCGTGACCCTGGACAACACCCTGTTGTTCTCCACCAACATCAAGGCGGTGACCCGATCCTGTAGGTTCATGCTCTACAACATTCGCAGAGTACGACCCTGCCTCACACAGGAAGCGGCGCAGGTCCTAATCCAGGCACTTGTCATCTCCCGTCTGGATTATTGCCATTCGCTGTTGGCGGTGCTTCCTGCCTGTGCCATTAGACCCCTACAACTCATCCAGAACGCCGCAGCCCGTCTGGTGTTCAACCTTCCCAAGTTCTCTCACGTCACCCCGCTCCTCCGCTCTCTCCACTGGCTTCCAGTCGAAGCTCGCATCCGCTACAAGACCATGGTGCTTGCCTACGGAGCTGTGAGGGGAACGGCACCTCCGTACCTTCAGGCTCTGATCAGGCCCTACACCCAAACAAGGGCACTCCGTTCATCCACCTCTGGCCTGCTCACCTCCCTACCTCTGAGGAAGCACAGTTCCCGCTCAGCCCAGTCAAAACTGTTCGCTGCTCTGGCACCCCAATGGTGGAACAAGCTCCCTCACGACGCCAGGACAGCGGAGTCAATCACCACCTTCCGGAGACACCTGAAACCCCACCTCTTCAAGGAATACCTGGGATAGGATAAAGTAATCCTTCTACCCCCCCCTTAAAAGATTTAGATGCACTATTGTAAAGTGGTTGTTCCACTGGATATTATAAGGTGAATGCACATATTTGTAAGTCGCTCTGGATAAGAGCGTCTGCTAAATGACTTAAATGTAAATGTATAGGGTGTAGGGTATAAGGTATAGGGTAAAAGGTGTAGGGTGTAGGGTATAAGGTATAGGGTGTAGGGTATAAGGTATAGGGTGTAGGGTATAAGGTATAGGGTGTAGGGTATAAGGTATAGCGTGTAGGGTATAGGGTATAAGGTATAGGGTGTAGGGTATAAGGTATAGGGTGTAGGGTATAAGGTATAGGGTGTAGGGTATAAGGTATAGGGTATAAGGTATAGGGTGTCGGGTATAAGGTATAGGGTGTCGGGTATAAGGTATAGGGTGTAGGGTATAAGGTATAGGGTGTAGGGTATAAGGTATAGGGTGTAGGGTATAAGGTATAGGGTGTAGGGTATAAGGTATAGGGTATAAGGTATAGGGTGTAGGGTATAAGGTATAGGGTGTAGGGTATAAGGTATAGGGTGTAGGGTATAAGGTATAGGGTGTAGGGTATAAGGTATAGGGTGTAGGGTATAAGGTATAGGGTGTAGGGTATAAGGTATAGGGTGTAGGGTATAGGGTATAAGGTGTAGGGTGTAGGGTATAAGGTGTAGGGTATAAGGTATATAGGGTATAAGGTATAGGGTGTAGGGTATAAGGTATAGGGTGTAGGGTGTAGGGCATAAGGTATAGGGTGTAGGGCGTAACGTGTAGGGTTTAGGGCGTAGGGAATAAGGTGTAGGGCGCAGGGCATAAGGTATAGGGCGTAGGGTATAAGGTATAGGGTGTAGGGTATAAGGTGTTGGGTATAAGGTGTAGGGTGTAAGGTATAAGGTATAGGGTGTAGGGTATAAGGTATAGGGTGTAGGGTATAAGGTATAAGGTGTAGGGTATAGGGTATAGGGTGTAGGGTATAAGGTATAAGATGTAGAGTACTAGGTATAGGGTGTAGGTTATAAGGTATAGTGTGTAGGGTATAAGGTATAAGGTGTAGGGTATAAGGTATAGGGTGTTGGGTATAAGGTGTAAGGTAAAAGGTGTAGGGTGTAGGGTATAAGGTATAGGGTGTAGGGTATAAGGTATAGGGTGTAGGGTATAAGGTATAGGGTGTAGGGTATAAGGTATAGGGTGTAGGGTATAAGGTGTAGGGTTTAGGGTATAAGGTGTAGGGTGTAGGGTGTAGGGTGTAGGGTATAAGGTATAGGGTGTAGGGTATAAGGTATAGGGTGTAGGGTATAAGGTATACGGTGTAGGGTAAAGGGTGTAGGTTGTAGGGTATAAGGTATAGGGTGTAGGGTATAAGGTATAGGGTGTAGGGTATAAGGTGTAGGGTGTAGGGTATAAGGTATAGGGTGTAGGGTATAAGGTGTAGGGTGTAGGGTATAAGGTGTAGGGTATAAGGTATAAGGTGTAGGGTATAAGGTATAGGGTGTAGGGTATAAGGTATAGGGTGTAGGGTATAAGGTGTAGGGTGTAGGGTATAAGGTGTAGGGTATAAGGTATATAGGGTATAAGGTATAGGGTGTAGGGTATAAGGTATAGGGTGTAGGGTATAAGGTATAGGGAGTAGGGTATAAGGTGTAGGGTGTAGGGTATAAGGTATAGGGTGTAGGGTATAAGGTATAGGGTGTAGGGTATAGGGTATAAGGTGTAGGGTGTAGGGTATAAGGTGTAGGGTATAAGGTATATGGTGTAGGGTATAAGGTATAGGGTGTAGGGTATAAGGTATAGGGTGTAGGGTATAAGGTATAGGGTGTAGGGTATAAGGTATAGGGTGTAGGGCATAAGGTATAGGGTGTAGGGCGTAACGTGTAGGGTTTAGGGCGTAGGGCGTAGGGCATAAGGTGTAGGGCGTATGGCATAAGGTATAGGGCGTAGGGTATAAGGTATAGGGTGTAGGGTATAAGGTGTAGGGTATAAGGTGTAAGGTGTAAGGTATAAGGTATAGGGTGTAGTGTATAAGGTATAGGGTGTAGGGTATAAGATATAAGGTGTAGGGTATAGGGTATAGGGTGTAGGGTATAAGGTATAAGGTGTAGGGTATAAGGTATAGGGTGTAGGGTATAAGGTATAGGGTGTAGGGTATAAGGTGTAGGGTGTAGGGTATAAGGTATAGGGTGTAGGGTATAAGGTATAGGGTGTAGGGTATAAGGTATAGGGTGTAGGGTATAAGGTATAGGGTGTAGGGTATAAGGTATAGGGTGTAGGGTATAAGGTATAGGGTGTAGGGTATAAGGTATAGGGTGTAGGGCATAAGGTATAGGGTGTAGGGCGTAACGTGTAGGGTTTAGGGCGTAGGGCGTAGGGCATAAGGTGTAGGGCGTATGGCATAAGGTATAGGGCGTAGGGTATAAGGTATAGGGTGTAGGGTATAAGGTGTAGGGTATAAGGTGTAAGGTGTAAGGTATAAGGTATAGGGTGTAGTGTATAAGGTATAGGGTGTAGGGTATAAGATATAAGGTGTAGGGTATAGGGTATAGGGTGTAGGGTATAAGGTATAAGGTGTAGGGTATAAGGTATAGGGTGTAGGGTATAAGGTATAGGGTGTAGGGTATAAGGTGTAGGGTGTAGGGTATAAGGTATAGGGTGTAGGGTATAAGGTATAGGGTGTAGGGTATAAGGTATAGGGTGTAGGGTATAAGGTATAGGGTGTAGGGTATAAGGTATAGGGTGTAGAGTATAAAGTATAGGGTGTAGGGTATAAGGTATAGGGTGTAGGGTATAAGGTATAGGGTGTAGGGTATAAGGTGTAGGGTATAAGGTATAGGGTGTAGGGTATAAGGTATAGGGTGTAGGGTATAAGGTATAGGGTATAATGTATAGGGTGTCGGGTATAAGGTATAGGGTGTCGGGTATAAGGTATAGGGTGTAGGGTATAAGGTATAGGGTGTAGGGTATAAGGTATAGGGTGTAGGGTATAAGGTATAGGGTGTAGGGTATAGGGTGTAGGGTATAAGGTATAGGGTGTAGGGTATAAGGTATAGGGTGTAGGGTATAAGGTATAGGGTGTAGGGTATAAGGTATAGGGTGTAGGGTATAAGGTATAAGGTTTAGGGTATAAGGTATAGGGTGTAGGGTGTAGGGTGTAGGGTGTAGGGTATAAGGTGTAGGGTATAAGGTATATAGGGTATAAGGTATAGGGTGTAGGGTATAAGGTATAGGGTGTAGGGTATAAGGTATAGGGTGTAGGGTGTAGGGCATAAGGTATAGGGTGTAGGGCATAAGGTGTAGGGCGTAGGGCATAAGGTATAGGGCGTAGGGTATAAGGTATAGGGTGTAGGGTATAAGGTGTTGGGTATAAGGTGTAGGGTGTAAGGTATAGGGTGTAGGGTATAAGGTATAGGGTGTAGGGTATAAGGTATAAGGTGTAGGGTATAGGGTATAGGGTGTAGGGTATAAGGTATAAGGTGTAGGGTATAAGGTATAGGGTGTAGGGTATAAGGTATAGTGTGTAGGGTATAAGGTATAAGGTGTAGGGTATAAGGTATAGGGTGTTGGGTATAAGGTGTAGGGTATAAGGTGTAGGGTGTAGGGTACAAGGTATAGGGTGTAGGGTATAAGGTATAAGGTGTAGGGTATAAGGTATAGGGTGTTGGGTATAAGGTGTAGGGTATAAGGTGTAGGGTGTAGGGTATAAGGTATAGGGTGTAGTGTATAAGGTATAGGGTGTAGGGTATAAGGTATAGGGTGTAGGGTATAAGGTATAGGGTGTAGGGTATAAGGTGTAGGGTGTAGGGTATAAGGTGTAGGGTATAAGGTGTAGGGTATAAGGTGTAGGGTATAAGGTGTAGGGTGTAGGGTATAAGGTGTAGGGTATAAGGTGTAGGGCGTAAGGTATAGGGTGTAGGGCTTAACGTGTAGGGTTTAGGGTGTAGGGCATAGGGCGTAGAGTGTAGGGCGTAGAGTGTAGGGTGTAGGGCTTAGGGTGTAGGGTTTAGGATGTAGGGTTTAGGGTGTAGGGCGTAGGGTTTAGGGTGTAGGGTATAAGGTGTAGGGCGTAAGGTATAAGGGCGTAAGGTGTAGGGTATAAGGTATAGGGCATAGGGCATAGGGTGTAGGGTATAAGGTATAGGGTGTAGGGTATAATGTATAGGGTGTAGGGTATAAGGTATAGGGTGTAAGGTATAAGGTATAGGGTGTAAGGTATAAGGTATAGGATGTAGGGTATAAGGTATAGGGTTTAGGGTATAAGGTATAGGGTGTAGGTTGTAAGGTATAGGGTGTAGGGTATAAGGTATAGGGTGTAGGGGGTAGGGTATAAGGTGTAGGGTGTAGGGTATAAGGTGTAGGGTGTAGGGTATAAGGTGTAGGGTGTAAGGTATAAGGTATAAGGTGTAGGGTGTAGGGTATAAGGTGTAGGTTGTAGGGTATAAGGTGTAGGGTATAAGGTGTAGGGTATAAGGTGTAGGGTATAAGGTGTAGGGTGTAGGGTATAAGGTGTAGGGTATAAGGTGTAGGGCGTAGGGTATAAGGTGTAGGGTTTAGGGCGTAGGGTTTAGGGTATAGGGTGTAGAGTGTATGGCGTAGGGTTTAGGGCTGTCCTGTCTTTGGCTATGCCGGATTAAGTGATATGACATGCTAACCTATAAAATCCTTTCTCTGTAATTAATATTACTTGATTAAGCTAATCATGTAAATGTAATTAACTAGAAAGTCGGGGCACCACGGAAGAACGTTTATAGAGCCGTTATCTTCCGAATAAACTCTTAATATACTTAGTCATATTTTACATCGATAGCAGTCAATATTAACCCTTATCTTATTTTCAGTCTCATAATGAAAGTTGTAAATTCTTGGCTATGTTCACGAACCCTGGCTAACAGGGTGAATGAACAAAATGAATGAAAGCCTAAACAAAACAAAATATAGTTATGCCACCTTATTCATCTAATTGGACTGTATTCTATCTACGTCCATGGTCTTGGCAAAATGACCCTATCATGGCATTGTTTAATATCATATTTAGGGCTTTCCTAATTTGCTGGGTGGCGCTTAGGGTACTATCCTAAATTGACAACTATATGATAAGTCTACAGCTGTAAGGCACTAGTTTTGGGCAGTCTACAGAGATGACCTATGGACTTCTGGTTAGAAACTGGTGAGTGCTGTAGAGTCAAAGGCCTAGAAGTAAATGTTCAACTTTACTAAGGCTGGTATTTTGCTTGGACCCTTAAGTGATCCTAGCATAAATCCTAATTGGATGTTCCGTTGTGCATGTGCGTTTATGCTTACACAATCGCGCATGTCAAGGGAAGAAAACCAAGTATCCTGGCAGATTACAACTTGTTCAGAATGAGTCTGACGTAGTCAGGTAATTTTCAGGTCAATGCCTGGAGGTCAGTCAGAATTGGTGTCAAGTGAGTCTGTAGTAGTTTTCTACAAGTCACGGTGTCTTCCACTATTGTAGTGGCGGTAGGTATGACGTCTATTTCATAGCTATGTTATCCACGGAGGAGCTAACCTCACGACGGAAGTACTCTAAGTATTAGACCAGTCGTACGTGGTGTGATCATGGTTCGTGACTTCTAATAACTTTTCTCCTGAACGGAGTGTTCTATTTATTAGTGGCATGTGTTAACCATTGGAAGAGTGCAATGGAGATTCCCTTCCCCGTGTTGCACTCTGAGTGACTCCTATGTCGCTATTATCAATAGCAATTTAACTTGTGAGGTTACTAATCCTCTTACTGAGTGTTGCTGGACTGACTGTGGTATTGGTACTGGTATTCAAGGGGTCCAGTTGTCCTACCGATTTATTCTGAAATATTATCTACCGGAACACATGATTGGAGCATATTACTAGTTGTATTGTAGTTGAACCTACACATAGCAAGGAATGATTATTGTTGCCATTTGTTTTGGAGGTGGACAAGTCCATTGGACTTCCTTTACGACCAGTGTGGTACACCTCAGTACTATCTTAGGTGTGTTCTAAGATAATCCCCGTCTAGGGGCCTGTCTGCTCCTCACTGTTCTCATAGGGGAGTTTACAACTAGATTTGATTTATGCTCTGGTGGCCTCGTACGTTGTTGTCCGTAGTCTCGACCCCCCCCACCGGCCTCGATGAGGCTCATCATGGGTCTGGGCTACTATTCCCCCCCTTTGTGTCTCGGGACCCCCCCACCAGCGGGTGGTGTTGGTGTCCGAGGCGCAAACGAAAAGCTCGGACCCCATGTACGAGTTGTCAGTGGCCGCGTTATTATGAGAATGGCTGTAACCTTTCAACCAAATCTCCTGGTGTTTGTGCGTCAACACCCTCAGTGGCTGTCGAGGTCTGTCAGTCACCACCGCGTCCGCGTGTGGCAACCTCTTCAGTACCTGCAAACTGAGACGAGGATATCGGTCTGTGATATCGCAAAGTGTTTCACCAGTGGGAGTCATCGGGTCAGTTGCTGGACTGACGCCATTAGTGTCATTGTAAGGGGTGACAGTCCCCAACAAAGCAGAAGGTGTATCATCGGAAGCAGAGTGTACTCTGCGCATCAATATTTTTCTTGCTGAGACGGCCGCAGTGCTTGCGGAAGTGTCCGAAGGGCAAGAGAAGTTCATCTCAACTACCGTATTGCACGACTGCAAGGAGGAGGGAAGTTGCTCATTCACAGAGACAGCTGGCTCGAAATCATGAAAAGAATGGTCAATCAGATTGGCTGATGGAATGTGTCGAGATATCATAATATCTCCTTGGATCGGATTCTGCACCAAGAGGTTTCTAAACGTCTTTTTCCCAAGGGGTGCTTTTGACAGATACCCCTCGTGAATGACTGCGTTGCAGCTAGCGTTAGGGGAAGACAGTGTGGTCAGTGGAGAAGGCACTGTGGCCTGTGACCATACCTGGTTGGTTTTCCAATCCATCAATGGGAGTAATTGATCCATCACGTCTGCTCCAAGTAGCAGGGGTACAGTTTCGAGGCTGGTAACATACACAGGGTGAACGAGCGATACGTCCTTGAACTGTAGTTTCAGCATGACTCTCAATGTGAGAGGCGAGGTAGTCTGAGTGACCCCTCGAAGTGTAGTTTCGCATCGTTCCACTGTTAACCAACGTTTAGTTGGCTTCAAAGCACTTTTGAGATCATCAAACAATGTTTGAGAGATAAGTGATATTGTCGCACCCGAATCAATTAGCGCATGACAAGTTAAGCAGTCCTCCAGGACTGTTTCCAGGTATGGCCGTTTAGATTCGTGGTTAGTGGACATATTCCCCACAAAGTGGAGTGGTCGTTTGCACGACGGATGTGCCATTTCTGTTAAAGGTGGAAGCAGATTGACTTTTCCGATTTTGAGTGGGCTTGGCTTTAATGAAGCGTTTGACCTTTTTCTTCGCAACTTTTGTATCAGAGTCTACAGACAAAGCCCGGGGGCTTGTTTCTTGATCAAGCGGGCCCTGGATAGGGTCTTGAATGAGAGCGGAAGAAATTTGAACTTTAACGTCCTTGCTATGGGTGTTAATTTCTGCGGACCTGGTGTCCGGTAATTCCCCGTCTAGTCCTTGTGACTTATCTTTTACCCTTTTCTCAAATTGTTCTCGCTTTAGTTCTTCCCATAGTGGGACTTCTGGGGAACATTGGTCTACGTTTTGATCGTCCTTCAACCCTTTGTTACCCTTGTGCTCTGACACTTTGTGTGGGTTGGGTGCAGGAACGTAGCGAACAGGTCGATTGTAGCGGTAGTCGTTTTGAAGGCGACGTACTTTACAGTTATTTCGACCGCGGCGGTTATTGGAATCATGGTTTCGTGGTAGAAACTGTTGATGTGCGTCATCTCTCGACGCTCCAATACCTGATAATGCACCCTCTAACTGGAGTGAGTGCTCCTGGTCAAACTTCAAAACCGAGTGGTCAGGGCTCTTACCGTTGCGAGCTTTTGATGCCTCAAAAGCTGTGCTTGCAAGCTCTCTGAGTTGTAAGATAGGCAAGCCAACGTGGGCTGCAGGGCCCAAGTAGGTAATGAAGGTGGGATACCGGACTCCGGTTGCTTGGATGGGTAGTCATGCTGTAGAGCGTGACCATTCTGGACTTCCTCCAGATGGTACCTAAGGGTGGTCTTCTGCTGCATTGCAGAGTCCACTTGAGCGCTTAGAGTACCAATTTTGGACACGTGAGTGTCACACCTGCTCCTTTCGGTCTCAAACTTATCTGTCATGGTTTGCAGATAGTGGTCTCGAGTATGGAGCGAGAGATTCAGTGATGAGATTTCCTCTGCTTGCTTAGAAATCAATATTTCCATCCTCATCACCTGAGTTCTCTCATCATTCATTTGGTCAGCGACTTCAATAAGTTCTGCTGATTTGTCATCCAACTTTGTCATTGTGTTCATCAACTGATCGTCTTTGGTCTGCAGAATTTGGAGTAGAACATTGTTACCTTGAGTAACGTTCAACAAAACTGCCTGCATGTTATCAAATTGTGCGCTCCTGTTTATAGATAACTCGACAGATTTATCTAGTTTGGCGTGGACTACATCGCATTTAGTTTTGGCTAAATCGAGTTGTTCCTGCAGATGACGATTTTGTTGGAGAGTTTGTGCTCGTTCATCGTCATAAGTATTTGCAATTACTCTTAATTCTTCCGATTTCAAACGCAGTTCCTCGGCTAGCAGAATGTTTTCATTTCCTGCTTTTGTCAATAGTTGCTCAGTTCTCTCCACCTTTGCCCTCATGTTAGCCATGTCTTGCACGTGCTTCAGCTGTGCACTGTGGTATTGGATCGATGCCAACCTTTGATGGCGATACATAAGTGCTAAAGTGGAGAGAACCGTCACAAAGCCTGTGTTTGATGGTTGATTTTGGACAGCGTTCGCAATTTCGGCAGATTTTTCACTAATGGCATAATTAGGGTTGGTATCGCTGCTGAGGTCAGAGATCAATCCTTTTATGGGTGGAGGTTCACTAATTAGCGGAGGAGTGGTGACCACCTTTGGTAGCTTGCACATTATTAGAAAAATTTTGAGGAAAAATTTTCCAATTTTTTTTTCAATGTTTGGGTTTGGAATTCATTGGAAGCTGCAAAGACAAGTTTAATCTATTTATAGATGTTGACGAACCATCAGTACTGTACCAGTAATGTGGAAGTTGGACGTGAATGAATTTGCAAAAGCAAATTGAATTAATTAATCAATGCCAATGATTAATCCTACCTGGGTAGGCTATCTGGGTATTAAACTTGAATTAACCTGAGAGGTTGCTTCATCCAGGTAAATATGGGAAGTTTAAAAGTGTCTCATTTGATTGCAAGAACATTAAGGTATGTTCAACAATTTAACTTATTAAATTGAATGAGATGATAATCCATACAATCCCCATTGATTGGATTTCATAAGTGTAAGCAGTCGATCAAATGTTGGGAACACTCCCCACTATGGTACACTTCTTCCTTGGGCCGAAGCCACATGGGATTCCCGTGGGGGCGGGACTTCTGTCAGTACTGGATTACTGAATGGGTTTTTCAAAAACCAAATTTTACTGATTGATCAATTTTAATGATAAATCAAACCTGTATAGGCTATTTGGGATTTAAACTTTAATTAACCTGAGAGGTTTATTCATCTAGGTTAATGTGGGAAAAAGATTACTATGTCTCATTTAGAAAACTCATCAATTTGGATATTATTTAAAAGATCCACTTGAGAATGTAAATCTGGCAATTTCACTTATTAGTTCAATTGAATAAGACATCGATATCCGTCTGGATATCATGAGTAACGACTTGAGTGTCACCTGACTAATTCTTCTTGAAGGAAAGTACTGGTGACTCTTCAGAGGTCCCTGCTGGCACACGCTGAAATCAAGCGGAAGTACCCAGGGCGGGACTTCCGTTCAGCAAGGCGGAGGATTTACAATGTGGCACATAACAAAATGGCTGTTTTCCCTTTTGTTAGCTTAGCATGAGCAAGCTAATGCTACTTTATGCCTGAAAAATGCACAACATAGGATTCCCTTGGCAAGGGAAAGGTTTTACTTATAACGTATTATGTTCAAACCCTTTTCTGCGATATTTGACGATGTTTTAACCGGAACTCGCGGCAAACAACGAAAAGCACCGTGGTCTACTCGCATCGAAACGCGAGAGAGACAGAGAGATACTTATCGCTGGTCAAGCTAATCTCTCCTAAATTTCAATCGGCTGGCTCTTTCTCCTCGCTCGAGAAATTAATAATGACCTAGCCAACACGCGTCTGAAACGCGCGAGGCAGAAATAGCCCAGCGTTTGGCCAAACGCTCTATTTCTCAGATAGCTTTATCAGCCCTCATACAGAACTGTATAGCTTATGCTACCCACTGACTACGACAGAGCACAACACGGAGGCGATTCTCCAGAGCACACACGCACCAATAATTCCGGTCTTCAGTTCCCATAATGTATATAATAAACTTGGTATATTATGTAATCTGCTTTTCAATTTTATATAGGCTGAATCAAAATGAAAGCGTCATCCTATTTTAGATTCCTCGCACGGGGGCTCCAATATGTTTTATCAAAATGACCCAACGTGCGTTTTAGTTTTAGAGTCCTCACAGGGGGCACCAATATGTCGTGTCTTTGGCTATGCCGGATTAAGTGATATGACATGCTAACCTATAAAATCCTTTCTCTGTAATTAATATTACCTGATTAAGCTAATCATGTAAATGTAATTAACTAGAAAGTCGGGGCACCACGGAAGAACGTTTATAGAGCCGTTATCTTCCGAATAAACTCTTAAAATACTTTGTCATATTTTACATCGATAGCAGTCAATATTAACCCTTATCTTATTTTCAGTCTCATAATGAAAGTTGTAAATTCTTGGCTATCTTCACGAACCCTGGCTAACAAGTTGAATCAGCAATACAAAATTGGGTTTAATTGTTTATTTACTAAATACCTAAACTAATCACACAGAATTACAAATACACCGAATACAAATGATGTCATACATGATGGCTGGTTACACAAAGGAAAGGGGGTTGGGCTTGAATGAAAGAGCGGGAAGATTTAGGAACAAAGAAACAGCAGCTATGCTATCGTAAATACATTATCTCATGCATTCTAAATTACCGCCCATTTGGAAAAGGAAAATGCAATAAATATTTACTCTGAGCTGCGCTTCGGTAGATTGGTCGTAGATGCTGGCTGGGTTGGCCAACAGATCTTCCTGTCCTCGGATCTTCCTGTCCTGTCCTCGGGTAAATTGGATACGTGGTGGTATCTTCGTCCGTCTGTTAGACTGGATCCGTCGTCCGTCCTTTCCTAGCCCCCGTCTACAGCGGCCGCTGCTAACTCAACGGCTAGGAAGTATCACTTCTGTAGTGAATAAGCTCAAAGTTCATACCATTCGCCACCAAAGCTCACGCCGAGGTTGGCTTAGTTCTGTACTTGACGTGTGTCCTTCTAACGTAGAGGCTGCAGACCTCACGTACTGGAACATGTGGTTATCTTTTCGTCAAAGGCTTATATAGTGGAGAGGGGGAAGGATGTGTTTCATCGTTTATAACCCCTGTCTCTTCACAGGGGTGGGCCACTGATCAAGCAGGGCACTTTCCTTATGAAAACCCAATTCTCTCATTTGGAAGCTAAAATTACATTTAATCTCCTAACAAACAATTTCAATATCAAACATTTCAATTGCATAACAATTCCATGTTACTCTGATAACTAGAGGGTGTATACTTTCTCAGGTACAGTTTATGTCGTCCTGTCATCAGTCATAATGTCTCAGATGACAACCGAACTGACATCCATACTCATTACGTTCCCAAGCATATTTCCAACTGGTTTTATTACCAAAATATGGTTCCTTTTCCCCTTTTCCCCATTTGTTTGTCCCAGACTCTCTATATTTAACACAGGCTATTCAAGTCCTTCAGTAGGGTCAGAAAGAGAGGGGAAGGGAGAAAGGTATTTGTGGGGGGTCATAAACCTTACCCACAGGCCAACGTCATGACAGGGCGTAGGGTATAAGGTGTAGGGTTTAGGGCGTAGGGTATAGGGTGTAGGGTTTAGGGTGTAGGGTATAAGGTGTAGGGTATAAGGTATGTAGAGTGTAGGGTATAGAGTGTAGGGTATAAGGCGTAGGGTTTAGGGCGTAGGGTATAAGGTATAAGGCGTAGGGTTTAGGGCGTAGGGTATAGGGTTTAGGGCGTAGGGTATAAGGTTTAGGGCGTAGGGTATAAGGTATATAGGGTGTAGGGTATAAGGTATATAGGGTGTAGGGTATAAGGTATATAGGGTGTAGGGTATAAGGTATAAGGTATATAGGGTGTAGAGTGTAGGGTATAGAGTGTAGGGTATAAGGTATAAGGCGTAGGGTTTAGGGCGTAGGGTTTAGGGCGTAGGGTGTAGTGTATAAGGCATAGGGTGTAGGGTAAAGGGTGCTTACCTCCCAGTAGTAACAGTACACCAGTCATCAGCAGTAGTAGGTAAGCTCTGGCCAGCAGGCCGATGAACCCCATCAGTCCCCCGACAACCATGATGATCATGCTGAGAGGAAGCAACACCATGAATGTCCCGTGCATATCTGAGAGAGGGGGAGGGGAGGGAGAGAACAAATATAGAACTAATACTATAATGATGCACTCTCTTGAGAGAGAGAGAGCGAGAGAGAGCGAAGGAAGCGATTCCCGGACCTTCCATAACAAAGCCATCACCTACAGAGAGATGACCTGGAGAAGAGTCCCCTAAGCAAGATGCTCCTGGGGCTCTGTTCACAAACACAAACACACCCCACAGAGCCCCAGGACAGCAACACAATTAGACCCAACCAAATCATGAGGAAACAAAAATATAATTACTTAACACATTGGAAAGAATTAACAAAAAAACTGACCAAACTAGAATGCTATTTGGCCCTAAACAGAGAGTACACAGTGGCAGAATACCTGACCACTCTGACTGACCCAAACTTAAGGAAAGCTTTGACTATGTACAGACTCAGTGAGCCTTGCTATTGAGAAAGGCTGCCGTAGGCAGACATAGTCTGTCTTCTATTGAGAGCTATGTGCACACTGCCCACAAAATTAGGTGGAAACAGCTGCACTTCCTAACCTCCTGCCAAATGTATGACCATACTAGAGACGCATATTTCCCTCAGATTACACAGACCCACAAAGAATTCAAAAACAAACTCGATTTTGATAAACTCCCATATCTACTGGGTGAAATATCACAGTGTGCCATCACAGCAGCAAGATGTGTGACCTGTTGCCACAAGAAAAGGTCAACCAGTGAAGAACAAACACCATTGTAAATACAACCTATATTTATGCTTATTTATTTTCCCTTTTGTACTTTAACCATTTTACATCGTTACAACACTATATATAGACATAATGACATTTGCAATGTCTTTATTCTTTTGGAACTTATGTGAGTGTTTACTGTACATTTACAGTAAACACAGTTTACAGTTTACTGTACATTTCTGTTTATTTCACTTTTGTATATTATCTACTTCACTTGCTTTGGCAATGTTAACATACGTTTCCCATGCCAATAAATCCCTTAATTCAATTCAATTCAATTCGAGAGAGCTGATCCTGGGGCTCTGTTCACAAACACAGACACCACAGAGCCCCAGGACAGCAACACAATTAGAGCCAACCAAATCATGAGAAAACAAAAATATAATTACTTGACACATTGGAAAGAATTTACCAAACAAACAGAGCAAACTAGAATGCTATTTGGCCCTATACAGAGAGTACACAGAAGCAGAATACCTGACCACTGGGACTGACACAAAGTTAAGAAAATCTTTGACTATGTACAGACTCAGTGAGCATAGCCTTGCTATTGAGAAAGGCCGCCGAAGGCAGACCTGGCTCTCAAGAGAAGACAGGCTATGTGCACACTGCCCACAAAATGAGGTGGAAACTGAGCTGCACTTCCTAACCTGCTGCCACGTGTATGACCACTTTAGAGACACATTATTGAAGGGAGACTTGATAACACACACACCAAGGTACAGCAGGGATGCTTCCTTATCTGTCCCAGTACCGTGGGGTCTAATCTCATCTAGAAACCTGGGCTTGTGTTGCTGTAGCAGTGCTTATGTTTGTTTGATTAGATACTAATTAATTCTACAGTACCTGTTTTGTGTTTCTGAGGTCAAATCATTGTTTGTGTATGTATGTGTGGCTGCACATCTCTGTGTGTGGGAGTATGTGTTTGTATTGCCCTCTGGTTGCCAGGGTGAACTTCTACTGTATCTCTATCATTACTAACAATTAACTGGACCGAACCAACCCCGTCTGTCCCTCACCATGTTCTCTCTCTCTCTTCTCCCCCCCCCCCCAATTTAAGGGCTTTATTGGCATGGTAAACATATGTCTACACTGCCTCTAGGAGTACAGTCTCTCTCTGTTGTTGTTCTGGGAGGACAGTCTCTCTCTGTTGTTGTTCTGGGAGGACAGTCTCTCTCTGTTGTTGGGCTGGGAGGGCAGTCTCTCTCTGTTGTTGGGCTGGGAGGACAGTCTCTCTCTGTTGTTGTTCTGGGAGGACAGTCTCTCTCTGTTGTTGGGCTGGGAGGACAGTCTCTCTCTGTTGTTGTTCTGGGAGGACAGTCTCTCTCTGTTGTTGTTCTGGGAGGACAGTCTCTCTCTGTTGTTGTTCTGGGAAGACAGTCTCTCTCTGTTGTTGGGCTGGGAGGACAGTCTCTCTCTGTTGTTGTTCTGGGAGGACAGTCTCTCTCTGTTGTTGTTCTGGGAAGACAGTCTCTCTCTGTTGTTGGGCTGGGAGGACAGTCTCTCTCTGTTGTTGTTCTGGGAGGACAGTCTCTCTCTGTTGTTGGGCTGGGAGGACAGTCTCTCTCTGTTGTTGTTCTGGGAGGACAGTCTCTCTCTGTTGTTGTTCTGGGAGGACAGTCTCTCTCTGTTGTTGTTCTGGGAAGACAGTCTCTCTCTGTTGTTGTTCTGGGAGGACAGTCTCTCTCTGTTGTTGTTCTGGGAGGACAGTCTCTCTCTGTTGTTGTTCTGGGAGGACAGTCTCTCTCTGTTGTTGTTCTGGGAGGACAGTCTCTCTCTGTTGTTGTTCTGGGAGGACAGTCTCTCTCTGTTGTTGTTCTGGGAGGACAGTCTCTCTCTGTTGTTGTTCTGGGAGGACAGTCTCCCTCTGTTGTTGTTCTGGGAGGACAGTCTCTCTCTACACACAAAAAAGGGTTCCAACAGGGTTCTTCAGGTGTTCTCATGGGAGAGGGTTCTCCAACAGGGTTCTTCAGGTGTTCTCATGGGAGAGGGTTCTCCAACAGGGTTCTTCAAAGGGTTCTCCTATGGGGACAGCCAAATAACCCCTTTAGGTTGTAGATAGCACCTTTCCTTCTAAGTATCATTCGCATGCCTTGTAGATCAGCGAGCAATAATCATAGTCATTTCATCCACTTTACATTGATTGTAAACCCCACAGTCCACCGTCCACCCTCCCCTTTCAGCCCACAGTCCACCCTCCCCTTTCAGCCCACAGTCCACCCTCCCCTTTCAGCCCACAGTCCACCCTCCCCTTTCAGCCCACAGTCCACCCTCCCCTTTCAGCCCACAGTCCACCCTCCCCTTTCAGCCCACAGTCCACCCTCCCCTTTCAGCCCACAGTCCACCCTGTCCTTTCAGCCCACAGTCCACCCTGTCCTTTCAGCCCACAGTCCACCCTGTCCTTTCAGCCCACAGTCCACCCTGTCCTTTCAGCCCACAGTCCACCCTGTCCTTTCAGCCCACAGTCCACCCTCCCCTTTCAGTCCACAGTCCACCCTCCCCTTTCAGTCCACAGTCCACCCTCCCCTTTCAGCCCACAGTCCACCCTCCCCTTTCAGCCCACAGTCCACCCTCCCCTTTCAGCCCACAGTCCACCCTCCCCTTTCAGCCCACAGTCCACCCTGTCCTTTCAGCCCACAGTCCACCCTGTCCTTTCAGCCCACAGTCCACCCTGTCCTTTCAGCCCACAGTCCACCCTGTCCTTTCAGCCCACAGTCCACCCTCCCCTTTCAGTCCACAGTCCACCCTCCCCTTTCAGCCCACAGTCCACCCTCCCCTTTCAGCCCACAGTCCACCCTACCCTTTCAGCCCACAGTCCACCCTCCCCTTTCAGCCCACAGTCCACCCTCCCCTTTCAGCCCACAGTCCACCCTCCCCTTTCAGCCCACATTCCACCCTTCCGTTTCAGCTGTAATGATCTTTCCTCAATCTCAAAGGTTATACAAATAACCTTTTTGAAGAATAATACAGGGTTAGCAATATTGTGTTGTTAATATTCCATAGGTGTTATTATTGAGAGGGTGAACCAGGTGTGCTAGCGCTGGAACAGCTGAGGGTCCCTGAAGTAGTGAAGTTACGTTTTTAATAGTGGAGTACCGAGGCATGAGTCGCAATCGCCAAGCAGCTAACTTCAAAAGCAGTGTTCCGATGCGTTTATCACTTTATCAGCATTACATCATCAGTGACGTCCGAAGCTTCGTTTGAGCATGTGCTTTTTCAAACCGTGTGTTGCGAATAAATGCGAGATCCAACTGATTTCGCTGATTTTGCGAGATCCCATTGATTTCCTACAGGTTCCGGTGCTTTCTTTCATGAACCTGCTTTCAAACATCGACCTTTACTGGTTATCGTACTTATACACCTAGTTAGGATTTTGTACATGTAATTAAAACTGACTGGTAGCTAAGCAGGTAGAGTAAGTAACTATGGAACATTCAAGAACGTTAGGGTGTGAGGTTGAATCCCATTGAAGGCACACTATTTAGAAAATAGTTTAAAAATAGTTACGTGAAACTACACTGCACTGTTCAAATAATGTGTTGTATTTAGTATAGTATAAGCTTCAGTCTTAATCATCCTAAATAATGTGTTGTATTTAGTATAGTATAAGCTTCAGTCTTAATCATCCTAAATAATGTGTTGTATTTAGTATAGTATAAGCTTCAGTCTTAATCATCCTAAATAATGTGTTGTATTTAGTATAGTATAAGCTTCAGTCTTAATCATCCTAAATAATGTGTTGTATTTAGTATAGTATAAGCTTCAGTCTTAATCATCCTAAATAATGTGTTGTATTTAGTATAGTATAAGCTTCAGTCTTAGTTTTTTTTACAATCACTAGGACCCATTTCTCAATACTTAGGTCACTTTTTCAAAACTCTTCTCACAGTGAACACAACAGCCGTCTATGTGGGCTAAACTGTGGATCATTTTCATTGCTTTGGAACAAAATGCATTCAATGACTACATCTTTCAAATTTCATGAATTCTTTTCTCACTCAGACACAACCACCACCAAAACAGTTAAACTTAAGTTCAAAACCTAAAATAACACAACATTGAATAAGACAGAAATCTGCTACATTTCTACAGTAATACCGTATTTAAATATATTCCACATCTAAAAAATGAAATACTATCAAAACAATTAGACCAACCACAGCTGATTCCCATTGTAGCTGAACACCTACACAGGTGTTAGTCTTTCAATTACATTACCATCTATACAAAAGGGGACATCTTAGGAATAATGCTGTAATGTAAACATGGACCCAGCCAGAGATAGAGAAGTGGCTGACAGAGGAAGAAGAGTGGCTGGGAGAGGGAGAGGAGTACGTATGAGTGGTGGAAGAAGAGTGGCTGGGAGAGGGAGAGGAGTACGTACGAGTGGTGGAAGAAGACAGAGGAAGATCAAGAGCTGTAGTCTCAGATGAGATTAGGGCTACTATAATTGATCATGTAATAAATCATGATCTATCAATCCAAATCTGTAATGCTCAACAGTGGCATCTATTGTGAGAAATTTCCAGCAAAACAACAGGTAAGATGTGCATTCTGCAAGGGCATCTGACTGAACTGCACATTACAGAAGGAAATTGAGCAAAGCCTCCAAACCCACTTGTGTGTAATTGTTTTTGTATTTCTGCTTAGGACCCAACGGTTACCTCCCACAGGCGGGAGAGGTAGGATTCTCACTGCTGTGCAGGAAACTGCAATCGTTGATATGGTATTCAGAAACAATAGCATAAAAACTCACAGAGATTCAGGACAGACTGTTAGCAGCCAACATTACATTTTGGAAATATTCACAATGTAAACATAACTATTTCTAGAGTCCTGAAACAACATCAAGTCAGGATGAAGCAGTTGTACACTGTCCCCTTAGAGAGGAACTCTGAACGAGTGAAGCAACTCAGGAACCAATATGTCCAGGTAAGATGACTATGAAATACACAACTGGTTTTGAACTAAACCAAATAGGGCAGAGACACACAATGGCATGTTTTAAGGTATAATGTGAACTACTGTAATAGCTTAACTCTTATGTTGCCTTGTGGATTTATTTTAGAGAGTCATGGAGATTGAAGCCAGGCAAACACCCCACATATTCATCTTTGTGGATGAGGTTGGTTTCAACTTGGCCAAAACACGGTGGTGAGGAAGGAATGTGATTGGGAAAAGAGCCACAGTGGATGTCCCGGGCCAGAGGGGTGCCAACATCACAATGTGTGCAGCAGTATCCTCTGATGGATTGCTGTTACACAAACCACTAATTGAGCCACACAACACCGAGCATCTCATTTCATTCCTGGATGACCTCTATGGAAGGGTTGTGCCAGGTGAGGAAAGGGTTGCAGTGAGGTGGAATCGGCCAACGTTTGTAATTGTATGGGACAATGTGGCATTTCACCACTCCCGTGCAGTCACAGAGCGGTATGGAGGTGGAAGGTTTATGACCACCATCCACATGATCAAATGTCCCTCCTGGACGCAATGAATGCTGGATGCCTGGACATATCTGCAGAAGATTGCCAAGGATGGACCAGGCATGTCAAAAGATTATTTCCTAGATGTATTGCCCAAGATGACATAAGATGTGATGTGGATGAGAACCTGTGGCCAAACGCAGAAGACTATCATTGACTATCATTGCTACTGTACCTGTATCGGTAGATGGTGTACATACAAATTCTTGTATTTTGGAATCACTCAATGCCAAAAAATGACATAAAACATATTGAAGCATATTGCATCATGTCTGATACATTCCTGTAACATATACTGCAGTGAATTCTAAACAGTAGAGAGGTGTCATTCCTGTAACATATACTGCAGTGAATTCTAAACAGTAGAGAGGTGTCATTCCTGTAACATATACTGCAGTGAATTCTAAACAGTAGAGAGGTGTCATTCCTGTAACATATACTGCAGTGAATTCTAAACAGTAGAGAGGTGTCATTCCTGTAACATATACTGCAGTGAATTCTAACCAGTAGAGAGGTGTCATTCTGGTTTTGTAAAGACATTTGACAATAGAAAACATTGTGTAGCGCTACCTGTTGTTAGTGTTGTTTAGGTCGTTGTTTTATGAGTGACAACGTGTTCTTGTTGGGTGACATCCTTTGCTAGTGTTATGGAAGAATGAGCTGATTTGAGACGTATGAAGTATTTTTAGTGCATTTTGGATGTGAAATGAACTGCTGTGCCAAGCTGAAAGTTGGTTAGGAGAACTGTGTGAAGAGTTTTGAAAAAGTGACCTAAGTATTGAGAAATGGGTCCTAGCGATTGTAAAAAAAAAAAATCATCCTAAATAATACCATAGATTCTGTTTTAGACACATAGTAAAGCTGAAGGCAACAAGGGAAGAATGATGTAAAACGTGAATCTGCCAATCCAACAGACTGTAGGCTTGCTAAAGACAACAATTTACCGCTGCAACACAGAGTTTTGATTAAGGGAAAAAAAACTGATTATCACACGCTACTATTTGTTGCTGACCCGCAAATGCCACTAATGTGCATCGGGAACGGATAATGAAGCTCTGAGTAACAAACCTATTTGAATGGAAATACTTCAGGAAGCTTTATTTCCCCATAACTACCCTGAAGAGATCATTGAGAACCATTGATTGAGACATCCGTTCTCAATAGACACAAGGCCATACAGTACGTGAGTCTTTCACAAGACACCATCACTGGCCATGGTCATATAACATGTAATGACATCACACCACTCACTAAAGAGCAAAGAACCAGTGAAGGCCACATAGGGTTCTTTGAGTCAATATGGTTTCACATAGAACCATCCATTAGAACCCTGGAGGAACCCTCTTTTCTTGGTGTATCACACTGAAGTGAGAAAACAATCCAGTCATTCTTAGAAGGTCATATTCAATGGAGGGTCATATTCAACGAAAGGTCGTATTCAATCGTCGTATTAGCACTGGCCCATCTGAATGAGGTTATAGCAGGTCAAAACAGAACAATGATTTTCCTCTTTGAGCTGTCACCTCTTGGCCTTCGTCAGAGCCTTGTGGAAGGTAATAAAAATGCTTCTTTATTCATAAAACCATCACATGTTCAGCTCTAAGCCTTCATTCATAAAACCATCACATTTTCAGCTCTAAGCCTTCACTAACAAAACTATCACATTTTCAGCTCTAAGCCTTCATTCATAAAACCATCACATTTTCAGCTCTAAGCCTTCACTAACAAAACCATCACATTTTCAGCTCTAAGCCTTCATTCATAAAACCATCACATTTTCAGCTCTAAACCTTCATTCATAAAACCATCACATTTTCAGCTCTATGCCTTTATCAGGGTTTTTTGGAAGGCTGTTATATATACTGAAAACAATTATGTAAAGTGTTAGTCACATATTTCTCTCAAATTTTGTGCACCAATTTGTTTACATCCCTGTTAGTTAGTATTTCTCCTTTACCAAAATAATCCATCCACCTGACAGGTGGGGCATATCAAGAAGCTGATTAAGCAGCATAATCATTACACAGGTGCACCTTGTGCTGGGGGAAATAAAAGGCCACTCTAAAATGTGCAGTTTTGTCACACAACACAATGCCACAGATGTCTCAAGTTTTGAGGGAGCGTCCAATTGGCATGCTGACTGCAGGAATGTCCACCAGAGCCATTTTAGAGAATTTGGCACTACGTCCAACCGGGTGTAGGATATAGGGTGTAGGGTATAGGGTGCTTACCTGCCAGTAGTAGCAGTACACCAGTCATCAGCAGTAGTAGGTAAGCTCTGGTGGTAAGGGTGTAGGGTATAGGGTGTAGGGTATAGGGTGTAGGGTGCATACCTGCCAGTAGTAGCAGTACACCAGTCATCAGCAGTAGTAGGTAAGCTCTGGTGGTAAGGGGGTAGGATATAGGGTGTAGGGTATAGGGTGTAGGGTGCATACCTGCCAGTAGTAGCAGTACACCAGTCATCAGCAGTAGTAGGTAAGCTCTGGTGGTAAGGGTGTAGGGTATAGGGTGTAGGGTATAGGGTGTAGGGTGCATACCTGCCAGTAGTAGCAGTACACCAGTCATCAGCAGTAGTAGGTAAGCTCTGGTGGTAAGGGGGTAGGATATAGGGTGTAGGGTATAGGGTGTAGGGTGCATACCTGCCAGTAGTGGCAGTACACCAGTCATCAGCAGTAGTAGGTAAGCTCTGGTGGTAAGGGGGTATAGGGTATAAGGTGTTTATTTATTTTTTAATTTATTTTACCTTTATTTAACCAGGTAGGCAAGTTGAGAACAAGTTCTCATTTACAATTGCGACCTGGCCAAGATAAAGCAAAGCAGTTCGACACATACAACAACACAGAGATACACATGGAGTAAAAATAACATACAGTCAATAATACAGTAGAAAAATAAGTCTATATACAATGTGAGCAAATGAGGTGAGATAAGGGCGGTAAAGGCAAAAAAGACCATGGTGGCAAAGTAAATACAATATAGCAAGTAAAACACTGGAATGGTAGATTTGTAGTATAAGAAAGTGCAAAGTAGAAATAGAAATAATGGGGTGCAAAGGAGCAAAATAAATAAATACAGTAGGGGAAGAGGTAGTTGTTTGGGCTAAATTATAGATGGGCTATGTACAGGTGCAGTGATCTGTGAGCTGCTCTGACAGTTGGTGCCTAAAGCTAGTGAGGGAGTTAAGTGTTTCCAGTTTCAGAGATTTTTGTAGTTCGTTCCAGTCATTGGCAGCAGAGAACTGGAAGGAGAGGCGGCCAAAGGAGGAATTGGCTTTGGGGGTGACCAGAGAGATATACCTGCTGGAGCGCGTGCTACAGGTGGGTGCTGCTATGGTGACCAGTGAGCTGAGATAAGGGGGGACTTTACCTAGCAGGGTCTTGTAGATGACCTGGAGCCAGTGGGTTAGGTGTAGGGTGCTTACCTGCCAGTAGTAGCAGTACACCAGTTATCAGCAGTAGTAGGTAAGCTCTGGTGGTAAGGGTGTATTGTGTAGGGTTTAGGGTATAGTGTGTAGGGTATAGAGTGCAGGGAGCTTACCTGCAGGTACATTTTACATTACATTTTAGTCATTTAGCAGACGCTCTTATCCAGAGCGACTTACAGTAGTGAATGCATACATTTCATACAATTTCATACATTTTTTTTCTGTGCTGGCCACCCGTGGGAAGTAGTAGTAGTAGTAGTAGTACACTAAGTAATCAGCAGTAGTAAACTCTGTAACTCTAATTGTTGCATGTTTCGTTTATATTTATGTTCAGTATGTATGTGTCAGGAACGTTTAAAGGAGCGGACCAAGGCGCAGCGTGAGTTGAGTTCCACATACTTTATTATATAGTGAAACTACCCAAACAATAAACAAACCTAAAACGCCCGTGAAAGCCGTACTGCTAAACACACTAACACAAACAATATCCCACAAAGCAGGTGGGAACAGGGAACCCTTAAGTATGATCCCCAATTAGAGACAACGAACATCAGCTGCCTCTAATTGGAACCATACTAAGAGCACCAACATAGAAATGGAAAGACTAGAACACCCCCTAGTCACGCCCTGACCTACTACACCATAGAGAAACAAGGGCTCTCTATGGTCAGGGCGTGACAGTATGTATGTGTGTGTGTGTGTGTGTGTGTGTGTGTGTGTGTGTGTGTGTGTGTGTGTGTGTGTG
>NC_138293.1:100835000-101067500 GCF_965601325.2 Salmo salar
TCTATCCTGTCCAGATAGACCACATCCAGAATGCTTTCCCCTCCATCCTGTCCAGATGGACTACATCCAGAATGCTTTCCCCTCCATCCTGTCCAGATGGACTACATCCAGAATGCTTTCCCCTCTATCCTGTCCAGATGGACTACATCCAGAATGCTTTCCCCTCTATCCTGTCCAGATTTGTTTTATTTTATTTCACCTTTATTTAACCAGGTAGGCAAGTTGAGAACAAGTTCTCATTTACAACTGCGACCTGGCCAAGATAAAGCAAAGCAGTTCGACAACAGACAACAACACAGAGTTACACATGGAGTAAAAACAAACATACAGTCAATAATACAGTAGAAAAATAAGTCTATATACAATATGAGCAAATGAGGTGAGATAAGCGAGGTAAAGGCAAAAAGGCCATGGTGGCAAAGTAAATACAATATAGCAAGTAAAACTGTCACGTCCTGACCAGTATAAGGGTTATTTGTTATTGTAGTTTGGTCAGGACGTGGCAGAGGGTATTTTGTTTAAGTGGTTCGGGGTGGTGATTTATGTAGTAGGGTGTTTGATTTATTATTTCCGGGTTTTGGTCTATGTTCTATGTTTTGTATTTCTATGTTCTTTTTGGTTTGTGGTATTTCTATGTGTAGGTTAATGGGGGGTTGGACTCTCAATTGGAGGCAGGTGCTTTCTCGTTGCCTCTGATTGAGAGTCCTATATATGGGTAATTGTTTGGTGTAGTGTTGTGGGAGATTGTTTCTTGTTTTGCCTGTATGAGCCTGACAAGACTGGTTTGTTGTTCTTCGTTTTGTTATTTTGGTGTTTTCTTGATTAAAAATAAATAACAAGATGAGCATCCACATTCCTGCTGCGTTTTGGTCCTCTATTCCCGACGACAACTGTTACAAAAACACCGGAATGGTAGATTTGTAGTGGAAGAAAGTGCAAAGTAGAAATAGGAGCAAAGGAGCTAAATAAATACAGTAGGGGAAGGGGTAGTTGTTTGGGCTAAATTATAGATGGGCTATGTACAGGTGCAGTGATCTGTGAGCTGCTCTGACAGCTGGTGCTTAAAGCTAGTGAGGGAGATAAGTGTTTCCAGTTTCAGAGATTTTTGTAGTTCGTTCCAGTCATTGGCAGCAGAGAACTGGAAGGAGAGGCGGCCAAAGGAGGAATTGGCTTTGGGGGTGACCAGAGATATACCTGCTGGAGCGCGTGCTACAGGTGGGTGCTGCTATGGTGACCAGTGAGCTGAGATAAGGGGGGACTTTACCTAGCAGGGTCTTGTAGATGACCTGGAGCCAGTGGGTTTGGCGACGAGTATGAAGCAAGGGCCAGCCAATGAGAGCGTACAGGTCGCAGTGGTGAGTAGTATATGGGGCTTTGGTGACAAAACAGATGGCACTGTGATACTGCATCCAGTTTGTTGAGTAGGGTATTGGAGGCTATTTTGTAAATGACATCGCCGAAGTCGAGGATTGGTAGGATGGTCAGTTTTACGAGGGTATGTTTGGCAGCATGAGTGAATGATGCTTTGTTGCGAAATAGGAAGCCAATTCTAGATTTAACTTTAGATTGGAGATGTTTGATGTGAGTCTGGAAGGAGAGTTTACAGTCTAACCAGACACCCAGGTATTTGTAGTTGTCCACATATTCTATGTCAGAACAGTCCAGAGTAGTGATGCTGGACAGGCGGGCCGGTGCAGGCAGCGATCGGTTGAAGAGCATGCATTTAGTTTTACTTGTATTTAAGAGCAGTTGGAGGCCACGGAAGGAGAGTTGTATGGCATTGAAGCTCGTCTGGAGGGTTGTTAACACAGTGTCCAAAGAAGGGCCAGAAGTATACAGAATGGTGTCGTCTGCGTAGAGGTGGATCAGAGACTCACCAGCAGCAAGAGCGACATCATTGATGTATACAGAGAAAAGAGTTGGCCCAAGAATTGAACCCTGTGGCACCCCCATAGAGACTGCCAGAGGTCCGGACAACAGGCCCTCCGATTTGACACACTGAACTCTATCAGAGAAGTAGTTGGTGAACCAGGCGAGGCAATCATTTGAGAAACCAAGGCTATTGAGTCTGCCGATGAGGATGTGGTGATTGACAGAGTCGAAAGCTTTGGCCAGGTCAATGAATACGGCAGCACAGTGTTGTTTCTTATCGATGGCGGTTACAATATCGTTTAGGACCTTGAGCGTGGCTGAGGTGCACCCATGACCAGCTCTGAAACCAGATTGCATAGTGGAGAAGGTGCAGTGGGATTTGAAATGGTCGGTAATCTGTTTGTTGACTTGGCTTTCGAAGACCTTAGAAAGGCAGGGTAGATAGATATAGGTCTGTAGCAGTTTGGGTCAAGAGTGTCCCCTCCTTTGACAGCAGCTGCTTTCCAATCTTTGGGAATCTCAGACGACACGAAAGAGAGGTTGAACAGGCTAGTGATAGGGGTTGCAACAATTTCGGCAGATCATTTTAGAAAGAAAGGGTCCAGATTGTCTAGCCCGGCTGATTTGTAGGGGTCCAGATTTTGCAGCTCTTTCAGAACATCAGCTGAATGGATTTGGGAGAAGGAAAAATGGGGAAGGCTTGGGCGAGTAGCTGTGGGGGGTGCAGTGCTGTTGACTGCAGTAGGGGTAGCCAGGTGGAAAGCATGGCCAGCCGTAGAAAAATGCTTATTGAAATTCTCAATTATAGTGGGTTTATCGGTGGTGATAGAGTTTCCTATCCTCAGTGCAGTGGGCAGCTGGGAGGAGGTGTTCTTATTCTCCATGGACTTTACAGTGTCCCAGAACTTTTTTGAGTTTGTGTTGCAGGAAGCAAATTTCTGCTTGAAAAAGCTAGCCTTGGCTTTTCTAACTGCCTGTGTATATTGGTTTCTAACTTCCCTGAAAAGTTCCATATCACGGGGGCTGTTCGATGCTAATGCAGAACGCCACAGGATGTTTTTGTGTTGGTTAAGGGCAGTCAGGTCTGGAGAGAACCAAGGGCTATATCTGTTCCTGGTTCTAAATTTCTTGAATGGGGCATGCTTATTTAAGATGGAGAGGAAGGCATTTAAAAAAAATTACCAGGCATCCTCTACTGACGGGATGAGGTCAATATCCTTCCAGGATACCCGGGCCAGGTCGATTAGAAAGGCTTGCTCGCTGAAATGTTTCAGGGAGCATTTGACAGTGATGAGTGGAGGTTGTTTGACCGCTGACCCATTACGGATGCAGGCAATGAGGCAGTGATCACTGAGATCTTGGTTAAAAACAGCAGAGGTGTATTTAGAGGGCAAGTTGGTTAGGACGATATCTATGAGGGTGCCCGTGTTTACGGCTTTGGGGTGGTACCTGGTGGGTTCATTAATAATGTGTGTGAGATTGAGGGCATCAAGCTTGGATTGTAGGATGGCTGGGGTGTTAAGCATGTCCCAGTTTAGGTCACCTAGCAGCACGAGCTCTGAAGATAGATGGGGGGCAATCAGTTCACATATGGTGTCCAGAGCACAGCTGGGGGCCAAGGGTGGTCTATAGCAGGCGGCAACGGTGAGAGACTTGTTTTTAGTGAGGTGGATTTTTAAAAGTAGAAGTTCAAATTGTTTGGGTACAGACCTGGATAGTTGGACAGAACTCTGCAGGCTATCTCTGCAGTAGATTGCAACACCGCCCCCTTTGGCCATTCTATCTTGTCTGAAAATGTTGTAGTTAGGGATGAAGATTTCAGAGTTTTTGGTGGACTTCCTAAGCCAGGATTCAGACACGGCTAGGACATCCGGGTTGGCAGAGTGTGCTAAAGCAGTGAATAAAACAAACTTAGAGAGGAGGCTTCTAATGTTAACATGCATGAAACCAAGGCTATTACGATTACAGAAGTCATCAAAAGAGAGCGCCTGGGGAATAGGAGTGGAGCTAGGCACTTCAGGGCCTGGATTCACCTCTACATCACTAGAGGAACAGAGGAGAAGGAGGATAAGGGTACGGCTAAAAGCTATGAGAATTGGTCGTCTGTGACGTCCGGAATAGAGAGTAAAAGGAGCAGGTTTCTGGGGGCGATAAAATAGCTTCATGGTATAATGTACAGACAAAGGTATGGTAGGATGTGAATACAGTGGAGGTAAACCTAGGCATTGAGTTATGATGAGAGAGATATTGTCTCTAGAAACATCATTGAAACCAGAAGATGTCATAGCATGTGTGGGTGGAGGAACTGAAAGGTTGGATAAGGTATAATGAGCAGGGCTAGAGGCTCTACAGTGAAATAAGCCAATAAACACTAACCAGAACAGCAATGGACAAGGCATATTGACATTAAGGAGAGGCATGCTAAGCCGAGTGATCAAAGGGTCCAGTGAGAATAAGACAGCTAGCCTAGGTAGCAAGCTGGTAGAAGATGGAGGAAGGTCTGTTTATAGCCACCTCGTGCGTTTCCGTCTGTACATTAGTGGGGTTCCGTGTGGTAGGGGGGACCAGTTCAATTGGCAAAATAGTTATAGTTATAGTGGCACAAGAAAATTGTCCGATAGACCTATTCAGATAGCAGCCGATAAGACAGCTAACGATTAGCGGACCGCAGATGGGCGTTCGGGTTACGTCGCGACGGAGGGGCCAGTTGGATAACACCCTCGGGCAGATAACGTCGGTAGTCCAGTCATGAAGGCCCGATGGGGCTCCGCATCGGCAGTAAAACGGGTCCGGATAGGTGATTGTAGCCCAGGAGTGGCTGATGGAACTCTTCAGCTGGCTAGCTCCGGAATAATTTATGTTAGCTCCGGGACCGACGTTTGCCAATAGTCACTCAGGTAGCAGCTAGCTAGCTGCAAGAGCCAGGTGTAAATGTCCAGAGCCTGCGGTAGAAATCCGGGGATATGGAGAGAGAATAGGTCCGGTATGCTCTGGTCTGAGTCGCGCTGTACAAAAAAACTGCCGATAGCTTTTTGAGCTAATGGATAGCTGATGACCCGCTAACCGTGGCGATCTGAACTCCAACGTTAGCCAGTGAACTGGCTAACCTCTGGCTAGCTTCTGTTGTGGATAGACTACATCCAAAATGCTTTCCCCTCCATCCTGTCCAGATAGACCACATCCAGAATGCTTTCCCCTCTATCCTGTCCAGATAGACTACATCCAAAATGCTTTCCCCTCCATCCTGTCCAGATAGACTACATCCAGAATGCTTTCCCCTCCATCCTGTCCAGATAGACTATATCCAGAATGCTTTCCCCTCCATCCTGTCCAGATAGACTATATCCAGAATGCTTTCCCCTCCATCCTGTCCAGATAGACTATATCCAGAATGCTTTCCCCTCCATCCTGTCCAGATGGACTACATCCAGAATGCTTTCCCCTCCATCCTGTCCAGATAGACCACATCCAGAATGCTTTCCCCTCTATCCTGTCCAGATAGACTACATCCAGAATGCTTTCCCCTCCATCCTGTCCAGATAGACCACATCCAGAATGCTTTCCCCTCTATCCTGTCCAGATAGACTACATCCAGAATGCTTTCCCCTCCATCCTGTCCAGATCGACCACATCCAGAATGCTTTCCCCTCTATCCTGTCCAGATAGACTATATCCAGAATGCTTTCCCCTCCATCCTGTCCAGATAGACTATATCCAGAATGCTTTCCCCTCCATCCTGTCCAGATAGCCTTAGACTACATCCTATTGACTACATAGAGCATGTCTCCGTTGAGTTAGTAGCGCGTGGAGTAGCTAACCATCCCCCCGGTGTTTCCACCCGCTTTCGTCCACCCAGTCCAAACGATGTTGACTAACGTACTGACCTAGAGGAATAAGAAGCAGCGCTAGCCTAACAAATCTTGTTGACTAATGTACCGACCAAGGGGAAGAAGATGCAGCTCAAGCCTAACAAATCTTATTGACTAATGTACCGACCAAGGGGTAGAAGAAGCAGCTCAAGCCTAACAAATCCTGTTGACTAATGTACTGTTTTTATATTTTAACAGTGAAGTTAGTCAAAAGCTTGTGCATTAAAGGGAATAATGAAGTAATCTACAGGACTTTAATGAGGACCAGCCAACCTTTTGATACAGGATGCAATGGTGGGTTTTAAAACTGTCACCTGTGATAAAGCATAGGGCTCTATGCTAGAAGGCCAGCATCCGAAGGATGAAGAGTAGTGGCTGCTGCAATCTGATAAATAGTTTCACCATAGTCAAGAACTGGCAGGACAGTAGACTGTAAAATCTGCTTCCTGCTATTTAGGGAGAGACAAGATGTATTTTTTCTTAAATCAAACCCACTTGAAAATTGAGCTTTATAACTAGATAATCCCCCCAAAAAATTAAACATGCAATCTTTGTCAAACCAAACCCACATATGTATAAGCGGAAACCTGATCGATGGGAGAAGCATCCAATGAATACATATGTAGTCCATCTTTAGCCTTTCCAGCATTAAACCAAGCAGGGCTTTCTGTGAGGTAACAAGGTCAGATTGCAACTCTATTATAGCCTGGGCAACAGTTAGGTCAATGGCATACATCACAGTGTAATCTGCATACAGATGAATATAAAAATGTTTAACAGATAGATTAATGTTATTGATATAAATAGTAAAGATAACAGGTCCCAATACAGACCCCTGCGGTACACCTTCTTTAATATCCAGGAAACTAAACTTGACACACTTAAAAATCACACAGTGTCCTATTTGACAGATCATTCTCAAACCACTTGCAAGAAGGCTGATCCAGGCCTTTTTTAGTCAGCCTTTTGAATGAGAATGTAATGGTAAACCATGTCAAAAGGCCTCAGAAAAGGTCTACAAATAAGTTAGCACAATGTTTTGTTATCATCTAAGCAAAACTTTGGAAAGTTGAGATATCTATCGTCCAATTTAAGTTATATAATATACTAATAAGTTGAGATAACTTAAATTGGACGATAGTTATCAAAAAGGATCTTCTCCTTTGTGTAGAGGAGGACATGTGCCGCTCTTCAGATTTTTTTAGCAAGCCACTTAATGTAGTACATCATAAATATAAAATGGTTGAAATAGAGAAGATCTCTATGAGAAGAGCTATCGATCTGCAGCTCAGGCAGCGTGTGCTCTGTGAAGACAGCTGTCCCTCCTCTCCGTCTACTTGGCAGTGCAGGCTAAGGAGCTGTGTGACTTCCTGTCGAACGGTGGCACCATCGACCAGGAGAAGCTAACGGTGCCGAGCCATGGAATTACGAAGGAATAAGCAGGAAATCCGGGAATCCTAAAAACAGGATTTCTGGAAAACAAGGGAATTTTCTTCTCCTTCTTCTTCCTCTCTTCTTCATCTTCATCTTCAGACTGTGTTTCTTGCCTTGAAAACTCTGGTCTATAAAGGTTCTTGGTTTTGACAGGGCTGTTGGAGGTGTTATAGACAGGGAGCCTTGGATCAATAACTCAGTAGAAACACATGATGTGAGCTCAGGAAACAGGAGTAGTATTATTAAGGAGTGTCACTGGGGGTTCAGTCACTGCTTTCAAAGGATCCTCCTGTATGAAGGGTGCATCCCAAATGGCACACTTTTTACTATATAGTGCACTACTTCTGACTAGAGCCCTATGGTCCCTGGTTAAAATAGTGAAATATATAGGGAATAGGGTGCCATTTTGGAACGTATACCAGCAGTGCGTATAAAGGAGCCAGCAGCCTCAGCTGTAAATATCAGCTAAGTCCACAAACTGCCTAGAGAGGAAAACACTGAGCCGCTGTTCATTTTCTCTTGTACATGAGTAATGGGATTGCCCACCTCCACTGTCTGCATCACAAAGGGCGGCCAATTCCCTTTTAAAGAATCCTCGTCATCTTATTGTATGAGGAGTGTATCTATGGGCCTCTGGAGAGACCTTTGCAGTTTGTGATGTTAGCAGACTCTACATAGTGGTGTTTTGTTAAGCCAGTATATTGGACTCTACATAGTGGTGTTTTGTTAAGCCAGTATATTGGACTCTACATAGTGGTGTTTTGTTAAGCCAGTATATTGAACTCTACATAGTGGTGTTTTGTTAAGACAGTATATTGGACTCTACAGAGTGGTGTTTTGTTAAGCCAGTATATTGAACTCTACAGAGTGGTGTTTTGTTAAGCCAGTATATTAGACTCTACAGAGTGGTGTTTTGTTAAGCCAGTATATTAGACTCTACAGAGTGGTGTTTTGTTAAGCCAGTATATTAGACTCTACATAGTGGTGTTTTGTTAAGCCAGTATATTGGACTCTACATAGTGGTGTTTTGTTAAGCCAGTATATTGGACTCTACATAGTGGTGTTTTGTTAAGCCAGTATATTGAACTCTACATAGTGGTGTTTTGTTAAGACAGTATATTGGACTCTACAGAGTGGTGTTTTGTTAAGCCAGTATATTGAACTCTACAGAGTGGTGTTTTGTTAAGCCAGTATATTAGACTCTACAGAGTGGTGTTTTGTTAAGACAGTATATTAGACTCTACAGAGTGGTGTTTTGTTAAGCCAGTATATTGGACTCTACATAGTGGTGTTTTGTTAAGACAGTATATTAGACTCTACAGAGTGGTGTTTTGTTAAGACAGTATATTAGACTCTACAGAGTGGTGTTTTGTTAAGCCAGTATATTGGACTCTACATAGTGGTGTTTTGTTAAGACAGTATATTGGACTCTACAGAGTGGTGTTTTGTTAAGCCAGTATATTAGAATCTACAGAGTGGTGTTTTGTTAAGCCAGTATATTAGACTCTACAGAGTGGTGTTTTGTTAAGACAGTATATTAGACTCTACAGAGTGGTGTTTTGTTAAGCCAGTATATTGGACTCTACATAGTGGTGTTTTGTTAAGACAGTATATTGAACTCTACAGAGTGGTGTTTTGTTAAGACAGTATATTGGACTCTACAGAGTGGTGTTTTGTTAAGCCAGTATATTGGACTCTACAGAGTGGTGTTTTGTTAAGCCAGTATATTGGACTCTACAGAGAGGTGTTTTGTTAAGCCAGTATATTAGACTCTACAGAGTGGTGTTTTGTTAAGCCAGTATATTGGACTCTACAGTGTGGTGTTTTGTTAAGACAGTATATTGGACTCTACAGAGTGGTGTTTTGTTAAGCCAGTATATTGGACTCTACAGAGTGGTGTTTTGTTAAGCCAGTATATTGGACTCTACAGAGTGGTGTTTTGTTAAGCCAGTATATTGGACTCTACAGAGTGGTGTTTTGTTAAGCCAGTATATTGGACTCTACAGAGTGGTGTTTTGTTAAGCCAGTATATTGGGCTCTACAGAGTGGTGTTTTGTTAAGCCAGTATATTGGACTCTACAGAGTGGTGTTTTGTTAAGCCAGTATATTAGACTCTACAGAGTGGTGTTTTGTTAAGCCAGTATATTGGACTCTACAGAGTGGTGTTTTGTTAAGACAGTATATTGGACTCTACAGAGTGGTGTTTTGTTAAGCCAGTATATTGGACTCTACAGAGTGGTGTTTTGTTAAGCCAGTATATTGGACTCTACAGAGTGGTGTTTTGTTAAGACAGTATATTGAACTCTACAGAGTGGTGTTTTGTTAAGCCAGTATATTAGACTCTACAGAGTGGTGTTTTGTTAAGCCAGTATATTGGACTCTACAGAGTGGTGTTTTGTTAAGCCAGTATATTGGACTCTACAGAGTGGTGTTTTGTTAAGCCAGTATATTGGACTCTACAGAGTGGTGTTTTGTTAAGACAGTATATTGGACTCTACAGAGTGGTGTTTTGTTAAGCCAGTATATTGGACTCTACAGAGTGGTGTTTTGTTAAGACAGTATATTGGACTCTACATAGTGGTGTTTTGTTATGACAGTATATTGGACTCTACAGAGTGGTGTTTTGTTAACTTCTTTTAAGACAGTATATTGGACTCTACAGAGTGGTGTTTTGTTAAGACAGTATATTAGACTCTACAGAGTGGTGTTTTGTTAAGACAGTATATTAGACTCTACAGAGTGGTGTTTTGTTAAGACAGTATATTAGAATCTACAGAGTGGTGTTTTGTTAATCCGTTATATTAGATTCTAAAGAGTGGTTCTTTGGAAACAGGCTGAAGTACGGACTGACTGCTGGGAACTTGTCTACAACTTAGTCAGCAAGCTGTCAAGCTATCCTAAATAAGTAACAAGCTGCATGCTGTTTATCAGTGCAGTGCCCAACATCATTAGTTGGCTGTGTTTGTCAGTGAAGCTAGCTAGCAGAAGACAGGCTACAACAAGCTAACAGCTGATGGAATCACTGGCGACCGATATACTTCTACATATTTTGTGCAGGAGTAGAGAGATGTCGTTTTGTTTTTACAACTTTCTCACTGTCTATCAGAGTGTGTGTGTTGTGTCTGCTGCAGATCCCCGGTGCCCATGTTTTATAGCAAGTGAGTCATGCTACAAGACAGGTTGCGGGAGACGATGCTCGCAAAATGTCAGATGGGTCATCAATGTTCCTTTTGACCAAAACACTTGCAGACTCAAGTGATCCCTTGTCGTGATGTGTGTTTTGTCCTATATACATTTATTTAATGTATTTTTATTTTGAATCCCCCGTCCCCTCAGGAGGCCTTTTGCCTTTTGGTAGGCAGTCATTGTAAATAAGAATTTGTTCTTAACTGACTTGCCTAGTTAAATAAAGGTTAAATAAAAATAAAATAAATCACTATCGAACACAACAGCAAGTGGCCACTCGATAAAGGGCTTGGGCCAAGTGGCCACTCGATAAAGTGCTTAGGGGCCAAGTGGCCACTCGATAAAGTGCTTAGGGGCCAAGTGGCCACTCGATAAAGGGCTTAGGGGCCAAGTGGCCACTCGATAAAGTGCTTAGGGGCCAAGTGGCCACTCGATAAAGTGCTTAGGGGCCAAGTGGCCACTCGATAAAGGGCTTGGGCCAAGTGGCCACTCGATAAAGGGCTTAGGGGCCAAGTGGCCACTCGATAAAGTGCTTAGGGGCCAAGTGTTGGGTTTGAGATTGTCTAACACTCACACTTGACCTTTCCCCCCTTACTGGCTCTGACTTTGCTGATAGTAACTTTGATGAAAAATGTACTTACTATGACTGTGATACAGACCCCAGAATGACAAAGTGAAAACATGTTTTAAGAAATGTTCGCAAATGTATTGAAAATGAAATACAGAAATATCTAATTTACGTACGAAGGTATTCACACCTCTGAGTCAATACAACACCCGTTCTGCCAGTCACATTCTGTTAAAGGTCCCTAAAGAACACACATCCCTGGGTTTCTCATCTTTTCAGTTCGCTGCAACTAGCGACTGGAACGAGCTGCAACAAACACTCAAACTGGACAGTTTTATCTCCATCTCTTCATTCAAAGACTCAATCATGGACACTCTTACTGACTGTTGTGGCTGCTTTGTGTGATGTATTGTTGTCTCTATCTTCTTGCCCTTTGTGTTGTTGTCTGTGCCCAATAATGTTTGTACCAAGTTTTATGCCACTACCATGTTGTGCTGCTGCCATGTTGTTGCCATGTTGTGTTGCTACCACGCTGTGTTGTCGTGTGTTGCTGCCTTGCTATGTTGTCGTCTTAGGTCTCTCTTTATGTAGTGTTGTGTTGTCTCTCTTGTTGTGATGTGTGTTTTGTCTTATATTTATGTTATTTATTTATTTATTATTGTTTTTCTATCCCAGCCCCCATCCCCTCAGGAGGTCTTCTGTATTTTGGTAGGTCGTCATTGTTAATAAGAATTTGCTCTTAACTGACTTGCCTAGTTAAATAAAGGTTCAATAAAATAAAATAAATACTTTGTAGAAGCACATTTGGCAGCGATTACAGCTGTGAATGTTTCTTGGTAAATCTCTAAGAGCTTTCCAGACCTGGATCGTTCAATATTTTCCCACTATTCTTTTCAAAATTCTTCAAAATGGATCATTGCTCAACAACCATTTTCCCATCTTGCCATGGCTTTTCAAGTAGATTTAAGTCAAAACTGTAACTCAGCCACTCAGGAACATTCGCTGTCTTCTTTGTAAGCAACTCCAGTGTAGATTTGGCCTTGAGGTTATTGGTGAATTCAAGTCAGTGTTCTGGTGGAAAACAGACTGAACCAGGTTTTCCTCTAGGATCTTTCCTGGTGTCACGTCCTGACCATAGTAAGCTGTTATTTTCTATGGTAGAGTAGGTCAGGGCGTGACAGGGGGGTTTTCTAGTTTAGTTTTTCTATGTTGTTATGTTCTAGTTTTGTATTTCTATGTTGAGTTTTGGTTGGGATGATCTCCAATTCGAGGCAGCTGGTCCTCGTTGTCTCTAATTGGAGATCATATTTAAGTAGGGTTGTTTTCCACCTGGGTTTGTGGGAGATTGTTTCTGAGTAGTGTGTTTCAACTCTGCGTCACGGTTTGTTGTTTTGTTCTTTAGTTTATGCATTGCATAGTTTCACAGTGTAAATAAAATGTGGAACGACACACACGCTGCACTTTGGTCCGCTTCTCCTTACGACAACCGTGACACCTGGGCTTAGCTCCATTTTGTTAATTTTTTTTATCCTGAAAAACTCCCCAGTCCTTAACGATTACAAGCATACCCATAACATGATGCAGCCACTATGCTTGAAAATATGGAGAGTGGTACTCAGTAATGAGTTGTATTGGATTTGCCCCAAACATCAGGACATAAAGTTAATTTCTTTGCCGCATTATTTGCAGTTTTACTTTAGTTCCTTGTTGCAAACAGGATACATGTTTTTATTCTGTACAGACTTCCTTCTTTTCAATCTGTCATTTAGGTTAGTATTGTGGAGTAACTACAATGTTGTTGATCATCCTCAAGTTTTCTCCTATCACAGCCATGTTTTAAAGTCACCATGGGCCTCATGTTGAAATCCCTGAGTGGTTTCCTACCTCTCCGGCAAATGAGTTCTGTTGACTGGGTGTATTGATACACCATCCAAAATGTAAATATTAACTTCACCATGATCAAAAGGGATTTTCAATGTCTCCTTTTATCATTTTTACCCATCGACCAATAGGTGCCCTTCTTTGCAAGGCATTGGAAAACCTTCCTGGTTGAATCTGTGTTTGTAATTCACTGCTTGACTGAGGGACCTTACAGATAATTGTATATGTGAGGTACAGAGATGAGGTGGTCATTCAAAAATGATGTTAATAAACACTATTATTGCAGTCGGAGTGAGTCCATGCAACTTATTATGTGACTTGTTAATCACATTTTTACACCTGAACTTATTTAGGAATTTCCATAACAACGGGTTTGAATACTTATTGACACAAGACATTTTAGCCTTACATTTTTTTAATAATTTGTACAAAATTTGAAAGTCAAGGGGTGTGAATACTTTCTGAAGGCACTGTATGTGGTTGTCCCACTTAGCAATCTGATGATGAATGTACTAACTGTAAGTTGCTCTGGATAAGAACATCTGCTAAAATGTATTTTATCATTAGCCAGCCAATACCTATACAGGAGCATGGTTAATTATGTTAAACAATAATGAACACCTCCAACAACCCCTCCTGCTGCAGAAGCACTGAAAAATAATGAGCAATATCATTTACATTTAAATACTGCTAAATACTCACCAATATAGCTTACATTTACACACAGCTAAATACTCACCAATATATCTTACAATTAACCTATTTAATCCCGTAAGTCACAATAGTGACCGTATGTCACGTTCTGACCAGTAAAGGGGTTATTTGTTTATTGTAGTTTGGTCAGGACGTGGCAGGGGGTGTATGTTTAGAGTGTTTCGGGGTTTGTTGGGCTATGTTCTTATGTAAGAGGGGTGTTTGTTTTATGTGTTTCGGGGTTTGTGGTTAATGTTCTATGTTAGTATATTTCTATGTTCGTTCTAGTCTTTCTATTTCTATGTTTAGTTAATGGGGTTGACCTTCAATTGGAAGCAGCTGCTCCTCGTTGCTTCTAATTGAAGGTCCTATTTAAGAGGGGTGTTTTCTATGGGATTTTGTGGGTAGTTGTTCCTTGTTTAGTGTTTGTGCACCTGACAGGACTGTTTTGTTCTTTTTTTGTGTACGTATTTATTTGTTTCTCCTTCTTCAAAATAAAAAGATGAGTATACATATTCCCGCTGCGTTTTGGTCTGATCCTTACGACAACCGTGACACCGTAAAAAAATGTTTTCAGTTATAAGGCTCTAAAACATTTTCTGAATGACGTATCAATGCATTTCCAGCAAATATTGAAATAATAAAAGGTCTCAGTGAAATATGTGCAGTGTCACATGTTTAGTGTAAATTGTCACATGACCAGAGCTGTTTACTTCCTGGTTGCACCATGAGAAGAGGATGGCTGCATCAAAGCTCCCAAACAAAAGGTTAGTAAAGTATGTTAACATTAAGATAGGACAAAGAGTTTTGGTACACATCATCTTAAAAGGTGTCTAGTATTAATATATGCATTTTCAATTACTCAAATTTGTTCAGTGTGGTCATAGAATGAGTAAACATGTTGACGGCAACAATAGTGACTGGCGAGATAACACAGTGCATCTGTCACAAACTTCGTCGTCTGAGGAGGAGAAATCATCGGACCAATATGCAGCGGTTAAATTGCTCATCTTCTTATTTATTAAAGAAAGGAAAAAAATACTCATACAAAACAAACGACGAAAACAAAACTGTAAGGTGCTCAGATTATACACGGAAACAACCACCCACAAACACAAGCGAACTAACCCACTTAAATATGGCCTCCAATCAGAGGCAACAACAACCAGCTGTCTCCTAATTGGAGGTCGGTCCAAAACCCCAACATAGAAATAGAAAAACCACATAGAAATATAAAACAGAACATCAACCAAAAACCCCGAAACACACAAAACAAACACCCCCTGCCACGCCCTGACCAAACTACAATAACAAACAACCCCTATGCATGTGAGAAATGCAAACCGTCACTGCACATTGAGTGCTTCAAGATATACCATGGACAGTAGAAAAGGAGATAAGAGCAAATGAAAAAGCCAATAAAATAAAAATAGAAAAGTCGATAAAGGGTGAGGAGAAACAACGGACTCTAGGAAGAAAAGAAAAGTTGACGAAAAAGACAATCAAAATGACAAATGTTTTTGGGAAAAAAGGTAAATTGATTCAAGACGTACTGTATGACAGTAGGTCTGACTGATCACAGTTCAAAATAGTGATGCACAAACTAATCGTGCACTTGGTTCTGAAGCCTACCTCTATTATATATATGTATACACAAAGTTACAATATTAATGTTTCAATACATGTTGCACTAAAGTAGCAATGTTACAATGTATGTTACAATAAAGTAACAATGTTGAAATACGTTGATGATTGTTGTTTTTTGTTTTTGCTCTCAGTATTCATATCGGTGTTGTAGAAGGGTTTTTGATATGTAAAATAGTCACACTAGAATGTGATGGGGCATTCTAGTGGCAATGCTGGGGACTGCCAGTGACAGAGTTTTAAATGTGTTTGTCACGTCCTGACCAGTAATAGGGGTTATTTGTTATTATAGTTTGGGCAGGACGTGGCAGGGGGTGTTTGTTTCATGTGGTTTGGGCTATGTATTTAGGTAGAGGGGTATTTGTTTTATATGGTTCGGGGTGTGTGTGTATGTAGAGGGGTGTTGGATTTATGTGTTCCGGGGTTTTTGGTTTATGTTCTTGTTTTGTATTCTAGGGTTTCTATGTTGTGTATTTCTTTGTTGGCCTGGTGTGGCTCTCAATCAGGAACAGCTGTACATCGTTGTTTCTGATTGAGAGTCATACTTAGGGAGCCTGTTTTCCACCTGTCCCTTTGTGGGTAGTTGTTTTTGCACTGCTGTGTATAGCCTGCGAAACTGTCGTTCTTTATTTATTGTTTTTTTTGTGTTCACCTATAAATAAAATAATGATGAGCACGCAACCCGCTGCGCCTTGGTCTTTACCCTACGACAACCGTGACAGTGTTAATAACTGGGCTGGGATATATAACAATTTGTATGACTGCATAGGAGAAATATGTTAATTCAGTATACATCACATTATCCCACCGACCATAAAACACACTTTTTCGCATACTTTTCCATGAAAATAAAAATAAATTGATTGATTATTTCATTTGGGATTAAATGGGTTAAACACTGCTAAATACTCATCAATATATCTTACATTTACACACTGCTAAATACTCACCAATATATCTTACATTTAAATACTGCTAAATAATCACCAATATATCTTACATTTAAATACTCACCAATATATCTTACATTTAAACACTGCTAAATACTCACCAATATATTTAACATTTACACACAGCAAAATACTGCCCAAAAGGTGGTAATCATTTGATGACAATGGTAATGATGAAGATGATGATAACGATGATTAGTGTTTTAGTTACTGTAACTGTTCTTACTTAAAAGTTGTCTGTAAGAGTCTGTGAGGTTTTGTCCGCCTTCAAACGGGTTGACGAATGGCTGACAGAGCTGCTGGGCTGGGAGAGAAGACAGACAACATGGATCAACCAATCACATCTTCCCCCCCTCCCCTCCTCCCTCCCTCATCTTCCCCCCCTCCCCTCCTCCCTCCCTCATCTCCTCCCCCCTCATCTCCTCCCCCCTCATCTCCTCCCCCCTCATCTTCTCCCCCCTATTCTCCTTTCCCTCAAATCGCCCATCTCCTCTCCCTCATGTCCTCTCCCTCATCTCCTCTCCCTCATCTCCTCTCCCTCCTCTCCTCTCCTTCATGTCCTCTCCCTCATGTCCTCTCCCTCATCTCCTCTCCCTCCTCTCCTCTCCCTCATCTCATCTCCTCTCCCTCATCTCCTCTCCCTCCTCTCCTCTCCTTCATGTCCTCTCCCTCATCTCCTCTCCCTCATCTCCTCTCCCTCCTCTCCTCTCCTTCATGTCCTCTCCCTCATGTCCTCTCCCTCCTCTCCTCTCCTTCATGTCCTCTCCCTCCTCTCCTCTCCCTCATGTCCTCTCCCTCATCTCCTCTCCCTCATCTCCTCTCCCTCCTCTCCTCTCCTTCATGTCCTCTCCCTCATGTCCTCTCCCTCATCTCCTCTCCCTCCTCTCCTCTCCTTCATGTCCTCTCCCTCATGTCCTCTCCCTCCTCTCCTCTCCTTCATGTCCTCTCCCTCATGTCCTCTCCCTCATGTCCTCTCCCTCATCTGCTCCCCTCATCTCCTCTCCTTCATGTCCTCTCCCTCATGTCCTCTCCCTCCTCTCCTCTCCTTCATGTCCTCTCCCTCCTCTCCTCTCCTTCATGTCCTCTCCCTCATGTCCTCTCCTTCATGTCCTCTCCCTCCTCTCCTCTCCTTCATGTCCTCTCCCTCATGTCCTCTCCCTCATGTCCTCTCCCTCATCTGCTCCCCTCATCTCCTCCCCCTCAACTCTCCCATCTCCTCTCCTTCATCTCCTCTCCTCCCCATCATCTCCTCCCCCTCATCTCATCTCCTCCCCCTCATCTCCTCCTCTTCAACTCTCCCATCTCCTCTCCTCCATCTTCTCCCCTTCATCTCCTCCCCCTCAACTCTCCCATCTCCAACCCCCTCACTACCTCCCTCTCAACTCTCCCATCTCCTCCCCCTCATCTCCTCCCCCTCAACTCTCCCATCTCCTCCCCCTCTTCTCCTCCCTCTCTACTCTCCCATCTCCTCCCCCTCAACTCTCCCATCTCCTCCCCTTCATCTCCTCCCCCTCAACTCTGTTTCAAAACATCACAGTAGTATAGCCTGGGTGTCAGTCTGTTTCTAAACACCACAATAGTATAGCCTGGATGTCAGTCTGTTTCTAAACACCACAGCAGTCCTAGCCTAGGTTGAGTTTTCTGTTATGACATTGTTACAACCCAGAGGTTGTCTACAACAGAAAACAGACATGCCGTCAACCACACTGGCTCTTACACCCACGCTGCAGTAAAGCAGCTCCCCTCAACCCTGGTCCTGGGGACTGTCAGGGTGGGACTGCTTTTCTTCCAGCCCAGTACTAATACACCTGTTCCAAGTAATCAATGTTGTTATGATAAGTCTAATAAATTGAATAAGTTGACCTGGGTCTCAATAGAATATCTTACAAAAGAATATCTAATAATAAAATATCTGATGATAGAATATCTGATGATAGAATATCTGATGATAGAATATCTGATGATAGAATATCTGATGATAGAATATCTAATAATAAAATATCTGATGATAGAATATCTGATAATAGAATATCTGATAATAGAATAACTGATGATAGAATATCTAATAATAAAATATCTGATGATAGAATATCTAATAATAAAATATCTGATAATAGAATATCTGATAATAGAATATCTGATAATAGAATATCTGATAATAAAATATCTGATAATAGAATATCTGATAATAGAATATCTGCCATCTAGCTGACACTTTAGCTGGAGCTTATCCAAAGCATCTTACAGCCATGTAGTACCATGCTCTACCAGCTGAGCTACGGGGGACTACACTATACATGTTATAACCCTGGTAGTACCATGCTCTACCAGCTGAGCTACGGGGGACTACACTATACATGTTATAACCCTGGTAGTACCATGCTCTACCAGCTGAGCTACAGGGGACTACACTATACATGTTATAACCCTGGTAGTACCATGCTCTACCAGCTGAGCTACAGGGGACTACACTATACATGTTATAACCCTGGTAGTACCATGCTCTACCAGCTGAGCTACAGGGGACTACACTATACATGTTATAACCCTGGTAGTACCATGCTCTACCAGCTGAGCTACAGGGGACTACACTATACATGTTATAACCCTGGTAGTACCATGCTCTACCAGCTGAGCTACAGGGGACTACACTATACATGTTATAACCCTGGTAGTACCATGCTCTACCAGCTGAGCTACAGGGGACTACACTATACATGTTATAACCCTGGTAGTACCATGCTCTACCAGCTGAGCTACAGGGGACTACACTATTCATGTTATAACCCTGGTAGTACCATGCTCTACCAGCTGAGCTACAGGGGACTACACTATACATGTTATAACCCTGGTAGTACCATGCTCTACCAGCTGAGCTACAGGGGACTACACTATACATGTTATAACCCTGGTAGTACCATGCTCTACCAGCTGAGCTACAGGGGACTACACTATACATGTTATAACCCTGGTAGTACCATGCTCTACCAGCTGAGCTACAGGGGACTACACTATACATGTTATAACCCTGGTAGTACCATGCTCTACCAGCTGAGCTACAGGGGACTACACTATACATGTTATAACCCTGGTAGTACCATGCTCTACCAGCTGAGCTACAGGGGACTACACTATACATGTTATAACCCTGGTAGTACCATGCTCTACCAGCTGAGCTACAGGGGACTACACTATACATGTTATAACCCTGGTAGTACCATGCTCTACCAGCTGAGCTACAGGGGACTACACTATACATGTTATAACCCTGGTAGTACCATGCTCTACCAGCTGAGCTACAGGGGACTACACTATACATGTTATAACCCTGGTAGTACCATGCTCTACCAGCTGAGCTACAGGGGACTACACTATACATGTTATAACCCTGGTAGTACCATGCTCTACCAGCTGAGCTACAGGGGACTACACTATACATGTTATAACCCTGGTAGTACCATGCTCTACCAGCTGAGCTACAGGGGACTACACTATACATGTTATAACCCTGGTAGTACCATGCTCTACCAGCTGAGCTACAGGGGACTACACTATACATGTTATAACCCTGGTAGTACCATGCTCTACCAGCTGAGCTACAGGGGACTACACTATACATGTTATAACCCTGGTAGTACCATGCTCTACCAGCTGAGCTACAGGGGACTACACTATACATGTTATAACCCTGGTAGTACCATGCTCTACCAGCTGAGCTACAGGGGACTACACTATACATGTTATAACCCTGGTAGTACCATGCTCTACCAGCTGAGCTACAGGGGACTACACTATACATGTTATAACCCTGGTAGTACCATGCTCTACCAGCTGAGCTACAGGGGACTACACTATACATGTTATAACCCTGGTAGTACCATGCTCTACCAGCTGAGCTACAGGGGACTACACTATACATGTTATAACCCTGGTAGTACCATGCTCTACCAGCTGAGCTACAGGGGACTACACTATACATGTTATAACCCTGGTAGTACCATGCTCTACCAGCTGAGCTACAGGGGACTACACTATACATGTTATAACCCTGGTAGTACCATGCTCTACCAGCTGAGCTACAGGGGACTACACTATACATGTTATAACCCTGGTAGTACCATGCTCTACCAGCTGAGCTACAGGGGACTACACTATACATGTTATAACCCTGGTAGTACCATGCTCTACCAGCTGAGCTACAGGGGACTACACTATACATGTTATAACCCTGGTAGTACCATGCTCTACCAGCTGAGCTACAGGGGACTACACTATACATGTTATAACCCTGGTAGTACCATGCTCTACCAGCTGAGCTACAGGGGACTACACTATACATGTTATAACCCTGGTAGTACCATGCTCTACCAGCTGAGCTACAGGGGACTACACTATACATGTTATAACCCTGGTAGTACCATGCTCTACCAGCTGAGCTACAGGGGACTACACTATACATGTTATAACCCTGGTAGTACCATGCTCTACCAGCTGAGCTACAGGGGACTACACTATACATGTTATAACCCTGGTAGTACCATGCTCTACCAGCTGAGCTACAGGGGACTACACTATACATGTTATAACCCTGGTAGTACCATGCTCTACCAGCTGAGCTACAGGGGACTACACTATACATGTTATAACCCTGGTAGTACCATGCTCTACCAGCTGAGCTACAGGGGACTACACTATACATGTTATAACCCTGGTAGTACCATGCTCTACCAGCTGAGCTACAGGGGACTACACTATACATGTTATAACCCTGGTAGTACCATGCTCTACCAGCTGAGCTACAGGGGACTACACTATACATGTTATAACCCTGGTAGTACCATGCTCTACCAGCTGAGCTACAGGGGACTACACTATACATGTTATAACCCTGGTAGTACCATGCTCTACCAGCTGAGCTACAGGGGACTACACTATACATGTTATAACCCTGGTAGTACCATGCTCTACCAGCTGAGCTACAGGGGACTACACTATACATGTTATAACCCTGGTAGTACCATGCTCTACCAGCTGAGCTACAGGGGACTACACTATACATGTTATAACCCTGGTAGTACCATGCTCTACCAGCTGAGCTACAGGGGACTACACTATACATGTTATAACCCTGGTAGTACCATGCTCTACCAGCTGAGCTACAGGGGACTACACTATACATGTTATAACCCTGGTAGTACCATGCTCTACCAGCTGAGCTACAGGGGACTACACTATACATGTTATAACCCTGGTAGTACCATGCTCTACCAGCTGAGCTACAGGGGACTACACTATACATGTTATAACCCTGGTAGTACCATGCTCTACCAGCTGAGCTACAGGGGACTACACTATACATGTTATAACCCTGGTAGTACCATGCTCTACCAGCTGAGCTACAGGGGACTACACTATACATGTTATAACCCTGGTAGTACCATGCTCTACCAGCTGAGCTACAGGGGACTACACTATACATGTTATAACCCTGGTAGTACCATGCTCTACCAGCTGAGCTACAGGGGACTACACTATACATGTTATAACCCTGGTAGTACCATGCTCTACCAGCTGAGCTACAGGGGACTACACTATACATGTTATAACCCTGGTAGTACCATGCTCTACCAGCTGAGCTACAGGGGACTACACTATACATGTTATAACCCTGGTAGTACCATGCTCTACCAGCTGAGCTACAGGGGACTACACTATACATGTTATAACCCTGGTAGTACCATGCTCTACCAGCTGAGCTACAGGGGACTACACTATACATGTTATAACCCTGGTAGTACCATGCTCTACCAGCTGAGCTACAGGGGACTACACTATACATGTTATAACCCTGGTAGTACCATGCTCTACCAGCTGAGCTACAGGGGACTACACTATACATGTTATAACCCTGGTAGTACCATGCTCTACCAGCTGAGCTACAGGGGACTACACTATACATGTTATAACCCTGGTAGTACCATGCTCTACCAGCTGAGCTACAGGGGACTACACTATACATGTTATAACCCTGGTAGTACCATGCTCTACCAGCTGAGCTACAGGGGACTACACTATACATGTTATAACCCTGGTAGTACCATGCTCTACCAGCTGAGCTACAGGGGACTACACTATACATGTTATAACCCTGGTAGTACCATGCTCTACCAGCTGAGCTACAGGGGACTACACTATACATGTTATAACCCTGGTAGTACCATGCTCTACCAGCTGAGCTACAGGGGACTACACTATACATGTTATAACCCTGGTAGTACCATGCTCTACCAGCTGAGCTACAGGGGACTACACTATACATGTTATAACCCTGGTAGTACCATGCTCTACCAGCTGAGCTACAGGGGACTACACTATACATGTTATAACCCTGGTAGTACCATGCTCTACCAGCTGAGCTACAGGGGACTACACTATACATGTTATAACCCTGGTAGTACCATGCTCTACCAGCTGAGCTACAGGGGACTACACTATACATGTTATAACCCTGGTAGTACCATGCTCTACCAGCTGAGCTACAGGGGACTACACTATACATGTTATAACCCTGGTAGTACCATGCTCTACCAGCTGAGCTACAGGGGACTACACTATACATGTTATAACCCTGGTAGTACCATGCTCTACCAGCTGAGCTACAGGGGACTACACTATACATGTTATAACCCTGGTAGTACCATGCTCTACCAGCTGAGCTACAGGGGACTACACTATACATGTTATAACCCTGGTAGTACCATGCTCTACCAGCTGAGCTACAGGGGACTACACTATACATGTTATAACCCTGGTAGTACCATGCTCTACCAGCTGAGCTACAGGGGACTACACTATACATGTTATAACCCTGGTAGTACCATGCTCTACCAGCTGAGCTACAGGGGACTACACTATACATGTTATAACCCTGGTAGTACCATGCTCTACCAGCTGAGCTACAGGGGACTACACTATACATGTTATAACCCTGGTAGTACCATGCTCTACCAGCTGAGCTACAGGGGACTACACTATACATGTTATAACCCTGGTAGTACCATGCTCTACCAGCTGAGCTACAGGGGACTACACTATACATGTTATAACCCTGGTAGTACCATGCTCTACCAGCTGAGCTACAGGGGACTACACTATACATGTTATAACCCTGGTAGTACCATGCTCTACCAGCTGAGCTACAGGGGACTACACTATACATGTTATAACCCTGGTAGTACCATGCTCTACCAGCTGAGCTACAGGGGACTACACTATACATGTTATAACCCTGGTAGTACCATGCTCTACCAGCTGAGCTACAGGGGACTACACTATACATGTTATAACCCTGGTAGTACCATGCTCTACCAGCTGAGCTACAGGGGACTACACTATACATGTTATAACCCTGGTAGTACCATGCTCTACCAGCTGAGCTACAGGGGACTACACTATACATGTTATAACCCTGGTAGTACCATGCTCTACCAGCTGAGCTACAGGGGACTACACTATACATGTTATAACCCTGGTAGTACCATGCTCTACCAGCTGAGCTACAGGGGACTACACTATACATGTTATAACCCTGGTAGTACCATGCTCTACCAGCTGAGCTACAGGGGACTACACTATACATGTTATAACCCTGGTAGTACCATGCTCTACCAGCTGAGCTACAGGGGACTACACTATACATGTTATAACCCTGGTAGTACCATGCTCTACCAGCTGAGCTACAGGGGACTACACTATACATGTTATAACCCTGGTAGTACCATGCTCTACCAGCTGAGCTACAGGGGACTACACTATACATGTTATAACCCTGGTAGTACCATGCTCTACCAGCTGAGCTACAGGGGACTACACTATACATGTTATAACCCTGGTAGTACCATGCTCTACCAGCTGAGCTACAGGGGACTACACTATACATGTTATAACCCTGGTAGTACCATGCTCTACCAGCTGAGCTACAGGGGACTACACTATACATGTTATAACCCTGGTAGTACCATGCTCTACCAGCTGAGCTACAGGGGACTACACTATACATGTTATAACCCTGGTAGTACCATGCTCTACCAGCTGAGCTACAGGGGACTACACTATACATGTTATAACCCTGGTAGTACCATGCTCTACCAGCTGAGCTACAGGGGACTACACTATACATGTTATAACCCTGGTAGTACCATGCTCTACCAGCTGAGCTACAGGGGACTACACTATACATGTTATAACCCTGGTAGTACCATGCTCTACCAGCTGAGCTACAGGGGACTACACTATACATGTTATAACCCTGGTAGTACCATGCTCTACCAGCTGAGCTACAGGGGACTACACTATACATGTTATAACCCTGGTAGTACCATGCTCTACCAGCTGAGCTACAGGGGACTACACTATACATGTTATAACCCTGGTAGTACCATGCTCTACCAGCTGAGCTACAGGGGACTACACTATACATGTTATAACCCTGGTAGTACCATGCTCTACCAGCTGAGCTACAGGGGACTACACTATACATGTTATAACCCTGGTAGTACCATGCTCTACCAGCTGAGCTACAGGGGACTACACTATACATGTTATAACCCTGGTAGTACCATGCTCTACCAGCTGAGCTACAGGGGACTACACTATACATGTTATAACCCTGGTAGTACCATGCTCTACCAGCTGAGCTACAGGGGACTACACTATACATGTTATAACCCTGGTAGTACCATGCTCTACCAGCTGAGCTACAGGGGACTACACTATACATGTTATAACCCTGGTAGTACCATGCTCTACCAGCTGAGCTACAGGGGACTACACTATACATGTTATAACCCTGGTAGTACCATGCTCTACCAGCTGAGCTACAGGGGACTACACTATACATGTTATAACCCTGGTAGTACCATGCTCTACCAGCTGAGCTACAGGGGACTACACTATACATGTTATAACCCTGGTAGTACCATGCTCTACCAGCTGAGCTACAGGGGACTACACTATACATGTTATAACCCTGGTAGTACCATGCTCTACCAGCTGAGCTACAGGGGACTACACTATACATGTTATAACCCTGGTAGTACCATGCTCTACCAGCTGAGCTACAGGGGACTACACTATACATGTTATAACCCTGGTAGTACCATGCTCTACCAGCTGAGCTACAGGGGACTACACTATACATGTTATAACCCTGGTAGTACCATGCTCTACCAGCTGAGCTACAGGGGACTACACTATACATGTTATAACCCTGGTAGTACCATGCTCTACCAGCTGAGCTACAGGGGACTACACTATACATGTTATAACCCTGGTAGTACCATGCTCTACCAGCTGAGCTACAGGGGACTACACTATACATGTTATAACCCTGGTAGTACCATGCTCTACCAGCTGAGCTACAGGGGACTACACTATACATGTTATAACCCTGGTAGTACCATGCTCTACCAGCTGAGCTACAGGGGACTACACTATACATGTTATAACCCTGGTAGTACCATGCTCTACCAGCTGAGCTACAGGGGACTACACTATACATGTTATAACCCTGGTAGTACCATGCTCTACCAGCTGAGCTACAGGGGACTACACTATACATGTTATAACCCTGGTAGTACCATGCTCTACCAGCTGAGCTACAGGGGACTACACTATACATGTTATAACCCTGGTAGTACCATGCTCTACCAGCTGAGCTACAGGGGACTACACTATACATGTTATAACCCTGGTAGTACCATGCTCTACCAGCTGAGCTACAGGGGACTACACTATACATGTTATAACCCTGGTAGTACCATGCTCTACCAGCTGAGCTACAGGGGACTACACTATACATGTTATAACCCTGGTAGTACCATGCTCTACCAGCTGAGCTACAGGGGACTACACTATACATGTTATAACCCTGGTAGTACCATGCTCTACCAGCTGAGCTACAGGGGACTACACTATACATGTTATAACCCTGGTAGTACCATGCTCTACCAGCTGAGCTACGGGGGACTACACTATACATGTTATAACCCTGGTAGTACCATGCTCTACCAGCTGAGCTACGGGGGACTACACTATACATGTTATAACCCTGGTAGTACCATGCTCTACCAGCTGAGCTACGGGGGACTACACTATACATGTTATAACCCTGGTAGTACCATGCTCTACCAGCTGAGCTACGGGGGACTACACTATACATGTTATAACCCTGGTAGTACCATGCTCTACCAGCTGAGCTACAGGGGACTACACTATACATGTTATAACCCTGGTAGTACCATGCTCTACCAGCTGAGCTACGGGGGACTACACTATACATGTTATAACCCTGGTAGTACCATGCTCTACCAGCTGAGCTACGGGGGACTACACTATACATGTTATAACCCTGGTAGTACCATGCTCTACCAGCTGAGCTACAGGGGACTACACTATACATGTTATAACCCTGGTAGTACCATGCTCTACCAGCTGAGCTACAGAGGACTACACTATACATGTTATAACCCTGGTAGTACCATGCTCTACCAGCTGAGTTTACAGATGGTCACACTAAGCCACAAAGGACCAGTATTTGGCTCCCTGATCAAATAAAAGTAACATGCAGTGACTTACAGTTGCAGGTTCTCCATAGTCCTGAGTGTGAGCTGAGGGAGAGGTTGGAGTTGTTTTGCCTCTGAGAGACATCTATGAGGTACCAGTAGTCTGTCCCTATAGCCACCCCCAGCAACACAAAACTGGACACTCCACACACAGCTACAAACACTGCCAGAGCTCCCAGAGTCAGCCTCACCATACCGAGAAGAGGAGAGGAGAGAGAAGAGAGAGAAACAGAGAGAGTGATAGACGTGGTGAGGCAAAGAAGCGCGAGAAAGAAAGAGGTGTACAGAGCATGAGGGAGTGAGGAAGATAATAATAATTGAAGCAATGGAGAGAGAGAGGGGGAGAGAGAGAGAGAGGAACAAAATGAGAGAGAGGAACAGAGAGAGAGGAACAAAAACAGAGAGAGGAACAGAGAGAGAGAGAGGAACAGAGAGAGAGATTAGGTGGGAGTGAGAGAGAGATCAGAGTGGCAAACATACACAGGGGAAGAGGGGGAATAAGAGAAATACAGGGGGTGAAAGATAAAGAGATGGATAGATCAATGAAAGAGATGGAGAGCTGTTGTGGACTGTCTCTATGTCAGAGTGTGTATCTGCCATCTGTGGAGTGGTACTGGTACTGAAGTAGTCTACCTACCACAGGGTTTCCCAAACTCAGTCCTTGGGCCCCTCCTCTGTGCACGTTTAGGTTTTTCCCCTAGCACTACACAGCTGATTTAAATAATCAAAGGTTGATGATGAGTTGGTTATTTGAATCAGCTGTGTAGTGCTAGGGTAAACATATAAATGTGCACCCAGTGGGGTGGGGGGTGGGGGGGAGAGGGGGAGGGGGGGGGGGGCAGGACCAAGGGGGGCCCAGGACCCAGAGGGTGGGCCAGGAACAAGTTTGGAAAACCCTGCCCTACCAGACGCTCTATCAGCAGGGTGTAGTACCGTCCTGGGCCAGATGAGGGTAGCGTGGGACAGACATTGTGCATTTTGAATGTTTGTTATGATCTCTGTGTATGTATCAGTAGCATCAGTAGTAGTATCAGTAGTATCAGTATCAGTAGCATCAGTAGTAGTATCAGTAGTATCAGTATCAGTAGTATCAGTATCAGTAGTAGTATCAGTAGTATCAGTATCAGTAGTATCAGTATTATCAGTATCAGTAGTATCAGTATCAGTTGTAGTATCAGTATCAGTTGTGTCAGTATTAGTAGTAGTATCAGTATCAGTAGCATCAGCAGAAGTATCAGTATTATTATTAGCTTCAGTAGCATCAGTAGTAGTATCAGTAGCATCAGTGGCATCAGTAGCATCAATATCAGTGGTAGTATCAGTAGCATCAGTAGTAGTATCTGTAGTATCAGTAGTGGTATCAGTAGTAGTATCAGTAGTAGTATCAGTAGCGGTATCAGTAGTAGTATCAGTAGCGGTATCAGTAGTAGTATCAGTAGTAGTATCAGTAGCATCAGTAGTAGTATCTGTAGTATCAGTAGTGGTACCAGTAGTATCAGTAGTAGTATCAGTAGCATCAGTAGTAGTATCAGTAGCATCAGTAGTAGTATCTGTAGTATCAGTAGTGGTATCAGTAGTATCAGTAGTAGTATCAGTAGTAGTATCAGTAGCATCAGTAGTAGTATCAGTAGCATCAGTAGTAGTATCAGTAGTATCAGTAGTATCAGTTGTAGTAGTATCAGTAGTAATATCAGTAGTAATATCAGTAGTATCAGTGGTAGTATCAGTAGTATCAGTAGTAGTATCAGTAGTAGTATCAGTAGCATCAGTAGTGGTATCAGTAGTAGTATCAGTAGTATCAGAAGCATCAGTTGTAGTAGTATCCCTAGGAGGGGTGTGTCACTTAAGTGGGTTGAGTCACTGACATGGCCTTACTGTCTGGGTTGGCGCCTCCCCTTGGGTTGTGCCGTGGGGGAGATTGTCACGTCCTGACCAGTATAGGGGTTATTTGTTATTGTAGTTTGGTCAGGACGTGGTAGGGGGTGTTTGTGTTATGTGGTTCAGGGTGTGTTTTGTGTATGTGTTTAGGTAGAGGGGTATTTGATTTGTTAGTCCGGGGTTTGTTAGTCATTGTTCTATGTTAGTATATTTCTATGTTCTATCTAGTCTTTTATATTTCTATGTTTAGTTTATTGGGGTTGGACCTTCAATTGGAGGCAGCTGGTTATTGTTACCTCTGATTGAGGGTCCTATAATTAGGAGTTTGTTTTTCATGGGTTTTTGTGGGAGATTGTTCTTGTTTAGCTGTTTTGCCTGATGAGACTGTCAAGTTCGTTTTTGTTTTGTATGCGTTTTCCTTCTTCACCATAATAAAAGATGAGTATACATTTTCCCGCTGCGTCTTGGTCTCCACCCTACGACACCAGTGACAGAATCTCCCACCAACCACGGACCAAGCAGCGGAGGAAGCAGCAAAAGAAAACTGTCGGGAATCATGGACATGGGAGGAAATTCTGGACCATGGCACCAGGCTGGGGAATATCGTCGCCCACCGGAGGAGATAGAGGCAGCCAAGGCGGAGCGGCGCTGGTATGAGGCTTTATACGCGCCGATGGGGAAGCACGAGAGGTACCCCCAATAATTTTTTTGGGGGGTGCACACGGGTAGTTTGGCGGGGCCAGGATTGAGCTGCAAGCCAACTCGCCATGCTTATTATGGGAAGCAACTGGAGGGGAGAGTGCCAGAGTATGCGGAAGTGTGCAAGATCTCGCCCATGCGCACGCACAGTCCGGTGCGAGCGATCCCAGCCCCTCGCAAGTGCCGTGCTAGAGTAGGCATCCAGCCTGGAAGGAGGATGCCTGCACAGCGCATCTGGCCACCAGTGCGCCTCCTAGGCCCAGGCTACCCTATGCCTGCTCTTCGCACGGCAACCATCAGGCCTCTGCACAGCCCAGTTCACCCTGTACCAGCAGTCCACTTGTGCAGGGCTGCTATTTCTATCCAGCCAGGATGGGTTGTGCAAGAGGTGCGCTCCAGACCTCCAGTACTTACCCATGGCCCGGTATATCCAGTTCCTGCTTCTCGTGCTGACCCTGAGGTACGTAGTCTGGCGTCTCCTAAACCAGCACCAGGCTTCCAGTGCGTCAACCCAGTCCAACTCGTCCTGTTCCTGCTCCCCACACTAGCCCTCAGGTGCGTGTCCCCAGTCTGGTACCTCCACTACCAGCCCCACGCATCAGGCTTTCAGTGCGTCAGCCCAGTCCCGAGCTTCCGGCGACAGTGCCTCGTGCAGAACTTCCGGCGACAGTGCCTCGTCCAGAACTTCCGGCGACAGTGCCTCGTCCGGCGACAGTGCCTCGTCCAGAATGTCCGGAACCAGGAGAGTCGCCCTACGGTCCGGAGCTCCCAGAGTCGCCCTACGGTCCGGAGCTCCCAGAGTCGCCCTACGGTCCGGAGCTCCCAGAGTCTCCCTACAGTCCGGAGCTCCCAGAGTCGCCCTACGGTCCGGAGCTCCCAGAGGACAGTCCAGGGTCTTCAGTGACTGGCCTCTGTAAAAGGTATGCAGTGGGGGTGGTTTGGTCAGGTAGGGGATTAAGGCCTGAGCCTAAGCCACCTCCACTGTAGGAGGTTTGGGGGGGGGGGGGTGTAGCACAGGCGCCGTCAGTGACAGCAGCCACCCTCCCTTCCCTTGGGGGTTATTTGTGTGAGGTACATCCGGGGTCTGCACCTTTTGGGGGGGTGTACTGTCATGTCCTGACCAGTATAGGGGTTATTTGTTATTGTAGTTTGGTCAGGACGTGGTAGGGGGTGTTTGTTTTATGTGGTTCAGGGTGTGTTTTGTGTATGTGTTTAGGTAGAGGGGTATTTGATTTATTAGTCCGGGGTTTGTTAGTCATTGTTCTATGTTAGTATATTTCTATGTTTAGTTAATTGGGGTTGGACCTTCAATTGGAGGCAGCTGGTTATTGTTGCCTCTGAGGGTCCTATAATTAGGAGTTTGTTTTTCATGGGATTTTGTGGGAGATTGTTCTTGTTTAGCTGTTTTGCCTGACGAGACTGTCAAGTTCGTTTTTGTTTTGAATGCGTTTTCCTTCTTCACCATAATAAAAGAAGATGAGTATACATTTTCCCGCTGCGTCTTGGTCTCTACTCTACGACACCATTGACAGATCTTTGTGGGTTATACTCGGCCTGCACTTTTCCTCACTCAAATAATTAAATTTCTAAAACTCTGATTAAATTAACATAATGTGTTAAACATTTTTCCAGTTTCAAGCATGGTGGTGGCAGCATAATGCTGTGGGGATGTTTTTCAGTTGCAGGGACTGGGAGACTATACTCGGCCTTGTCTCAGGATGGTAAGTTGGTGGTTGAAGTTATCCCTCTAGTGGTTTGGGGGCTGTGCTATGGAAAAGTGGGTGGGGTTATGTCCTGCCTATTTGGCCCTGTCCGGGGGTATCGTCGGACGGGTCCACAGTGTCTCCCGACCCCTCCTGTCTCAGCCTCCAGTATTTATGCTGCAATAGTTTGTGTCGGGGGCTAGGGTCAGTCTGTTATATCTGGAGTATTTCTCCTGTCTTATCTGGTGTCCTGTGTGAATTTAAGTATGTTCTCTCTAATTCTCTCTTTTTCTTTTTTTTTCTTTCTCTCTCTTGGAGAACCTGAGCCCTTATACCATGCCTCAGGACTACCTGGCCTGATGACACCTTGCTGTCCCCAGTCCACCTGGCCAACTGTTCTGCCTGCAGCTATGGAACCCTGACCTGTTCACCGGACGTGCTACCTGTCCCAGACCTGCTGTCCCAGACCTGCTGTCCCAGACCTGCTGGAACCCTGACCTGTTCACCGGACGTGCTACATGTCCCAGACCTGCTATTTTCAACTCTCTAGAGACAGCAGGAGCGGTAGAGATACTCTGAATGATCGGCTATGAAAAGCCAACTGACATTTACCCCTGAGGTGCTGACCTGTTGCACCCTCGACAACTACTGTGATTACTATTATTTGACCATGCTGGTCGTTTATGAACATTTAAACATCTTGGCCATGTTCTGTTATAATCTCCACCCGGCACAGCCAGAAGAAGACTGGCCTCCCCTCATAGCCTGGTTCCTCTAGGTTTCTTCCTAGGTTTTGGCCTTTCTAGGGAGTTTTTCCTAGCCAACGTGCTTCTACACCTGCATTGCTTGCTGTTTGGGGTTTCAGGCTGGGTTTCTGTACAGCATTTTGTGACATCCGCTGATGTAAGAAGGGCTTTATAAATATATTTCATTGATTGATAGTGTCAGTAGAATCAGTAGTAGCATCAGTAGAATCAGTAGCATCAATAGTAACAGAAGTATTTGTAGAATCAGTTGTATCAGTAGCATAAGAAGTAGTATCAATAGTATCATCACTATCAGTGCGTGCAGTAGCATCAGCAGTAGTATCAGTAGCATCAGCAGTAGTATCAGCAGTAGTATCAGTAGCATCGTGCATCGCAGTAGCATCGCGAGCAGTAGCATCAGCAGTAGTATCAGTAGCATCAGCAGTAGTATCAGTAGCATCAGCAGTAGCATCAGCAGTAGTATCAGTAGCATCAGCAGTAGCATCAGCAGTATCATTAGTAGCAGTAGTAGCAGCAGTATCATTAGCATTAGCAGCAGTATCATTAGCATTAGCAGCAGTATCATTAGCAGCAGCAGTAGCATCAGAAGTAGTGTCAGTAGTAGTAGTATCATTAGCATCAGTAGTGGCATCAGAAGTAGTATCAGTAGTGGCGTCAGTAGTGGCGTCAGTAGTGGCATCAGAAGTAGTATCAGTAGCATCAGAAGTAGCATCAGAAGTAGTATCAGTAGCATCAGAAGTAGTGTCAGTAGTAGTGTCATTAGCATCAGTAGTAGTGTCAGTAGCATCAGTAGTATCAGTAGCATCAGTAGTAGTGTCAGAAGTAGTAGCAGTATCACTCTCGCTATCTCTCTCAGAATGACCTTCTTGATCCAAATCAGTCAGGTTTCAAGACTGGTCATTCAACTGAGACTGCTCTTCTCTGTGTCACGGAGGCTCTCAGCACTGCTAAAGCTAACTCTCTCTCCTCTGCTCTCATCCTTCTAGACCTATCTGCTGCCTTTGATACTGTGAACCATCAGATCCTCCTCTCCACCCTCTCCGAGTTGGGCATCTCCAGCACGGCTCACTCTTGGATTGCGTCCTACCTGACAGGTCGCTCCTACCAGGTGGCGTGGCGAGAATCCGTCTCCGCACCACGTGCTCTCACCACTGGTGTCCCCCAGGGCTCAGTTCTAGGCCCTCTCCTATTCTCGCTATACACCAAGTCACTTGGCTCTGTCATATCCTCACATGGTCTCTCCTATCATTGCTACGCAGACGACACACAATTAATCTTCTCCTTTCCCCCTTCTGATAACCAGGTGGCGAATCGCATCTCTGCATGTCTGGCAGACATATCAGTGTGGATGACGGATCACCACTTCAAGCTGAACCTCGGCAAGACGGAGCTGCTCTTCCTGCCGGGGAAGGACTGCCCTTTCCATGATCTCGCCATCACGGTGGACAACTCCATTGTGTCCTCCTCCCAGAGTGCTAAGAGCCTCGGCGTGACCCTGGACAACACCCTGTCGTTCTCCGCTAACATCAAGGCAGTGACCCGATCCTGTAGGTTCATGCTCTACAACATTCGCAGAGTACGAACCTGCCTTACACAGGAAGCGGCGCAGGTCCTAATCCAGGCACTTGTCATCTCCCGTCTTGATTACTGCAACTCGCTGTTGGCGGGGCTCCCTGCCTGTGCCATTAAACCCCTACAACTCATCCAGAACGCCGCAGCTCGTCTGGTGTTCAACCTTCCCAAGTTCTCTCACGTCACCCCGCTCCTCCACACACTCCACTGGCTTCCATTTGAAGCTCGCATCTGCTACAAGACCATGGTGCTTGCCTACGGAGCTGTGAGGGGAACGGCACCTCCGTACCTTCAGGATTTGATCAGGCCCTACACCCAAACAAGGACACTGCATTCATCCACCTCTGGCCTGCTGGCCCCCCCACCTCTGCGGAAGCACAGTTCCCGCTCAGCCCAGTCAAAACTGTTTGCTGCTCTGGCACCCCAATGGTGGAACAAGCTCCCTCACGACGCCAGGACAGCGGAGTCAATCACCACCTTCCGGAGACACCTGAAACCCCACCTCTTTAAGGAATACCTGGGATAGGATAAAGTAATCCTTCTACCCCCCCCCCCCCCCCCCCCCGCCGAAAAAGATATAGATGTACTATTGTAAAGTGGTTGTTCCACTGGATATCAGAAAGTGAATGCACCAATTTGTAAGTCGCTCTGGATAAGAGCGTCTGCTAAATGACGTAAATATAAAATGTAGCAGTCGTGAAGGGGGCACGAAAAAACCTAGACTGAAAAGATTTGGCATGGGTCCTCAGATCCTCAAAAGATTTTACAGCTGCACCATCGAGAGCATCCTGCCGGGTTGCATCACTGCCTGGTATGGCAACTGCTCAGCCTCCGACCGCAAGGCACTAGAGAGGGTAGTGCGTACGGCCTAGTACATCACCGGGGCGAAGCTTCCTGCCATCCAGGACCTCTATACCAGGCAGTGTCAGAGGAAGGCCCTAAAAATCCAAGACTCCAGCCACCCTAGTCATAGACTGTACTCTCTGCTACCGCACGGCAAGCGGTACCGGAGCGCCAAGTCTAGGTCTAAGAGGCTTCTAAACAGCTTCTACCCCCAAGCCATAAGACTCCTGAACAACTAATCACATGGCTACCCGGACGTTATTATTTATTCATAGCCACTTTAACAACCCTACCTGCATGTACATAATTATCTCAATTACCTCGACACCGGTGCCCCCGCACATTGACTCTGTACCGGTACCCCCTGTATATAGCCTCCACATTGACTCTGTACTGGTACCCCCTGTATATAGCCTCCACATTGACTCTGTACCGGTACCCCCTGTATATAGCCTCCACATTGACTCTGTACTGGTACCCCTGTATATAGTCTCCACATTAACTCTGTACTGGTACCCCCTGTATATAGCCTCCACATTGACTCTGTACTGGTACCCCTGTATATAGTCTCCACATTAACTCTGTACTGGTACCCCTGTATATAGTCTCCACATTAACTCTGTACTGGTACCCCCTGTATATAGCCTCCACATTGACTCTGTACTGGTACCCCTGTATATAGTCTCCACATTAACTCTGTACTGGTACCCCCTGTATATAGCCCCACTATTGTTATTTACTGCTGCTCTTTAATTATTAGTTTTTCTTATCTCTTACTTTTAAAAAAAAATGTTATTAACTATTTTGCTGTGGGCCATGGAGTTTTGATTTGGTAGCACTGGTGCTCCTATAAAAAACATTTACCAATATAATACACCAGATGCCTAAATTCTATTTGTGCTGTTGGGAGCAGGCAAAGTTAATACGTTTGTATCGGCTGTTATTACATGTGTTACATTTGAGCGGCTCGCATCATGAGCAAAGTCGATACATTATATAATTTCATCTCACCTGTGTGAGTGAATTGGAAATTCAGCAACTCTTGGAGACAGTGGAGGTCTATAAAAGTGCTTTCTTTATTGGTAAAACCAAAGTGTTTCTGCCTTATAGAGCTCCACGGTGGAGGTGTCATAATACCCATAAAACCTAGCAGTCAAACAGGGAAATGGTTCCAATTGTTTTTCCACGATTCATTTTTGCCAAAGGGGATTTTAGATACAGTTAAAATAAGGGCTGTGTTTCATGTAGGCTTACCCTGGTGTGAAGGTTTGATAATCGTGTAAATCTCTCTCGGACAAGGTGACTCTTATCAATATATTCGTCTCTAGTTACACTCAGATTCAAAAATGCTAATTAGCATCAATGTAGAGTGGCGTACAGCAGGTCAGCCACCAGGGGGAGACTCGGCGAGGCCTGGTGACAGACGGTGTATACATCACGAGGCGATGGCTCCATCTGCTGGATGTGCCAGGTCTCCACGGGTTCTCCAGCCAGGACTAATTGGGCCTGATAAGGAGTTGGTGAGTAATCAAGGGCTGATTGCTCACCAGCTGTGCAAGGACCATAAAGCTGCCAGAAGGGCAGCACACAGGGAGAGTTGGGGGAAAGAAAGGACTCCTGTATAGTTGGGGAAAGAAAGGACTCCTGTATAGTTGGGGAAAGAAAGGACTCCTGTATAGTTGGGGAAAGAAAGGACTCCTGTATAGTTGGGGAAAGAAAGGACTCCTGTATAGTTGGGGAAAGAAAGGACTCCTGTATAGTTGGGGAAAGAAAGGACTCCTGTATAGTTGGGGAAAGAAAGGACTCCTGTATAGTTGGGGAAAGAAAGGACTCCTGTATAGTTGGGGAAAGAAAGGACTCCTGTATAGTTGGGGAAAGAAAGGACTCCTGTATAGTTGGGGAAAGAAAGGACTCCTGTATAGTTGGGGAAAGAAAGGACTCCTGTATAGTTGGGGAAAGAAAGGACTCCTGTATAGTTGGGGAAAGAAAGGACTCCTGTATAGTTGGGGAAAGAAAGGACTCCTGTATAGTTGGGGAAAGAAAGGACTCCTGTATAGTTGGGGAAAGAAAGGACTCCCGTATAGTTGGGGAAAGAAAGGACTCCCGTATAGTTGGGGAAAGAAAGGACTCCCGTATAGTTGGAAAGAAAGGACTCCTGTATAGTTGGGGAAAGAAAGGACTCCCGTATAGTTGGGGAAAGAAAGGACTCCCGTATAGTTGGGGGAAAGAAAGGACTCCCGTATAGTTGGGGAAAGAAAGGACTCCCGTATAGTTGGGGAAAGAAAGGACTCCTGTATAGTTGGGGAAAGAAAGGACTCCCGTATAGTTGGGGAAAGAAAGGACTCCCGTATAGTTGGGGAAAGAAAGGACTCCCGTATAGTTGGGGAAAGAAAGGACTCCCGTATAGTTGGGGAAAGAAAGGACTCCCGTATAGTTGGGGAAAGAAAGGACTCCCGTATAGTTGGGGATGGTTGCAGAGGTAACAGGAGTGAGTGCAGTTTTGCTCCCGACAGAATACAGCAGGACCCGGAGCCCAGAAGACGGTATCCTGGAGAGGGTCTCATGGGGGAGACCTATCCTTTTTATTTTGGATTTATTTAAATAAACACCCTTGAAGCCAAGCTAATCCTACTCTGTCCGTGTCTAATCTGTTTTAACGTCTTGACCAAACCCCCTGGTCTGCCACAGTAGACATCATGCAAGACTACAGGTCCCTGCAAGCTCCTGAATGTCGTCTCCAGCTGACGCCTTTGCTAACAGGTATTGTGCCAATTTCAAATGTGCACAACACAGTTCACAGAATTGTCCATTTAAAAAGATTTAGCCAATTTATTCATTACTACATTTAGCTAACATTAGATAGTTCATCCAGAGATTTTTACCTTTACCTCGATTCGGCAGTCTCGTCCAGATCAAAATTGAATGTGCCAAATACAACAGGTGTAGACCTTAGCGTGAAATGCTTACTTAAAAGCCCTTAACCAACAACGCAGAGTAAGAAAATATTTGCTAAATTAATGAAAAGTAACACTAAATATACAAGGAGTACCGGTACCGAGTCAATGTGCAGGTTAGTCGAGGTAATATGTACATTTAGGTGGGGGTAAAGTGACTATTCATCATTTAACAGCGAGTAGCAGCAGCGTAGCAGAGAGAACAGTCTATGACTAGGGTGGCTGGAGTCTTTGACAATTTTTAGGGTCTTCCACTGACGCCGCCTGGTTTAGAGGTCCTGGATGGCAGGAAGCTTGGCCCCAGTGATGTAATGGGCTGTATTCACTATCCTCTGTAGCGCCTTGCGGTCAGATGTCGTGCAGTTACCATACCCGGCGGTGATGTAACCAGTCGGGATGCTCTTGATGGTGCATCATCATGGCATTTTGTAGTTCTTTATGATAGGCACATTTGCAGATAATTAGCATTTAAAAAAATGTTTTTGGGGGGGGTTAAATAAAAAAATTACAAGGTTATCAAAATGTCACACCAGTGTAAGCCTACACGAAACACAGCCCTTATTTTAACTGTTTCTAAAATCCTCAATGAGAAAAATGAATGGTGCAAAAACAATTGGAACCGTTTCTCTGTTTGACCGCTAGGTTTTATGGGTATTATGACTCGTACTGTGGTACTCTATATGACAGAGACTACCGAAGGTGGATTTATGGTTTTACCATAGAGAAGGATAGAGTTCTAGTAGCCAAAAGGCTGTGTTAGCATGGGCAGTGACATTGAGGGCTTCCACCTTTCCATTTTAATGTAGTCAACTGGGTGGGACATCCAACTTCATTGGCTGATCCATCCTGATGACCCTGTTGGAGTCATGTCCAACCCAGGCATCAGAAAGGATCAGCCAATCGTGAAGAAATTGACTACTTCAAAATGGGGATTGCCTCAATGGCACTGTGCCTGTTCTCACAAATGCTATAATGACACAGATACAAAGATGAGTCCTATCTCGGTTGGACATTTTATGCTCTCACAAGCACAGATAAAAATGAGTCCTCTATCTATCTCCATGGAACTGCCCATGCTGTCACAGATGCTATAACAGCACAGACAAGTCCTCTAGCTATCTCTATACAGCTGCCCCAGAATCAAAGATGAGTTCACTATTTATCTTTTTTTTAACTGTTCAAGTTACTTTTGAACAAATTCTTATTTACAACAACAGCCTAGGAACAGTGGGTTAATTGCCTTGTTCAGGAGCAGAACAGCATATTTTTAACCTTGGTAGCTCAGGGATTCGATCTGGCAACCTCTCGGTTACTGGCCCAATGTTCTAACCACTAGGCTACCTGCCACCTCTCTATGCAGCTTTCCATTCTGTCACAGATGCTATAATGGCACAGACACAAAGATGAGTCCTCTATCTCTATGGGTTTAACAAATTAGTATTTTTGAATAACTATTTTTACTGACTCGAGAGTCATGATTAGTTTTTTCTGAGTGACTCGTTCATTTTAGCCATTCATTTGAGGATTAATGTCTCTGGAGCCTCCAGCTCAGAGGCTCCAAAGACGTGCTCTGACCAACTGTCTGTCATATGTGTGCAGGAATATACACTGAATAAAAGTACAAATGCACCATGTAAAGTGTTGGTCCCATGTTTCATGAGCTGAAATAAAAGATCCCAGAAATCCCACAAAAAGCTTATTCCTCTCAAATTTTCTGCACACATTTGTTTACATCCCTGTTAGTGAGCATCTCTCCTTTGCCAAGATAATCCATCCACCTGACAGGTGTGGCATATCAAGAAGCTGATAAAACAGCATGATCATTTCACAGGTGCACCTTGTGCTGGGGAAAGTAAAAGGCCACTCAAATATGTGCAGTTTTGTCACACAACACAATGCCACATATGTCTCAAGTTTTGAGTGAGCGTGAAATTGGCATGCTGACTGCAGAAATGTCCACCAGAGCTGTTGCCAGAGAATGTAATGTTAATTTCTCTACCATAAGCAACCTCAAATGTAATTTTTGAGAATTTGGCAGTACGTCCAATTTGGCTTCTTCACCAAATTGATTCTATGTTTCTCTGAGACATGGCTGGACAGTACCATCTCTCAAATTGATTCTATGTTTCTCTGAGACATGGCTGGACAGTACCATCTCTCAAAGTGATTATATGTTTCTCTGAGACATGGCTGGACAGTACCATCTCTCAAATTGATTATATGTTTCTCTGAGACATGGCTGGACAGTACCATCTCTCAAATTGATTATATGCTTCTCTGAGACATGGCTGGACAGTACCATCTCTGTAATTGATTGTATGCTTCTCTGAGACATCGCTGGACAGTACCATCTCTGAAATTGATTATATGCTTCTCTGAGACATCGCTGGACAGTACCATCTCTGAAATTGATTATATGCTTCTCTGAGACAAGACATACCCAGCGCTGGAGGAGGCATGCTACAGGCCACCCAAACAAAATGACTTTTACCCAGCACTGGATGAGGCATGCTACATACCAGCCAATCAGAATGACTTTTACCTAGCACTGGAGGAGGCATGCTACATACCATACCAGCCCAAACCATCATAGATTTGATCTTGGTGTCTGATACATCTAGGATTTGGTGTCATTCCCTATGGGATTACTGACTATTCAATACTTTACAAAACAAGAAAGGTTAAAAAAAGCTCTTTAACTCAACACAATAACTGTTAGATCTCTGAAACAATATAGCAAAGATACATTTATTGATCATTGACTAAAGTTCATTAGGACCAGGTGCTTACAGTGCCTTCAGAAAGGATTCATATGCCTTGGCTTGCCCCACATTTTGTTGTTACAGCCTGAATTTAAAATGGATTCAATTTACCCCATAATGTCAAAGTGTAATTCTGTTTAGACGTTTTTACAAATTAATTAAATTAAAATCTGAAATGTCTTGAGTCAATAATTATTCAACATATTTGTTATAGCAAGCTAAAATAAGTTATGGAATAAAAATGTGCTTAACAAGTCACATAATAAGTTGCATAGACTCACTCTGTGTACAATAGTTTTTAACATGATTTTTGAATGACTACCTCATCTCTGTACCTGTCAGGTCCCTCAGTCGAGAAGTGAATTTTAAACACCAGATTCAACTACAAAGATCAGGGATGTTTACCAATGCCTCGTTAAGAAGGGCTCCTATTGGTAGACATTGAATATCCCTTTGAGCATGGTGAAGTTATTAATTACCCTTTGGATGGTGTGTCAATACACCCAGTCACTTCAAAGATACAGGCATCCTTCCTAACTCGGTTGCCAGAGAAGAAGGAAACCGCTCGGGGATTTCACCATGAGGCCAATGGTGACTTTAAAACAGTTACAAAGTTTAATGGCTGTGATAGGAGAAAACTGAGGATGGATCAACAACATTGTAGTTACTCCACAATACTAACCTAAATGACAGAGTGAAAAAAAGAAAGCCTGTACAGAGTACAAATATTCCGAAACATCCATCTTGTTTGCGATAAAGCACCAAAGTAAAACTGCAAAGAATGTGGCAAAGAAATTATCACATTTACATAAGTATTCAGACCCTTTACTCAGTACTTTATTGAAGCACCTGTGGCAGCGATTACAGCATCGAGTCTTCTTGGGTATGACGCTACAAGCTTGGCACACCTGTATTTGGGGAGTTTCTCCCATTCTTCTCTGCAGATCCTCTCAAGCTCTGTCAGGTTGAATGGGGAGCATCGCTGCACAGCTATTTTCAGGTCTCTCTAAAGATGTTCGATCAGGTTCAAGTCTGGGCTCTCACTCGGCCACTCAAGAACATTCATAGACTTGTCCCGAAGCCACTCCTGCATTGTCTTGGCTGTGTGCTTAGGGTCGTTGTCCTATTGGAAGATGAACCTTCGCAGCAATCTGAGGTCCTGAGCGCTCTGGAGCAGGTTTTCATCAAGGATCTCTCTGTACTTTGCTTCGTTCATCTTTCCCTCGATCCTGACTAGTCTCCCAGTCCCTGCCACTGAAAAACATCCCCACAGCATTATGCTGCCACCACCATGCTTGTACTGGAATAATGTTTAACGTTTCAAAGTGTTGAACACATTATGTTAATTTAATCAGAGTTTTAGAAATGTAATTATTTGAGTGAGGAAAAGTGCCTACAACACACACGTGTAGATATTTAATCACAATCTAAGTGAAATTCTAACTAATTTTACATTTGAATTCTAATACAAATGCCATTTAAGTCCTTTCGGAGCAGTGTTCTGGTTTACATACTGAGTTATTTCTAGATGCGTAGCACGCGGAACATTTTGGATGGCTTTTGTTTCCTTTGTTGGTGGGTGAAATAATAATGCTGCACCGTATGTATTCTTTACACCCAGTGTTCTTTCTGTACGACTTGGAAGCTGACATTTGAGACAATCTGCGCGTCGTTGTAAGCTCAGAATGAATTAAATGCGTGTTTATGTTATTAGACTGTACTGAATGTCATGTGTTGGAAGTGTTTCATTTAGGCCGTCCCTCGGCTAGCCGTGTAGTCTGCCCCTGGACCTTGCAGTCATTCATTATCAAAGTAGCTAGCATCAAGCTAGCTCATGGTAGTTGTTTCTAGCATGTTCCCTCCCACCCATTCGTTACATTTGTCAGAAGTTCCCACCGTAGAGAAGGCTAGTTCATTTGGCTAACCAAATGAATACATGTTTACCAGACACACGTCTTTGCAGCATTTTCATTGACAGCTTTTGGCTAGCAAGTTCGCTAACTACCACTGGAAAGGTGAGTGACCGCTATCAGTTATAAGTAACGTTGGCTGCTAACTGCAGGGCATAACAACATACATTTTAGCCACACCGACTAAGAAGATTGTTTTTACGAACCATTTATTATGCCTCTTGTTGACATAATGCATACAGGGTCGTCAAGACACTCTCCTTAGTCGGTAGCTATGGCGACGTCAATTGGTGCTTTTCCAGCTATTAGGCGGCTTGCTGCCACAACAGTTCACTATGATGCTGGAGAGGGCACTTTGCTGAGCCGCAGGTTGGGGAATCCATTTAGCTGTTGGCCTTGTCTTTTAGTTCTGTGTTCCGGGACAGGCTGTATCTCACCTGTCTAACAGATAACACAGACAGGCTGTATTTCACCTGTCTAACAGATAGCAGAGACGGGCTGTATTTCACCTGTCTAGCAGAGACGGGCTGTATTTCACCTGTCTAGCAGAGACAGGCTGTATTTCACCTGTCTAGCAGAGACAGGCTGTTTTTCACCTGTCTAGCAGAGACAGGCTGTATTTCACCTGTCTAGCAGAGACAGGCTGTATTTCACCTGTCTAGCAGAGACAGGCTGTATTTCACCTGTCTAGCAGAGACAGGCTGTATTTCACCTGTCTAGCAGAGACAGGCTGTATTTCACCTGTCTAGCAGAGACAGGCTGTATTTCACCTGTCTAGCAGAGACAGGCTGTATTTCACCTGTCTAGCAGAGACAGGCTGTATTTCACCTGTCTAGCAGAGACAGGCTGTATTTCACCTGTCTAGCAGAGACAGGCTGTATTTCACCTGTCTAACAGAGACAGGCTGTATTTCACCTGTCTAACAGAGACAGGCTGTATTTCACCTGTCTAACAGAGACAGGCTGTATTTCACCTGTCTAGCAGATAGCAGAGACAGGCTGTATTTCACCTGTCTAACAGAGACAGGCTGTATTTCACCTGTCTAACAGAGAGCAGAGACAGGCTGTATTTCACCTGTCTAGCAGATAGCAGAGACAGGCTGTATTTCTGTTAGACAGGTGAAATACAGACCATTTGGTAGTTTAAGTGTGTGTGTGTGTGTGTGACCTGTGTGCTTGTGACAAATGTATATATGCGCCTGTGTGTCAGTTTGTGCTTGCAAAACGTGTGTCTGACGTGTGTGTGTTCCCCAGGTGTGCTGCAGGCAGGTAGATGACATGCAGGGTGAGCCATGGACCAGATCACCTTCCATTATGACACAGTGCTGTCTGACGTTCACCTGTTGCTGCCCAACTCTCGCCACCTCATGGCACGCCTTAACCGCGTAGGACAACCAGGTACTGGAGAGCGCGTGTGTGTGTGTGGTGTGGTGTGTGGTGTGTGGTGTGGTGTGTGTGTGGGTGTGTGTGTGTGTGGTGTGTGTGTGTGGTGTGTGGTGGTGTGTGTGTGGTGGTGTGCGTGCGTGCGTGTGTGCGTGTGTGGTGTGTGTGTAAAATGACACAAAATTAAATGATGAAAATGTTGTAATTTAGTTTCAATGTAGGCCTCTCCTGAATGTCAATGGAACTGTCCCAACCCTCTATTGCTGTGTTTACACAGGCAGCCCAATTCTGGTATTTTTTCCCAATAATTGGTCTTTTGACCAATCACATCAGATCTTTTCACGTCAGATCTGTTTCAAATCTGATCTGATTGGTCAAAATACCAATGAGTGAAAACAAGATCAGAATTGGGGTGCCTGTCTAAACGCAGCCTATGTGTCTAGTGTTCATCTCCCGGTTCAGAATCCTGTGGGACGGAGCGAAGCAGCACACTTGTGACCTCGGTTCCCCCTGCGGAGGGGAAGAGTTAGACCGCGACACCCAGGAGGAGAGTGGAAGGGGAGATGCTAGGGGGAGTGAGACTGGGGCTGACGGAGGGGCTGACGGAGGGGAGGACGGAGGGGTAGAACCACCCCTGGATGAAGATGGAGATTTAGAGGTACCACGCAGGTCAGTTACATCTCACCTCCACATCAGTCACCACAGTTATTCCAGTCAAACCTTCCCTTTGTTTTTTATTCCCTTCATTTGATTGTTCTACTGTAAATGTTTTAAGGCCGGTGGATCAATAGAATAGTAGAATACACCAAGGTCCAATTTAGAAATGTGGTTGTGCATCAGCAGGGTTTCTCTTTTTATAACAGCCACTGACAGTCACTCAATTATCTCCCTCAGCGGGGTTTCTCTTTTTATAACAGCCACTGACAGTCACTCAATTATCTCTCTCAGCAGTGTTTCTCTTTTTATAACAGCCACTGACAGTCACTCAATTATCTCTCTCAGCAGTGTTTCTCTTTTTATAACAGCCACTGACAGTCACTCAATTATCTCTCTCAGCAGTGTTTCTCTTTTTATAACAGCCACTGACAGTCACTCAATTATCTCCCTCAGCGGGGTTTCTCTTTTTATAACAGCCACTGACAGTCACTCAATTATCTCTCTCAGCAGTGTTTCTCTTTTTATAACAGCCACTGACAGTCACTCAATTATCTCTTTCAGCAGTGTTTCTCTTTTTATAACAGCCACTGACAGTCACTCAATTATCTCTCTCAGCAGTGTTTCTCTTTTTATAACAGCCACTGACAGTCACTCAATTATCTCTCTCAGCAGTGTTTCTCTTTTTATAACAGCCACTGACAGTCACTCAATTATCTCTCTCAGCAGGTTTTTTTTTTTAGATTGGTAAGTTAGTCTAGCGGTCAGCTATGTAAACTTGAAGTATATCATGGTCGAATTGCCGACCGGGGGGCCCGCTCTCACTCAGATATCATGTTATAAACAGCAAACATTTCTCTCTACCCTATAGCAGAATGTGTAGAATTGCAGCAAATTTGCTTTAAAACTGAAAATGTTTCTCTCCGCCCAATGGCAAAGTGAGAGAATTACATGAAATGAGTTATAAAATAAAAAAAGCTAGATCTTCTCTCTGCCACTTTTTTTTGTGCCCCCCCATCAAAGTTTCCCATCCCTGTTGCAGACTAACTATTGTACATGTTATCCCTGTCCAGACAGGGTCTGAGATAGAGACATGACTAACTAACTATTGTACATGTTATCCCTGTCCAGACAGGGTCTGAGATAGAGACATGACTAACTATTGTACATGTTATCCCTGTCCAGACAGAGTCTGAGATAGAGACATGACTAACTAACTATTGTACATGTTATCCCTGTCCAGACAGAGTCTGAGATAGAGACATGACTAACTAACTATTGTACATGTTATCCCTGTCCAGACAGGGTCTGAGATAGAGACATGACTAACTAACTATTGTACATGTTATCCCTGTCCAGACAGGGTCTGAGATAGAGACATGACTAACTAACTATTGTACATGTTATCCCTGTCCAGACAGGGTCTGAGATAGAGACATGACTAACTAACTATTGTACATGTTATCCCTGTCCAGACAGGGTCTGAGATAGAGACATGACTAACTATTGTACATGTTATCCCTGTCCAGACAGAGTCTGAGATAGAGACATGACTAACTAACTATTGTACATGTTATCCCTGTCCAGACAGGGTCTGAGATAGAGACATGACTAACTAACTATTGTACATGTTATCCCTGTCCAGACAGAGTCTGAGATAGAGACATGACTAACTATTGTACATGTTATCCCTGTCCAGACAGGGTCTGAGATAGAGACATGACTAACTAACTATTGTACATGTTATCCCTGTCCAGACAGAGTCTGAGATAGAGACATGACTAACTATTGTACATGTTATCCCTGTCCAGACAGGGTCTGAGATAGAGACATGACTAACTATTGTACATGTTATCCCTGTCCAGACAGGGTCTGAGATAGAGACATGACTAACTAACTATTGTACATGTTATCCCTGTCCAGACAGGGTCTGAGATAGAGACATGACTAACTATTGTACATGTTATCCCTGTCCAGACAGAGTCTGAGATAGAGACATGACTAACTAACTATTGTACATGTTATCCCTGTCCAGACAGGGTCTGAGATAGAGACATGACTAACTAACTATTGTACATGTTATCCCTGTCCAGACAGAGTCTGAGATAGAGACATGACTAACTATTGTACATGTTATCCCTGTCCAGACAGGGTCTGAGATGGAGACATGACTAACTATTTTACATGTTATCCCTGTCCAGACAGAGTCTGAGATAGAGACATGACTAACTATTGTACATGTTATCCCTGTCCAGACAGGGTCTGAGATAGAGACATGACTAACTATTGTACATGTTATCCCTGTCCAGACAGAGTCTGAGATAGAGACATGACTAACTAACTATTGTACATGTTATCCCTGTCCAGACAGAGTCTGAGATAGAGACATGACTAACTATTGTACATGTTATCCCTGTCCAGACAGGGTCTGAGATAGAGACATGACTAACTATTGTACATGTTATCCCTGTCCAGACAGGGTCTGAGATAGAGACATGACTAACTATTGTACATGTTATCCCTGTCCAGACAGAGTCTGAGATAGAGACATGACTAACTATTGTACATGTTATCCCTGTCCAGACAGAGTCTGAGATAGAGACATGACTAACTATTGTACATGTTATCCCTGTCCAGACAGAGTCTGAGATAGAGACATGACTAACTATTGTACATGTTATCCCTGTCCAGACAGAGTCTGAGATAGAGACATGACTAACTATTGTACATGTTATCCCTGTCCAGACAGAGTCTGAGATAGAGACATGACTAACTATTGTACATGTTATCCCTGTCCAGACAGAGTCTGAGATAGAGACATGACTAACTATTTTACATGTTATCCCTGTCCAGACAGAGTCTGAGATAGAGACATGACTAACTAACTATTTTACATGTTATCCCTGTCCAGACAGAGTCTGAGATAGAGACATGACTAACTAACTATTGTACATGTTATCCCTGTCCAGACAGAGTCTGAGATAGAGACATGACTAACTATTGTACATGTTATCCCTGTCCAGACAGAGTCTGAGATAGAGACATGACTAACTATTGTACATGTTATCCCTGTCCAGACAGAGTCTGAGATAGAGACATGACTAACTAACTATTGTACATGTTATCCCTGTCCAGACAGAGTCTGAGATAGAGACATGACTAACTATTGTACATGTTATCCCTGTCCAGACAGAGTCTGAGATAGAGACATGACTAACTAACTATTGTACATGTTATCCCTGTCCAGACAGGGTCTGAGATAGAGACATGACTAACTAACTATTGTACATGTTATCCCTGTCCAGACAGAGTCTGAGATAGAGACATGACTAACTAACTATTTTACATGTTATCCCTGTCCAGACAGAGTCTGAGATAGAGACATGACTAACTAACTATTTTACATGTTATCCCTGTCCAGACAGAGTCTGAGATAGAGACATGACTAACTAACTATTGTACATGTTATCCCTGTCCAGACAGAGTCTGAGATAGAGACATGACTAACTATTGTACATGTTATCCCTGTCCAGACAGAGTCTGAGATAGAGACATGACTAACTATTTTACATGTTATCCCTGTCCAGACAGAGTCTGAGATAGAGACATGACTAACTATTGTACATGTTATCCCTGTCCAGACAGAGTCTGAGATAGAGACATGACTAACTATTGTACATGTTATCCCTGTCCAGACAGAGTCTGAGATAGAGACATGACTAACTATTGTACATGTTATCCCTGTCCAGACAGAGTCTGAGATAGAGACATGACTAACTAACTATTGTACATGTTATCCCTGTCCAGACAGGGTCTGAGATAGAGACATGACTAACTAACTATTTTACATGTTATCCCTGTCCAGACAGAGTCTGAGATAGAGACATGACTAACTATTGTACATGTTATCCCTGTCCAGACAGAGTCTGAGATAGAGACATGACTAACTATTGTACATGTTATCCCTGTCCAGACAGAGTCTGAGATAGAGACATGACTAACTAACTATTGTACATGTTATCCCTGTCCAGACAGAGTCTGAGATAGAGACATGACTAACTATTGTACATGTTATCCCTGTCCAGACAGAGTCTGAGATAGAGACATGACTAACTATTGTACATGTTATCCCTGTCCAGACAGAGTCTGAGATGGAGACATGACTAACTAACTATTTTACATGTTATCCCTGTCCAGACAGAGTCTGAGATAGACATGACTAACTATTGTACATGTTATCCCTGTCCAGACAGGGACATGACTAGCTCAGACCTTGTCTAACTATTTTACATGTTATCCAGGCCCAGACAAAGACTCCCTGAGAGGGACAGAGACATGGTCTACCCCATCATCCTCAGCCAGGCAAGAAGAGAGGAAGAGGAGGAGGAGGAGGAGGAGTGTCCTAGAGACGTCATCAGGATAGGTGAGAAGAGAACAGGACTGGTTTCTACCTCTGACTGACCCTGGTTACTTATTTTGTTTTTAGTCCAATGTAATTTCTGAATAGCTGAGTGAAGACAGGTCTGAGAGGCAGAAGTATGTGTTATAATTGTGTTTATGTGTGTTATGACTGTTTGTGTGTGTTATGACAGCTTGTGTGTGTTATAACTGTTTGTGTTTATAACTGTTTAAATCAACATGTCTTTAACAGAACACACTATGGCCACGCCTTTAGAAGATGTTGGCAAACAGGTGAGTCACTCTCGCTCTCTCACTCTGTCTTTCTCTCGCTCCCTCTCGCTCTCCCCCGCTCTCTCTCTCTCGCTCTCTCTCCCTCTCTCTCATGCTACTTTATTTTTCCTTCCTCATAAATTTAATGTACAGTGCCTTCAGAAAGTATTCATACCCCTTGACTTATTCCACATTTTGTTGTGTGAGACATGACTAACTAACTATTGTACTTGTTATCCCGGGATCTTTCAGCTGAATTCAAAATTGATTCAATTGATTTATTTTCTCACCCATCAAGACACAATACCCCATAATGACAAAGTGAAAACCTGTTTTTTGACATTTTTGCAAATTTATTGAAAAAGATGTAGAGGAATAACTCATTTACATAAGTATTCACACCTAGATGTTCAACATTTCCTCATTATTCTTCAAAAAAAATATTTAAGTTCTGTCAAATTGGTTGTTGACCATTGCTAAATAACCATTCTCAGGTGTTGCCGTAGATTTAAGTAGATTTAGGTCAAAACTGTAACTCGCCCACTCCGGAACATTCACTGTCTTCATGGTAAGCAACTCCAGTCTAGATTGGCCTTGTGTTTTAGGTTATTGTCCAGCTGAAAGGTGAATTAATCTCCCAGTGTCTGGTGGAAAGCAGACTGATCCAGGTTTTCCTCTAGGATTTTGCCTGTGCTCAGCTCTATTCCGTTTCTTTTTTATCCTGAAACTAATTTCTTTTTTATCCCCGATCCTTAATTATTACAAGCATACCCATAACATGATGCTTCCACCACTATGCTTAAAAATATGGAGAGTGGTCAGTAATATTGGATTTACCCCAAACATAAAGCTTTGTATTCAGGACATAAAGTGAATTTCTTTGCCACATTTTTTGCAGTATTACTTAGGGCCTTGTTGCAAACAGGATGTATGTTTTGTAATATTTTTATTCTGTACTGGCTTCCTTTTCACTCTGTCAATTAGGTTAGTATTGTGGAGTAACTACAATGTTGTTGATCCATCCTCAGTTTTCTCCTATCACAGCCATTAAACTATATAACTGTTTTAAAGTCAACATTGGCCTCATGGTGAAATCCCTGAGTAGTTTTCTTCCTCTCAGGCAACTGAGTTAGTAAGGACGCCTGTATCTTTGTAGTGACTGGGTGTATTGATACACCATCCAAAGTGTAATTAATAACTTCACCATGTTCAAAGGGATACTCAATGTCTGCTTTTTTTTTTTTTTTTGACCCGTCTAGTGTTTGGGGAGTAACAGATTACATTTAGAAAGTAATCTACCAACCCTGTCTACCAATAGGAGCCCTTCTTAACGAGGCATTGGAAAACCTCCCTGGTCTTTATAGTTGAATCAGATAATTGTATATGTGGGGTACAGAGATGAGGTGGTGAATCAAAAATTATGTTAAACACTATTATTGCACACAGACTGAGTCCATGTAACTTATTATGTGACTTGTTAAGGACATTTTTACTCCTGAACTTATTTAGGCGTTTCCATAACGGCGGTGTTGAATACTTATTGACTCAATACATTTCAGCTTTTCATTTGTAATTATATGTACAAATGACTAAAAACAGAATTCCACTTTGACATAATGGGGTGTTGTGTTTAGGCCAGTGACACAAAATATAAATGTAATCCATTTAAATTCAGTCTGTAACACAACACAATGTGGTAAAAGTCCAGGTGTGTGAATACTTTCTGAAGGCTCTGTATGGCTCCTTTACTAGGTTTGGCGAGGTGCGTTCCTATTGGCTGATTTAATCCTGTCTCAGCCAACTACATTCAGAGGAGCCACCGTCTTGGAGTTGGGGGCGGGGACTGGGCTGACCAGCGTAGTCATGGCAACGGTGGCCAAAACAGTGTACTGCACAGGTAAGGTACCATCGGGTAAACCAGGGTCCTTCGCCCCTGGGATCCTCATTTATACATTTTGCTGCGTAAATGCCACACTAAATATCTGCGTGCTCCGTTTCTGAGAAGAATCGGTAAGTCCTCCTGGACAATGACACCCTATATTATTGTATTTCTATCTGCTATAGCCTAGGCTCTGAGATTCATTAGGCTGTGATGTTGTGCTCCTGTCGCAAAGCAATACTGTAGCCTGTACCGGTAGCTTTTACATAAGCTACAGGTCTATTTACTGTGTTGGAAGAATGCTTTTTTTTTATCAGTAATTGATACTGTATTTGGAACAATGGACTGTGACAGTTTCTGAAAGAGAAAACAATGTCAAATTGTTGTGGACCTGTCAGCAGAACATTTGAATTCAACAATGGTTTTACATCTACAGTGCCTTCGGAAAGTGTTCAGACCCCTTGACTTTTTCCACATTTAGTTACAGCCTTATTCTAAAATTGATTCAATTGTTTGTTTTTTTTCCCTCATCAATCTACACACAATAACCCATCATGACAAAGTGAAAATGGGTTTTTAGAAATTTTTGCAAATTTATAAAAAAAAAATGAAATACCACAAATAGTCCCATCTTCTGTATACCACCCCTACCTTGTCTCAACACAACTGATTGGCTCAAATGCATTAAGAAGGAAAGAAATTCCACAAATTAACTTTTAACAAGGCACACCTGTTCATTAAAATGCATTCAATGAGACTATCTCATGAAGCTGGTTGAGAGAATGCCAAGAGTGTGCAAAGCTGTCATCAAGGCAAAGGGTGGCTACTTTGAAGAATATAAAATATATTTAGATTTTAACACTTTTTTTTTTTGTTGCTTACTAGATGATTCCATATGTGTTATTTCATAGTTTTGATGTCGTCACTATTATTTTGTAATGTAGAAAATGGTAAAAAGAAAAAGAAACCCTTGAATGAGTAGGTGTGTTCAAACTGTTGCCTGGTACTGTTCTAGGCTACTAGGTTGAAGAGAGATACACATCGTCATTTGTTGTATTGCTACTATGGGAATATGAATCCATCACAGCCAGGAAAGGTGAGAAATGTCTTCTGCAATGGTTATGAACATAAAATTTATAGAAAATAGATTCCTGTTTAATTATTTTAGATACTAAAAATGTAACAGATTTTCTCTCTAATGTCAAATGTCTGCATCTTGTTAATGTTTCCCTTTTTTAAATGAATCATGTCCCCCACGTATTCATCATATCCCCCACGTATTCATCATATCCCCCACGTATTCATCATATCCCCCACGTATTCATCATATCCCCCACGTATTCATCATATCCCCCACGTATTCATCATATCCCCCACGTATTCATCATGTCCCCCACGTATTCATCATGTCCCCCACGTATTCATCATGTCCCCCACGTATTCATCATGTCCCCCACGTATTCATCATGTCCCCCACGTATTCATCATGTCCCCCACGTATTCATCATATCCCCCACGTATTCATCATATCCCCCACGTATTCATCATATCCCCCACGTATTCATCATATCCCCCACGTATTCATCATGTCCCCCACGTATTCATCATATCCCCCACGTATTCATCATATCCCCCACGTATTCATCATCTCCCCCACGTATTCATCATCTCCCCCACGTATTCATCATCTCCCCCACGTATTCATCATCTCCCCCACGTATTCATCATCTCCCCCACGTATTCATCATATCCCCCACGTATTCATCATGTCCCCCACGTATTCATCATGTCCCCCACGTATTCATCATATCCCCCACGTATTCATCATATCCCCCCACGTATTCATCATGTCCCCCACGTATTCATCATGCCCCCCACGTATTCATCATGTCCCCCCACGTATTCATCATGTCCCCCCACGTATTCATCATGTCCCCCCACGTATTCATCATGTCCCCCACGTATTCATCATGCCCCCCACGTATTCATCATGCCCCCCACGTATTTATCATGTCCCCCACGTATTCATCATGCCCCCCCACGTATTCATCATGCCCCCCCACGTATTCATCATGCCCCCCACGTATTCATCATGCCCCCCCACGTATTCATCATGCCCCCCCACGTATTCATCATGCCCCCCACGTATTCATCATGCCCCCCACGTATTCATCATGCCCCCCACGTATTCATCATGCCCCCCACGTATGGTGCTGGTCCTGGAGAGATACTGGGGTTGCAGCTTTCTGTTCCAGCCCTGCACTGTTTGTAAATGAGGCCCCTGGTCCTGGAGAGATACTGGGGTTGCAGGTTTCTGTTCCAGCCCTGCACTGTTTGTAAATGAGGCCCCTGGTCCTGGAGAGATACTGGGGTTGCAGGCTTCTGTTCCAGCCCTGCACTGTTTATAAATGAGGCCCCTGGTCCTGGTCCAATTCAACAGATTGCACTGTAACTTGAATTGAGAGCATCTTGTTGCTCACCTCGTAGCTCTCCTTGCCCAGATAGTCTGGCCCAGTCTGAAGAATACTATCCTAGGCAGAAAATCTCACTTTTGAATAATCCCTTGGCATGATTTGATAAGAAATCGTACCTTTTGAAATAATTGCACTGTTTTTCTCAATTTAGCAATTTTATGCATGGCTGCTGTTGCAGGCCCATTTCACCTTCTCATACTAGGCTAATTTCCCCTTCTCATAATAAAGCTGCTGGAATTCTATTGCTCTCAATCATAGTAATGGTACACACACATACTTACTCACTCACTCATAGGCTAGCTAGCTAAGGCTGTTGGGCACTGATAAACACAGTGATGCAATGTTAGCTAACTAAGGCTGTTGGGCACTGATAAACACAGAGATGCAATGTTGGCTAGCTAGCTAGCTAAGGATGTTGGGCACTGATAAACACAGTGATGCAATATTAGCTAGCTAAGGCTGTTGGGCACTGATAAACACAGAGATGCAATGTTAGCTAGCTAGCTAAGGATGTTGGGCACTGATAAACACAGTGATGAAATGTTAGCTAGCTAAGGATGTTGGGCACTGATAAACACAGTGATGCAATGTTAGCTAGCTAGCTAAGGATGTTGGGCACTGATAAACACAGTGATGCAATGTTAGCTAGCTAAGGATGTTGGGCACTGATAAACACAGTGATGCAATGTTAGCTAGCTAAGGATGTTGGGCACTGATAAACACAGTGATGCAATGTTAGCTAGCTAGCTAAGGATGTTGGGCACTGATAAACACAGTGATGCAATGTTAGCTAACTAAGGCTGTTGGGCACTGCACTGATAAACAGCATGTAGATTTTCACTTATTTAGGATAGTTTGACAGCTTGGTGATGCAGTGACGTTCCCAGCAGTCAGTCTGGACTTCAGCCTGTTTCCAAAGCACCAATCACGACATTGTAACGTTGGGTCAGGTAAAAGCACAGCGCAGCAGCAGACTCATTAATTTGATATTTTTTTATTTTTTATTTAACCTTTATTTAACCAGGAAGGGCTCATTGAGATTGAAAATCTCTTTTTCAAGAGCGTCCTGGCCAAGATAGTCAGCACCAAGTCATTACAAAAATTACAGACAAACAACATGAAAAACTACAAGTAATCTAGTAAAAACCATAGAATTCACAAGAGTATAACAAAATCAAAACAGCAAATTAAAAACATTGACAGGTCAGGGAATCAGTCTCAAGTTCATTCATCAGTGATTTAAAAATACCAATCGGGACAAGTTACAGTTTAAAAGTATTTTGTAAGGCGTTCCAAGACGATGGCCAGAGTACATAAAAGCCCTTTTACCAAATTCAGTTCGGACATTTGGAACAGTTAGCAGGATAAAGTCCAGCGAACGAAGAGAGTACCCACCACATTTCTGAACAATAAAAATGTAGTAAACCCAAAATGCCTTTATAAATAAAAGTATACCAGTGACTGAGCCTACGAGTGACTAGAGAAGGCCAGCCAACCCAATGTACTGACTCAAGGCAGAGCAGGCTGTTCGCTGCTGTAGCTTGTCTTTCTCTGTGGCAAATAATTTCTCCTACTAACGTGACAGCATTGTTGTGTTAGGTATTTGTTTAATTAGAATGTTTCCCGTCATCATGATGATGATGATCTGGACCTGTTAGTGGTAGTTTTGTGACAGGTGCACTGTGCACATTTAATTTCGATTTTTAAACATCGTTTTTCATTTAGGGATTTTTTCTTAATGACCCAGTTTATTTTAAATGTTTAAAGGTTTAAATGTTCACACCCCCACCCCTGGCCCTGCCAACAAACTGGCTAAGAATATACAGTCACATTAATCTTATCCAGGTAATATCACACATTATGTTTAAATGTATAGCTCCAACAATGAAGGGAACAGATGGATTAAATGTAGTGACTAGCAGCCAACACATTTAGAAAAGATTCATTCAAAGCTGTTAAAAGGATGGTTCAGTGATGTATCAAGTCATTGACATAATGGTGACCAGGATAGTGATTTAACATGCCTCTAAACCCACATCTGTAGATAATGGTGACCAGGATAGTGATTTAACATGCCTCTAAAGCCACATCTGTAGATAATGGTGACCAGGATAGTGATTTAACATGCCTCTAAACCCACATCTGTAGATAATGGTGACCAGGATAGTGATTTAACATGCCTCTAAACCCACATCTGTAGATAATGGTGACCAGGATAGTGATTTAACATGCCTCTAAACCCACATCTGTAGATAATGGTGATCAGGATAGTGATTTAACATGCCTCTAAAGCCACATCTGTAGATAATGGTGACCAGGATAGTGATTTAACATGCCTCTAAAGCCACATCTGTAGATAATGGTGACCAGGATAGTGATTTAACATGCCTCTAAACCCACATCTGTAGATAATGGTGATCAGGATAGTGATTTAACATGCCTCTAAACCCACATCTGTAGATAATGGTGACCAGGATAGTGATCTGACTGGAATGGTGCTGTGTGTTTCTACCAGTCAACGCTGTATGGTTTTATAAAGACCAACATGTTACACTATAGTAATGTTTTATAAAGACCACCAGAGACCATTAAAACACACACATCGGAGTGTTTAATCAACTATCTCTTCACTACACAGATTTCACAGTTACAACTGAGTTGAGAGGAGGCAGCACAGACATAACCGGTCTCCAACACCTTGGCAGTTTCAAACCCCTCTATTCTACCTCTGTCACTATTATATAATGCAATCAAGACATTCAACATGAGGAAAAGCACTCTCCCATCTGATTTGGGCTTGTGCGTGGGAGTAATATGTTGAAAGGGAAAAAGCATACTACTCTTGCCAGTATCACGTCAGTCCTTTCAGCTTAATGAACTGAGTGCAGGTGGGTGTTTCTTCTGTAAAGGCCCAGTGCAGTCCACAATGTGGTTTTCCTGGGTTTTATACACAGTGCCTTCGGAAAGTATTCATACCCCATCGACTTTTTCCACATTTTGTTACGTTACAGCGTTATTCTAAAATGGATTAAATACAAAAACATCCTCGGCAATCTACATACAATACCTCCTGATGACAAAGTGAAAAACAGGTTTTTAGAAATGTTTGCACATTTATGAAAAAAATAAACAGATACCTTATTTACAGAAGTATTCAGACCCTTTGCTATGAGACTCGAAATTGAGTTTAGATGCATCCTGTTTTCGTTGATCATCCTTGATGTTTTTACAACTTGATTGGAGTCCACCTGTGGTAAATTCATTTGATTGGACATGATTTGGAAAGGCGCACACCTGTCTATATAGGGTCCCACAGTTGACAGTGCATGTCAGAGCAAAAACCAAGCCATAAGGTTGAAGGAATTGTCAGCGGAGCTCCAAGACAGGATTGTGTCGTGGCACAGATCTGGGGAAGAGTACCAAAACATTTCTGCAGCATTAAAGGTCCCTAAGAACACAGTGGCCTCCATCATTCTTAAATGTAAGAAATTTGGAACCACCAAGACTTTACCTAGAGCTGACCACCCTGCCAAACTGGTCAATCGGGGGAGAAGGGCCTTGGTCCAGGGAGGTGACCAAGAACCCGAGGGTCACTGACAGAGCTCTAGAATTCCTCTGTGGAAATTTGAGAACTTTCCAGAAGGACAACCATCTCTGCAGCACACAAGCAGGCCTTTATGGAAGATTGGCCAGACGAAAGCCACTCCTCAGTAAAAGGCACATGACAGCCCACTTGGAGTTTGCCAAAAGACACCTAAAGACTCTCAGACCATGAGAAACAAGATTCTCTGGTCTGATGAAACCAAGATTGAACTCTTTGGCCTGAATGCCAAATGTCACCTCTGGAGGAAACCTGGCACCATCCCTACGGTGAAGCATGGTGGTGGCAGCATCATGCTGTGGGGATGTTTTTCAGCGGCAGGAACTGGGATACTAATCAGGATCGAGGCAAAGATGAACGGCGTAAAGTACAGAGATCCTTGATGAAAACCTGCTCCAGAGCGCTCAGGACCTCAGACTGGGACGAAGGTTCATCTTCCAACAGGACAACGGCCCTAAGCACACAGCCAAGACAACGCAGGAGTGGCTTCGGGACAAGTCTCTGAATGTCCTTGAGCCTGGACTTGAACCCGATCGAACATCTCTGGAGAGACCTGAAAATAGCTGTGCAGTGACGCTCCCCATCCAACCTGACAGAGCTTGAGAGGATCTTCAGAAAAGAATAGAACTCCCCAAATACAGGTGTGCCAAGCTTGTAGCGTCATACCCAAGAAGACTCAATGCTGTTATCGCTGCCAAAGGTTCTTCAACAAGTAAAGGGTCTGAATAATTGTGTGTAGATTGATGAGGAGAAAAAACGATTTAATACATTTTACAATAAAGCTGTAGCGTAACAAAATGTGGAAAAAGTCGATGGGGTATGAATACTTTCCGAAGGCACTGTATATTACCACACTATGAGATTGTCATAATTTTCCCAACTTCACAGTATTATTCCAATTTCCTTTTAGTATAAGAGCTGTTTGAAAAGGCGTTGGGGGAGGTTTGGAACCTCCCCCAATAACAGCTAGTTTTCCCTACCTAACTCAGACAGTCCTAACAAAATAATTGCTTGAGAAATTGCAGTTTTCTAAAATGCAAATCAATTTATAACATTTTCACATGTGTTTTTCTGGATATTTTTGTTGTTATTCTGTCTCTCACTGTTCAAATAAACCTACCATTAAAATTATAGACTGATCCTTTCTTTATCAGTGGGCAAACGTACAAAATCAGCAGGGGATCAAATACTTTTTTTCCCCCACTGTATTTCCAATGTTGTGTTTTAGAATGTTGGAAGCCCAAGTTTAAAGTTACATAAATGCTGTGTAAAATCCCAATATCTGTGTAACGTTGTGTTGCAGACGTTGGGGAGGACCTACTGAGCATGTGCCAGAAGAACGTGACGTTAAACAGACACCTGATGGAACCTGCAGGTGAGCGAACATTGAACAGTTAGACAATGTGTAGTTAGAGAACATTAGTTAGAGAACGTTACTTAAACAACGTTTAGCACAGGGCTGCCGGCAAACGTGTGACCAGCTGGCATTTTCAATCAGGTCGGGCAGCGCCTCATCACTTGATTTAGTTTAATAAAAAATATTTATGCAAAGCGTTAAGATGAAGTACAAAGTCATGTTTTTTAGACTGATTTGCCTCATGATTTGTTAACGGGGGAGTGCTGCAGGCACATGGGAGTGCTGCAGGCACATGGGAGTGCTGCAGGCTGTGTGTTTCTTGACCAACCAGATTCCTAGAAATCACAGGTCACGCAGGCCAGGCACTACGCATTAAAGAATAGGCTTATTTATTTAGCAGACATGATAACGCATCCCTCCCGAGTCCAGACACAAGCATAAACTCTTTAACAGAAATGTTGCTGCAGCCTACACCAAACCATTAGCAGTCTGACATGCTGTATGGGATAACAAGGAGATGATTTACCAGTCTGATCAACTGGCCTACTGAATTCAGCCTACGGTGGTCCGGCAGGTAGCCTAGGCACGGCAGGTAGCCTCGTGGTTAGAGCGTTGGGCCAGTAACCGAAAGGTTGCTGGATCGAATCCCTGAATCTGCCATTCTGCCCCTGAGCAAGGCAGTTAACCCACTATTCCCCGGGCGCCGACAACGTGGATGTTGATTAAGGCAGCCCCCCCCCCCCCTTACCGCTCTGATTCAGAGGGGTTGGGTTAAATGTAGAAGACACATTTCAGTTGAATACGTTCAGTTGGACAACTGACTAGGTATCCCCCTTTCCTTTCCTGTCCTTCCTGACAGGGTAAACCAACCTCTAACGTTATCTATTTATAGCCCTTTTATTGGTGTTAGGAGAAAATCAGTTAAGGTCATCAAATTTGCTTTATATTCAAATTTCGGCTAGCTAGTTCACCTGGACATTATCAATCACAAATGATGAACTGGAAATCAATCAACACAGTGATGACAGACTGTGAGTAACTTTTTAATTACAGATGCAAAGCCCTACATGATGCAAAGAAAGCTCAGCCCTGTTAGTTCTATTGTCCAATCACAGTTGTTGTGTCTGTGCAACGGACACGCCCTGTTTAGTTTTAAAATGAAATTCATATGAGCAAGAACCACGTTGCTGCAGTTCCAGAGTTTTCATCCTCTCTATGACCAGGAGTTTTTCCCAGCAGTTTCTTTTTAAACCATATGACCTGATTAGAAAACCGCTGGCTCCATCATAGCCCATATAAAACACCTGATTTAATCCCTGTCCTACCCTACAGAGAACAGAGTTCTACCTGGTTAGGTTACCAGATCAGGAAAAACTCTGAGCCCCACCCCTCTGGAACCTGGGGTACACACCTCTGGTTTAGCCGATGTTAGATGTACTGTAGGGTTTTTCCACCTTGGTACTTAACAGTACCATACTGGTTCACTGATTATGGGTTCTGTTCTGTTCTGATTCGGCACACTTTGTTTTTCCATTAAAAAAATGAACAGATGCAGGTTTGAATTGCAGAGAGGATGTTGCTGTAGATGACAAATGTGAAGTGTAACTAAGCAACGATTCATACCAGAGTGTAACTAAGCAACGATTCTTACCACAGTGTAACTAAGCAACGATTCCTACCAGAGTGTAAATTATTACATGTAGTACCAGGCTAGCTCTCTCTCCCTGGCTGTTTCATTACAATATGTTGTACCAGGCTAGCTCTCTCTCTCCCTGGCTGTTTCATTACAATATGTTGTACCAGGCTAGCTCTCTCTCTCCCTGGCTGTTTCATTACAATATGTTGTACCAGGCTAGCTCTCTCTCTCCCTGGCTGTTTCATTACAATATGTTGTACCAGGCTAGCTCTCTCTCTCCCTGGCTGTTTCATTACAATATGTTGTACCAGGCTAGCTCTCTCTCTCCCTGGCTGTTTCATTACAATATGTTGTACCAGGCTAGCTCTCTCTCTCCCTGGCTGTTTCATTACAATATGTTGTACCAGGCTAGCTCTCTCTCTCCCTGGCTGTTTCATTACAATATGTTGTACCAGGCTAGCTCTCTCTCTCCCTGGCTGTTTCATTACAATATGTTGTACCAGGCTAGCTCTCTCTCTCCCTGGCTGTTTCATTACAATATGTTGTACCAGGCTAGCTCTCTCTCTCCCTGGCTGTTTCATTACAATATGTTGTACCAGACAGTATTGAATATTAGTGTTGTCTTGTCTCTTTAACAGGTGGGGAGGTGCGAGTACGTCTACTGGACTGGCTCAGACACGATCTCTGCACAGGTGGGCAGGCTACACGAACACATACACATACACACACACACACACATTGAGAAACACACACACATGATGTTAAACCATGGTCTCTCTGCTGATCTCTCTTTCTCTCCATTCATCTCTTGTTTCTCAGACGCTGATGCAGAGTTTGGATGGACAGAGGATGAAGTGGCAGATCTCCATGACAACACAACCATTATCATTGCTGCTGACGGTAAGACAGTTGTAACCAGGTGTTTATCCGGTGGGATCAGGTGTTAACCGGTGGGATCAGGTGTTATCAGGTGGGATCAGGTGTTATCCGGTGGGATCAGGTGTTATCAGGTGGGATCAGGTGTTATCCGGTGGGATCAGGTGTTGTCCGGTGGGATCAGGTGTTGTCCGGTGGGATCAGGTGTTGTCCGGTGGGATCAGGTGTTGTCCGGTGGGATCAGGTGTTATCCGGTGGGATCAGGTGTTATCCGGTGGGATCAGGTGTTATCCGGTGGGATCAGGTGTTATCAGGTGGGATCAGGTGTTATCAGGTGGGATCAGGTGGGATCAGGTGTTGTCCGGTGGGATCAGGTGTTATCAGGTGGGATCAGGTGTTGTCCGGTGGGATCAGGTGTTATCAGGTGGGATCAGGTGTTATCAGGTGGGATCAGGTGTTGTCCGGTGGGATCAGGTGTTATCAGGTGGGATCAGGTGTTATCAGGTGGGATCAGGTGTTATCAGGTGGGATCAGGTGTTATCAGGTGGGATCAGGTGTTATCAGGTGGGATCAGGTGTTATCAGGTGGGATCAGGTGTTATCAGGTGGGATCAGGTGTTATCCGGTGGGATCAGGTGTTATCCGGTGGGATCAGGTGTTATCCGGTGGGACCAGGTGTTATCAGGTGGGATCAGGTGTTATCAGGTGTTATCAGGTGGGATCAGGTGTTATCCGGTGGGACCAGGTGTTATCAGGTGGGACCAGGTGTTATCAGGTGGGACCAGGTGTTATCAGGTGGGACCAGGTGTTATCAGGTGGGACCAGGTGTTATCAGGTGGGATCAGGTGTTATCAGGTGGGATCAGGTGTTATCCGGTGGGATCAGGTGTTATCCGGTGGGATCTGTTGTTATCCGGTGGGATCTGTTGTTATCCCGTGGGATCTGTTGTTATCCCGTGGAATATTAATAATCACCCTGCTAATTCACTAGCACTCAGAGCAGACTACAGGTACAGAACACAGATGGTATGGTGCTGAGTGATCTCTGTGGAATATTAATAATCACCCTGCTAATTCACTAGCACTCAGAGCAGACTACAGGTACAGAACACAGATAGTATGGTAATAAACTGTATTTATTTGTCATTTGTTCCAGTGTGCTACGATGACGATCTGACAGACGCGCTGTTCCGAACTCTGTACAGAATCTGTAACAACCTCCGTCTCCCCAGTACTACATACCTGTCTATAGAGAAGAGGTAACATACCTGTACTACATACCTGTCTATAGAGAAGAGGTAACATACCTGTCTATAGAGAAGAAGTAACATACCTGTCTATAGAGAAGAAGTAACATACCTGTCTATAGAGAAGAGGTAACATACCTGTCTATAGAGAAGAGGTAACATACCTGTACTACATACCTGTCTATAGAGAAGAGGTAACATACCTGTACTACATACCTGTCTATAGAGAAGAGGTAACATACCTGTACTACATACCTGTCTATAGAGAAGAGGTAACATACCTGTACTACATACCTGTCTATAGAGAAGAGGTAACATACCTGTCTATAGAGAAGAGGTAACATACCTGTACTACATACCTGTCTATAGAGAAGAGGTAACATACCTGTCTATAGAGAAGAGGTAACATACCTGTACTACATACCTGTCTATAGAGAAGAGGTAACATACCTGTACTACATACCTGTCTATAGAGAAGAGGTAACATACCTGTACTACATACCTGTCTATAGAGAAGAGGTAACATACCTGTACTACATACCTGTCTATAGAGAAGAGGTAACATACCTGTACTACATACCTGTCTATAGAGAAGAGGTAACATACCTGTACTACATACCTGTCTATAGAGAAGAGGTAACATACCTGTACTACATACCTGTCTATAGAGAAGAGGTAACATACCTGTACTACATACCTGTCTATAGAGAAGAGGTCAACCGTCCATACCTGTCTATAGAGAAGAGGTCAACCGCGGGAGGTCAACCTGTACTACATACCTGTCTATAGAGAAGAGGTAACATACCTGTACTACATACCTGTCTATAGAGAAGAGGTAACATACCTGTCTATAGAGAAGAGGTAACATACCTGTACTACATACCTGTCTATAGAGAAGAGGTAACATACCTGTACTACATACCTGTCTATAGAGAAGAGGTAACATACCTGTCTATAGAGAAGAGGTAACATACCTGTACAACATACCTGTCTATAGAGAAGAGGTAACATACCTGTACTACATACCTGTCTATAGAGAAGAGGTAACATACCTGTACTACATACCTGTCTATAGAGAAGAGGTAACATACCTGTACTACATACCTGTCTATAGAGAAGAGGTAACATACCTGTACAACATACCTGTCTATAGAGAAGAGGTAACATACCTGTACTACATACCTGTCTATAGAGAAGAGGTAACATACCTGTACTACATACCTGTCTATAGAGAAGAGGTAACATACCTGTACTACATACCTGTCTATAGAGAAGAGGTAACATACCTGTACTACATACCTGTCTATAGAGAAGAGGTAACATACCTGTACTACATACCTGTCTATAGAGAAGAGGTAACATACCTGTACTACATACCTGTCTATAGAGAAGAGGTAACACACCTGTACCACATACCTGTCTATAGAGAAGAGGTAACATACCTGTCTATAGAGAAGAGGTAACATACCTGTACTACATACCTGTCTATAGAGAAGAGGTAACATACCTGTACTACATACCTGTCTATAGAGAAGAGGTAACATACCTGTCTATAGAGAAGAGGTAACATACCTGTCTATAGAGAAGAAGTAACATACCTGTCTATAGAGAAGAGGTAACACACCTGTCTATAGAGAAGGGGTAACACACCTGTCTATAGAGAAGAGGTAACACACCTGTCTATAGAGAAGAGGTAACACACCTGTCTATAGAGAAGAGGTAACACACCTGTCTATAGAGAAGAGGTAACACACCTGTCTATAGAGAAGAGGTAACATACCTGTCTATAGAGAAGAGGTAACATACCTGTCTATAGAGAAGAGGTAACACACCTGTCCTACATACCTGTCTATAGAGAAGCGGTAACACACCTGTACTACATACCTGTCTATAGAGAAGCGGTAACACACCTGTACTACATACGTGTCTATAGAGAAGCGGTAACATACCTGTACTACATACCTGTCTATAGAGAAGAGGTAACATACCTGTACTACATACGTGTCTATAGAGAAGAGGTAACATACCTGTACTACATACCTGTCTATAGAGAAGAGGTAACATACCTGTACTACATACCTGTCTATAGAGAAGAGGTAACATACCTGTACAACATACGTGTCTATAGAGAAGAGGTAACATACCTGTACTACATACCTGTCTATAGAGAAGAGGTAACATACCTGTACTACATACCTGTCTATAGAGAAGAGGTAACATACCTGTACAACATACGTGTCTATAGAGAAGAGGTAACATACCTGTACTACATACCTGTCTATAGAGAAGAGGTAACATACCTGTACTACATACCTGTCTATAGAGAAGAGGTAACATACCTGTACTACATACGTGTCTATAGAGAAGAGGTAACATACCTGTACTACATACCTGTCTATAGAGAAGAGGTAACATACCTGTACTACATACCTGTCTATAGAGAAGAGGTAACATACCTGTACTACATACCTGTCTATAGAGAAGAGGTAACATACAGTACCTGTACTACAGTGCCTTCGGTAAGAATTCAGATCCCTTAACGTTCTCCACATTTTGTTACATTACAGCCTTATTCTGAAACGTATTACATTTCATTTTTTCCTCATCAATCTACACACAGTTACCAATAATGACAAAGCAAAAACCATGAAATGAATTAAGACATTTACATAAATATTCAGACCCTTAACTCAGTACTTTGTTGAAGCACTTTTGGCAGCGATTACAGCCTCGAGTCTTCTTTGGTATGACGCTACAAGCTTGACACACCTGTATTTGGGGAGTTCCATTCCTCTCTGCAGATCCTCTCAAGCTCTGTCAGGTTGGATGGGGAGCGTCACTGCACAGCTATTTTCAGGTCTCTCCAGAGATGTTCTATCGGGTTCAAGTCCAGGCTCTAGCTGGGCCACTCAAGGACATTCAGAGACTTGTCCCGAAGCCACTCCTGCATTGTCTTGGCTGTGTAGTTAGGTTCGTTGTCCTGTTGGAAGGTGAACCTTCGCCCCAGTCTGAGGTCCCGAGCGTTCTGGAGCAGGTTTCATCAAGGATCTCTCTGTACTTTGCTCCGTTCATCTTTCCCTCGATCCTGACTAGTCTCCCAGTTCCTGCCGCTGAAAAACATCCCCCCAGCATGATGCTGCCACCACCATGCTTCACCGTAGGGATGGTGCCAGGTTTCCTCCAGAGGTGACGCTTGGCATTCAGGCCAAAGATTTCAATCTTGGTTTCATCAGACCAGAGAATCTTGTTTCTCATGGTCTGAGAGTCTTTAGGTGCTTTTGACAAACTCCAAGTGGGCTGTCATGTGCCTTTTACTGAGGAGTGACTTCCGTCTGGCCACTCTACCATAAAGGCCTGATTGGTGGAGTGCTGCAGAGATGGTTGTCCTTCTGGAAGTTTCTCCCATCTCCACAGAGGAACTCTGGAGCTCTGTCAGAGTGACCCTCGGGTTATATAGATTTATGCATATAGATTTATGCTAAATGTAAAAAATAAATCCAGCTCATGTGCCACATCTTGTAATTACAGTCTTTGTGTGTAATGATGTGTGTGCGTGCGTGCTTGCCTACGTGTGTGTGTGTGTGTCTGTGTGTGTGTGTGTTCCCCAGGCTGAACTTCACTCTGAGACACTTGGACATATCATGCGAGGCCTACGACCATTTCCGCCACTGTCTGTGTGAGATGCAGGAGCTAAGAGACGGACGGACATGCTTCACAGTGGAGCAGGTCAAACCCTCTTTCCCACAGTGCTTGCTGTATGAGCGCATAGAGCAACTGGTGAGAAACACACACACACAGTGGAGTTTCTCACACACACACACGTACAGTTTCACATACACACTTTACTGAACCTAGAAAACCCCTACCCAACAGAATGTTTCTAGTACTATATCCTAAACCCAACAGAATGTTTCTAGTACTATATCCTTATGTCTACTACACTGTGAGACTGTGGGCTCTATTTAACAAAGCTAACACAATGGTACATCTACAAAGCTTAACACAATGGTACTATAGGTCCAGGGTGGAAATATTTTAGCTATTTTCACAGCCGGAATTATGAGCGCAAGAGCTGGTGGTGGCGTTGAAGGGCTGGGTTTTGGTGAATAAGTTGTAGCTGTGTCGAGGCATGACCCCCTCACTGGCCAATCAGAAAATGCTCCATGGCTAAATATATGGTTGCTTCAAGTTGGGTATTTACAGTCTTTTATATATTGCGTTGTCATCAACTTCAATTCCGATGTTAGACTTTCTCTTTTTCAGGAGTTGTGGAAAGTGACAGCAGTGCCTGTCTAACCCTCTGAGGAGCTGACCTGCTCCTTGACCTGCTCCTAGACCTGAGACATGGAGTTTTCTGATCTTAGACCTAGTGTTTTCTGAACCTCTTGTGGTCAGTGTTGAGAAGGTATTGATAAAATATATAGATTATTTAGAGAACTAATAGCAGTCATTTCAATCAGGGCAGCTGGACAGCGGTGAACAAAGGCACTAGGAATTATCTCTGTAAATGAACTCACTTGTTAAATAAGATGTTTTTAAGCTCAGACCAGGGGTTGTGACATAGATATTCAGTATATTCTCATTTACTTGCTGTTAGATTGAAGTGAACCGGTCAAATGGGACAGCCCCATAGCCTCTGAATGTTTTGTTCCTGTGTAAATGATGAGTGATCAGGTAAACACTGACCTAGGATGCATCCCAAATGGTATCCTATCCTCAATATAGTGCACTACTTTGGACCAGAGCCCTATGGACCCTGGACCAGAGCCCTATGGACCCTGGTCTAAAGTAGTACACAGTATAGGGCATAGTGTCCCAAATGGCACCCTATCTTAATGTCTGTTTATAATTTATAAGACATTATGAAATAGCTTGTTAACAATTTAGTAAATAAGCTGTTTATCAATCAGTTTTTATAAGTTCATATATTTATTAAAATAAACTACCTAATAATGTTTAAGAGATTTATAAGCAGACATATAGTGTTAATGTGTGTGTGTTGATACAAAACCATGGCACTGTTTCTTTCACAATTATACAGTCATCTTTTGATTCAAATTACTAAATAAAATACTGATTATTGATTATTTCAACAAAAATGTCTTTATTAGAAGTGGTGAACTTTGATTCATACTGTCTTAAAGGGGCAATCTGGGATTGAAACAACAACCGAGCTGCCACCCGGCCACTTTTTTATGTAAACAGCTGAGGAATGGAGCTGGAGAAATGGAACCATCTCAAATTCATAGACGGAGCTACGACTGACCATCTCTGAGATCAAAATGATAGTTTGAACCATGTTATGAGGCTATACGGTGTCTGTTTACAATGACGTTCTTTACACACAGTGGAGTATAACAAGCTTATATTTTGGGTTCTGGTCCGGTAAGACGGTTTAATTAAGCTCTTGAGTCATTTATAAGTTTTATCCATCAATATATACAGTACGCTCCAAAAGTATTGGGACAGTGACACATTTTTTGTTGTATTGGCTCTGTACAACAACACTTTTGGATTTGAAATGAAACAATGACTATGAGAAAGTACAGACTGTCAGCTTTAATTTGAGGGGATTTTCATCCATGTCAGGTGAACCATTTAGAAATTACAGCACTTGTTGTAAATAGTCCCCCCATTTTAAGAGATCAAAAGTATTGGGACAAATTCACTGGTGTATTAAAAAGTGAAATATTTGGGCCCATATTCATAGCACGCAATGACTACATCAAGCTTGTAAATCCCTAAATACGCATAGAATGTTTCTAAACACTTCTACATAAATGTGGATGTTACTATGGTTACAGATAACCCTGAATGAACCATGAATAAAGATGAGTGAGGAAGTTGGAGACATAAATATCATACCCCCCCTCCCCAAAAAAGAATAATAACATCCCCTGTTACCATGCGTGTCCTGTACATATGACTAATTAAACTTGAAACTGAAACAAGTTGCAGGGTTTTAATTGAGCCACTAGATAGGAGGGTGTTCCAATAATATAACCCTGGTAAGACAAATGCATTGGACTAGTTTTTCAGCATCCTGTTGTGAAATGAAGTGTTTGATTCTGGAAATGAACCAATGCTATTCCCCAGAGTGACCAGCAGAGGGAGCTCTGTGTTCTGTACAGAGATGAAACAGTGCCATTCTCCAGAGTGACCAGCAGAGGGAGCTCTGTGTTCTGTACAGAGATGAAACAGTGCCATTCTCCAGAGTGACCAGCAGAGGGAGCTCTGTGTTCTGTACAGAGATGAAACAGTGCCATTCCCCAGAGTGACCAGCAGAGGGAGCTCTGTGTTCTGTACAGAGATGAAACAGTGCCATTCCCCAGAGTGACCAGCAGAGGGAGCTCTGTGTTCTGTACAGAGATGAAACAGTGCCATTCCCCAGAGTGACCAGCAGAGGGAGCTATGTGTTCCTCTCATAAGTTATAGTTGATGTGTGCAGGCTGTCTATTCCTCTGAGGGTGTATTTGTATTTATTATGGATCCCCATTAGTTCCTGCCAGGGCAGCAGCTACTCTTCCTGGGGTTTATTATGGATCCCCATTAGTTCCTGCCAAGGCAGCAGCTACTCTTCCTGGGGGTTTATTATGGATCCCCATTAGTTCCTGCCAAGGCAGCAGCTACTCTTCCTGGGGTTTATTATGGATCCCCATTAGTTCCTGCCAAGGCAGCAGCTACTCTTCCTGGGGTTTATTATGGATCCCCGTTAGTTCCTGCCAAGGCAGCAGCTACTCTTCCTGGGGTTTATTATGGATCCCCGTTAGTTCCTGCCAAGGCAGCAGCTACTCTTCCTGGGGGTTTATTATGGATCCCCATTAGTTCCTGCCAAGGCAGCAGCTACTCTTCCTGGGGTTTATTATGGATACCCGTTAGTTCCTCCCAAGGCAGCAGCTACTCTTCCTGGTCCGGCAAAATTAAGCCAGTTATACAATTTTAAAAACATTACAATACATTCATTACAGAATTCACAACACACTAAGTGTGTGCCCTCAGGTCCATACTCCACTACCACATATCTGCAACCCAAAATCCATGTGTACGTGTGTGTATAGTGTTATCATGTGTGTGTATGCAGGTATCTGTGCCTATGTTAGTGTTCCATAAGGTGTATTGCTACTGTTATTTTTCACTGTCTTTTTACTGTTGTTTTTATTTCTTGACTTAACTATTGTTCACCTTTTTTGCACTGTTGGTTAGAGCCTGTCAGTAAGCATTTCACTGTAAGGTCTATACCTGTTGTATTCGGCGCACGTGACAAATAAACTTTGATTTGACCTGCTTTTTAAATCTGAATCTACTGCTGGCATCAGTTACCTGATGTGGAATAGAGTTCCATGTTGTCATGGCTCTATGTAGTACTGTGCACCTCCCATAGTCTGTTCTGGACTTGGGGACTGTGAAGAGACATGTGGCATGTCTTGTGTGGTATGCATGGCTGTCTGAGCTGTGTGCCAGTAGTTTAAACAGACAGCTCGGTACCTTCAGCTTGTCAACACCTCTTACAAAAAGTAATGAGGAAGTCAATCTCTCTTCCACTTTGAGCCATGAGAGAATGACATGCATGTCATTAATGTTAGGCTGTCACTCTGTGTACCCTCCTGTGTTGCTTTCTTTCATTGTGCCCGTTGGCTTTGATGAGGGTGAGTTGATGTGTTAGAGACAGTGGGTTTGTGTTATGCAGTAGGGCTATAGAGAACAGTGGGGTTGTTATGCAGTAGGGCTGTAGAGAACAGTGGGTTGTGTTATGCAGTAGGGTTATAGAGAACAGTGGGTTTGTTATGCAGTAGGGTTATAGAGAACAGTGGGTTGTGTTATGCAGTAGGGTTATAGAGAACAGTGGGTTTGTTATGCAGTAGGGCTATAGAGAACAGTGGGGTTGTGTTATGCAGTAGGGCTGTAGAGAACAGTGGGTTTGTGTTATGCAGTAGGGCTATAGAGAACAGTGGGGTTGTGTTATGCAGTAGGGCTGTAGAGAACAGTGGGGTTGTGTTATGCAGTAGGGTTATAGAGAACAGTGGGGTTGTGTTATGCAGTAGGGTTATAGAGAACAGTGGGGTTGTGTTATGCAGTAGGGCTGTAGAGAACAGTGGGGTTGTGTTATGCAGTAGGGCTGTAGAGAACAGTGGGGTTGTGTTATGCAGTAGGGCTATAGAGAACAGTGGGGTTGTGTTATGCAGTAGGGCTATAGAGAACAGTGGGGTTGTGTTATGCAGTAGGGCTGTAGAGAACAGTGGGGTTGTGTTATGCAGTAGGACTGTAGAGAACAGTGGGGTTGTGTTATGCAGTAGGGCTATAGAGAACAGTGGGGTTGTGTTATGCAGTAGGGTTATAGAGAACAGTGGGTTTGTTATGCAGTAGGGCTGTAGAGAACAGTGGGGTTGTGTTATGCAGTAGGGCTGTAGAGAACAGTGGGTTTGTTATGCAGTAGGGTTATAGAGAACAGTGGGGTTGTGTTATGCAGTAGGGCTATAGAGAACAGTGGGGTTGTGTTATGCAGTAGGGCTGTAGAGAACAGTGGGGTTGTGTTATGCAGTAGGGCTGTAGAGAACAGTGGGTTTGTTATGCAGTAGGGCTATAGAGAACAGTGGGTTTGTTATGCAGTAGGGCTATAGAGAACAGTGGTGTTGTGTTATGCAGTAGGGCTATAGAGAACAGTGGGGTTGTGTTATGCAGTAGGGCTATAGAGAACAGTGGGGTTGTGTTATGCAGTAGGGCTATAGAGAACAGTGGGGTTGTGTTATGCAGTAGGGCTGTAGAGAACAGTGGGGTTGTGTTATGCAGTATGGTTATAGAGAACAGTGGGGTTGTGTTATGCAGTAGGGCTATAGAGAACAGTGGGGTTGTGTTATGCAGTAGGGCTGTAGAGAACAGTGGGTTTGTTATGCAGTAGGGTTATAGAGAACAGTGGGGTTGTGTTATGCAGTAGGGTTATAGAGAACAGTGGGGTTGTGTTATGCAGTAGGGCTATAGAGAACAGTGGGGTTGTGTTATGCAGTAGGGCTGTAGAGAACAGTGGGGTTGTTATGCAGTAGGGTTATAGAGAACAGTGGGGTTGTGTTATGCAGTAGGGCTATAGAGAACAGTGGGGTTGTTATGCAGTAGGGCTATAGAGAACAGTGGGGTTGTGTTATGCAGTAGGGCTGTAGAGAACAGTGGGGTTGTTATGCAGTAGGGTTATAGAGAACAGTGGGGTTGTGTTATGCAGTAGGGCTGTAGAGAACAGTGGGGTTGTGTTATGCAGTAGGGCTGTAGAGAACAGTGGGGTTGTGTTATGCAGTAGGGTCTATAGAGAACAGTGGGGTTGTGTTATGCAGTAGGGCTATAGAGAACAGTGGGGTTGTGTTATGCAGTAGGACCATAGAGAACAGTGGGTTTGTTATGCAGTAGGGCTATAGAGAACAGTGGGGTTGTGTTATGCAGTAGGGTTATAGAGAACAGTGGGGTTGTGTTATGCAGTAGGGCTATAGAGAACAGTGGGGTTGTGTTATGCAGTAGGGCTGTAGAGAACAGTGGGGTTGTGTTATGCAGTAGGGTTATAGAGAACAGTGGGGTTGTGTTATGCAGTAGGGCTGTAGAGAACAGTGGGGTTGTGTTATGCAGTAGGGCTATAGAGAACAGTGGGGTTGTGTTATGCAGTAGGGCTATAGAGAACAGTGGGGTTGTGTTATGCAGTAGGGTTATAGAGAACAGTGGGGTTGTGTTATGCAGTAGGGCTATAGAGAACAGTGGGGTTGTGTTATGCAGTAGGGCTGTAGAGAACAGTGGGGTTGTTATGCAGTAGGGTTATAGAGAACAGTGGGGTTGTGTTATGCAGTAGGGCTGTAGAGAACAGTGGGGTTGTGTTATGCAGTAGGGCTGTAGAGAACAGTGGGGTTGTGTTATGCAGTAGGGTTATAGAGAACAGTGGGGTTGTGTTATGCAGTAGGGCTATAGAGAACAGTGGGGTTGTGTTATGCAGTAGGGCTGTAGAGAACAGTGGGTTTGTTATGCAGTAGGGCTATAGAGAACAGTGGGGTTGTGTTATGCAGTAGGACTGTAGAGAACAGTGGGGTTGTGTTATGCAGTAGGGCTATAGAGAACAGTGGGGTTGTGTTATGCAGTAGGGCTATAGAGAACAGTGGGGTTGTGTTATGCAGTAGGGCTATAGAGAACAGTGGGGTTGTGTTATGCAGTAGGACCATAGAGAACAGTGGGTTTGTGTTATGCAGTAGGGCTATAGAGAACAGTGGGGTTGTGTTATGCAGTAGGGCTATAGAGAACAGTGGGGTTGTGTTATGCAGTAGGGCTGTAGAGAACAGTGGGTTTGTTATGCAGTAGGGCTGTAGAGAACAGTGGGTTTGTTATGCATTTACATTTAAGTCATTTAGCAGACGCTCTTATCCAGAGCGACTTACAAATTGGTGCATTCACCTTATAATATCCAGTGGAACAACCACTTTACAATAGTGCATCTAAATCTTTTGAGGGGGGATTAGAAGGATTACTTTATCCTATCCCAGGTATTCCTTAAAGAGGTGGGGTTTCAGGTGTCTCCGGAAGGTGGTGATTGACTCCGCTGTCCTGGCGTCGTGAGGGAGCTTGTTCCACCATTGGGGTGCCAGAGCAGCGAACAGTTTTGACTGGGCTGAGCGGGAACTGTGCTTCCTCAGAGGTAGGGAGGCGAGCAGGCCAGAGGTGGATGAACGGAGTGCCCTTGTTTGGGTGTAGGGCCTGATCAGAGCCTGAAGGTACGGAGGTGCCGTAGGGCTATAGAGAACAGTGGGGTTGTGTTATGCAGTAGGGCTGTAGAGAACAGTGGGGTTGTGTTATGCAGTAGGGCTGTAGAGAACAGTGGGGTTGTGTTATGCAGTAGGGCTATAGAGAACAGTGGGGTTGTGTTATGCAGTAGGGCTGTAGAGAACAGTGGGGTTGTGTTATGCAGTAGGGCTGTAGAGAACAGTGGGGTTGTGTTATGCAGTAGGGCTATAGAGAACAGTGGGTTTGTGTTATACAGTAGGGCTGTAGAGAACAGTGGGTTTGTTATGCAGTAGGGTTATAGAGAACAGTATTCTCAACCCAGGGCCCATATCCACAAAGCGTAAGAGTGCTGATCTAGGATGATCTAGGACAGATCCTAGATCATCACTTCTACTCTGAGACGGGCCCTGGTCCTATAGAGCTGAAGGAGTGGAGAGTAGGTAAATAGTGTTGCCCTCTACCATCAGAACAATGTCAGGCAGGTGTTGTCCTCTACAGTCAGAACAATGTCAGGCAGGTGTTGTCCTCTACAGTCAGAACAATGTAAGGCAGGTGTTGCCCTCTACAGTCAGAACAATGTCAGGTAGGTGTTGTCCTCTACAGTCAGAACAATGTCAGGTAGGTGTTGTCCTCTACAGTCAGAACAATGTCAGGCAGGTGTTGTCCTCTACAGTCAGAACAATGTCAGGTAGGTGTTGTCCTCTACAGTCAGAACAATGTCAGGCAGGTGTTGCCCTCTACAGTCAGAACAATGTCAGGCAGGTGTTGTCCTCTACAGTCAGAACAATGTCAGGCAGGTGTTGCCCTCTACAGTCAGAACAATGTAAGGCAGGTGTTGCCCTCTACAGTCAGAACAATGTCAGGCAGGTGTTGTCCTCTACAGTCAGAACAATGTAAGGCAGGTGTTGCCCTCTACAGTCAGAACAATGTAAGGCAGGTGTTGCCCTCTACAGTCAGAACAATGTCAGGCAGGTGTTGTCCTCTACAGTCAGAACAATGTAAGGCAGGTGTTGCCCTCTACAGTCAGAACAATGTAAGGCAGGTGTTGCCCTCTACCATCAGAACAATGTAAGGCAGGTGTTGCCCTCTACAGTCAGAACAATGTCAGGCAGGTGTTGTCCTCTACAGTCAGAACAATGTAAGGCAGGTGTTGCCCTCTACAGTCAGAACAATGTAAGGCAGGTGTTGCCCTCTACAGTCAGAACAATGTCAGGCAGGTGTTGTCCTCTACAGTCAGAACAATGTAAGGCAGGTGTTGCCCTCTACAGTCAGAACAATGTAAGGCAGGTGTTGCCCTCTACCATCAGAACAATGTAAGGCAGGTGTTGTCCTCTACCATCAGAACAATGTCAGGCAGGTGTTGCCCTCTACAGTCAGAACAATGTCAGGCAGGTGTTGTCCTCTACCATCAGAACAATGTCAGGTAGATGTTGCCCTCTACAGTCAGAACAATGTCAGGCAGGTGTTGTCCTCTACAGTCAGAACAATGTAAGGTAGATGTTGCCCTCTACAGTCAGAACAATGTCAGGCAGGTGTTGTCCTCTACAGTCAGAACAATGTAAGGCAGGTGTTGCCCTCTACAGTCAGAACAATGTAAGGCAGGTGTTGCCCTCTACAGTCAGAACAATGTCAGGCAGGTGTTGTCCTCTACAGTCAGAACAATGTAAGGCAGGTGTTGCCCTCTACAGTCAGAACAATGTCAGGCAGGTGTTGTCCTCTACAGTCAGAACAATGTAAGGCAGGTGTTGCCCTCTACAGTCAGAACAATGTAAGGCAGGTGTTGTCCTCTACAGTCAGAGCAGCCTATCAGGTGTTGTCCTCTACAGTCAGAGCAGCCTATCAGGTGTTGTCCTCTACAGTCAGAGCAGCCTATCAGGTGTTGTCCTCTACAGTCAGAGCAGCCTATCAGGTGTTGTCCTCTACAGTCAGAGCAGCCTATCAGGTGTTTCCCTCTACAGTCAGAGCAGCCTATCAGGTGAGGACATTTTACTGCTTTTAGGTCTTAGATAACATGTCAAATCGAAATGAAATGGTTGGTTGTTTGCAGTGGTGTAAAGTACTTAAGTACAAATACTTGAAAGTACTACTTAAGTAGTTTTTGGGGGTATCTGTCCTTTACTTTACTATTTATATTTTTGACCACTTTTGCTTTTATTTCACTACATTGTTAAAGATTTTTAAAAACTTTTTACTCCATATATTTTCCCTGACATCCAAAAGTACTCTACATTTTGAATGCTTAGCAGGACAAGGAAGTTGTCTAATTCACACACTTATCAAGAGAACATCCCTGGTCATCCCTACTGCCTCTTATCTGGCGGACTCACTAAACACATGCTTCGTGTGTAAATGATGTCTGAGTCTTGGAGCATGCCCCTGGCTATCCGTAAATTTAAAAAACAAGAATATGGTGCCGTCTGGTTTGCTTAATATAAGGAATTTGAAAAGATATATACTTTTACTTTTGATACTAAAGTATATTTTAGCAATTACATTTACTTTTGACACTTAAATATATACTGCTCAAAAAAATAAAGGGAACACTTAAACAACACATCCTAGATCTGAATGAAAGAAATAATCTTATTAAATACTTTTTTCTTGACATAGTTGAATGTGCTGACAACAAAATCACACAAAAAGAATCAATGGAAATCCAATTTATCAACCCATGGAGGTCTGGATTTGGAGTCACACTCAAAATTAAAGTGGAAAACCACACTACAGGCTGATCCAACTTTGATGTAATGTCCTTAAAACAAGTCAAAATGAGGCTCAGTAGTGTGTGTGGCCTCCATGTGCCTGTATGACCTCCCTACAACGCCTGGGCATGCTCCTGATGAGGTGGCGGATAGTATCCTGAGGGATCTCCTCCCAGACCTGGACTAAAGCATCCGCCAACTCCTGGACAGTCTGTGGTGCAACGTGGCGTTGGTGGATGGAGTGAGACATGATGTCCCAGATGTGCTCAATTGGATTCAGGTCTGGGGAACGGGCGGGCCAGTCCATAGCATCAATGCCTTCCTCTTGCAGGAACTGCTGACACACTCCAGCCACATGAGGTCGAGCATTGTCTTGCATTAGGATGAACCCAGGGCCAACAACACCAGCATATGGTCTCACAAGGGGTCTGAGGATCTCATCTCAGTACCTAATGGCAGTCAGGCTACCTCTAGCGAGCACATGGAGGGCTGTGCGGCCCCCCAAAGAAATGCCACCCCACACCATGACTGACCCACCGCCAAACCGGTCATGCTGGAGGATGTTGCAGGCAGCAGAACGTTCTCCACGGCGTCTCCAGACTCTGTCACGTGCTCAGTGTGAACCTGCTTTCATCTGTGAAGAGCACAGGGCGCCAGTGGCGAATTTGCCAATCTGGTGTTCTCTGGCAAATGCCAAACGTCCTGCATGGGGTTGGGCTGTAAGCACAACCCCCACCTGTGGACGTCGGGCCCTCATTACCACCCTCATGGAGTCTGTTTCTGACCGTTTGAGCAGACACATGCACATTTGTGGCCTGCTGGAGGTCATTTTGCAGGGCTCTGGCAGTGCTTCTCCTGCTCCTCCTTGCACAAAGGCGGAGGTAGCGGTCCTGCTGCTGGGTTGTTGCCCTCCTACGGCCTCCTCCACATCTCCTGATGTACTGGCCTGTCTCCTGGTAGTGCCTCCATGCTCTGGACACTACGCTGACAGACACAGCAAACCTTCTTGCCACAGCTCGCATTGATGTGCCATCCTGGATGAGCTGCACTACCTGAGCCACTTGTGTGCGTTGTAGACTCCGTCTCATGCTACCACTAGAGAGAAAGCACCGCCAGCATTCAAAAGTGACCAAAACATCAGCCAGGAAGCATAGGAACTGAGAAGTGGTCTGTGGTCACCACCTGCAGAACCACTCCTTTATTGGGGGTGTCTTGCTAATTGCCTATAATTTCCACCTGATGTCTATTCCATTTGCACAACAGCATGTGACATTTATTGTCAATCAGTGTTGCTTCCTAAGTGGACAGTTTGATTTCACAGAAGTGTGATTGACTTGGAGTTACATTGTGTTGTTTAAGTGTTCCCTTTATTTTTTTGAGCAGTGTATTTAAAACCAAATACTTTTTGACTTTTACTCAAATATGATTTTACTGGGTTACTTTTACTTGAGTCATTTTCTATTAAAGTACCTTTACTTTAACTCAAGTATGAGAATTGGGTACTTTTTCCACCACTGGTTGTTTGAGTTTGTTGTGTGTGACCAGATATGTTTTGATTATCTGTGCATGTGTGTTGCTGACAATTTGCATTCATCAACAGTTAACACATAGAAAGGTCCAGTTCCATGTTATGTTCTGATAGATCAGAATTTTATTTGTACTTATTGAACCTTTATTTAACTAGGCAAGCCAGTTAAGAACAAATTCTTATTTACAATGACGGCCTACCAAAAGGCCTCCTGTGGGGACGGGGGCTGGGATTAAAAATAAATGTGATTAAATACAAGACAGAACACACATCACGACAAGAGAGACAACACAACTACATAAAGAGAGACCTAAGACGACAACACAGCATGGTAGCAACACAACATGGTACAAACATTACTGGGCACAGACAACAGCACAAAGGTCAAGAAGTTAGAGACAACAATACATCACGCAAAGCAGCCACAACAGTCAGTAAGAGTGTCCATGATTGAGTCTTTGAATGAAGAGATGGAGATAAAACTGTCCAGTTTGAGTGTTTGTTGCAGCTCGTTCCAGTCGCTAGCTGCAGCGAACTGAAAAGATGAGAAACCCAGGGATGTGTGTTCTTTGGGGACCTTTAACAGAATGTGACTGGCAGAACGGGTGTTGTATGTGGAGCATGAGGGCTGCAGTAGATGTCGGGAGAGTGAAGGCTAGGGTGTCATCTGAAAAGCTGTCCATGGTCTACTGTAGCCAGTAACTTGTTAGGCAAACGTTGATACGCGTTATGAATGATTGACTAGGAGCAAAGGTATGTCTGGTACACAGGTCTACATTTTATCCATGCCCATCAGTCATTTAAACTAGGTTGTTATACGGCATGCTCTCTGAGACTCTGACATAACAAGACCAAATCTGTTTATGAGTCCAATATACCGTTTCCTAGTTGTATCATTGAGCGGTTAGTGTTTAGCCAGTCCGCTACCTTGACACTGTTCTGTGAAACGGATACTTCGTGAACGTAGATGTCATGATTCGCTTCGATGAATCGTCTGGAGTTCCGCTGAACTGGGAAGCCACGTCGCTCATTGGCCAGCATTAGTTCCTTTTGACTACTTCGGCTTCTGCTATTGGCTGAGCCGCAGTCAGCCTGCCCGTGGACCCGCCTCCTCCCAGCAAAAAGGACAGATTCTGATTGATCATTTAAAGGCAGTGTTTCTGTTCATCCTTCCAGTACGCGTCTCCACCGTTTTTACATAGTGTTTCAGCCAGCCAGTCTTACCGCACGACCCAAGCGGACACCAAGCTCCCAGCGGTACCGGGTGAAGCCTCGGTGAGTTCCCCTATGCGCTGTCATCTGTCTGTGTTTCTCGCTCTCTCTCTCTCTCTCTCTCTCACACACACACACACACACAAACCACCAAATAACTCTGCACACACTAGGACGCACAGACATGTGACATGTCGAACCCACCGCGCGGTACTGCCCTAGCTGTTGTGTGGCTCATAAAGCCGCTTTTCAATCGTCTTTGCAAGACACATCTGCATTTAGTTAGCAGTGACTCTGGACACGTTCTGTCTTGACGTGAGCGCTTTTGCCTATATCCTAGTTAGCAATACAATACAGTAGAGTAGGTAGTGAATAGGTCACCTGCGCTGCCAGACAGGCTACTAGTCTATAACGTCACTACACTGTAGCGCTGCTGTCCTATGGAGCCTAGAGAATAGATGGTCATTTCGTTTTGTGTCGCTTTTACTCTGCGTTCTTTTAGTCTGCTGCAGACAGGCAGACTCAATTCTTCTTGCCTCTTCTCTGCGGAAGGGATCCAGACTGATCCAGTCGGAACCGGTTCATGAGGCACTAGGCTACAGTTGTTGTGCAACAGTGCAGTGCTCTTCTGATAGCGCCCAGTGGAAGGCAGTTTATTCTGGTTCTAACAGCGGCTAGGATTCATTTGCATAACAATAGCCGGTAACACTTTTACTTTAAGGATATCTATTATCTCTTAGTCCAGAGTTTGCAGGTATAGTCCCATATAATTAATAACGATAACTACTTGTATAGGATCTCTGTGTAATGCATCATAATGTGGTTATAATGCATCATAAGGATGTCAATAGGAAAAGTAGTGCTTTAGACAGGGAACCTGTCAGGTTACTGTAGGTCACAGCCTAGACCATGTGGGTGGGACTGTTGTTGTGGGATCACTGGCTCCATGAAGGCTTTAGTACACAATCACGTCAACTTCTGACAGCATGGATATGTTCCCAAATGGCACCTTGCCTATTCCCCATTTAGTGAACTACTTTAGCCTCATAGGCCCTGGTCAAAAGTAGTGCACTATATAGGGAATAGGGTGCCATTTGAGATGCACCCAGCACTCTCCAAGTCCCTACAGAGACAGACGGGGATGACGTGTGGGAAGGCTAGAATAGAGTAGACTGAACTTCCCAGGGTTGGGCTGGAGGAACTCAATTCAACCTGTACTGCTGTTGATCTAGCACCTTTTACAGAGAGTCATGTAACGTCTCATTTTGATGTTACACAATGATCACAACACCGTAGACACCACTCTGAGAGCTCTGTCTATATGGGGGGAAAGGTATACCCAAAACAGGCATCAGTTCAAATGAAATATCTATCAGATTGACACAGAGTGCTCCTTTTTCTTCATTTTCCAGCATAGTCACCAGTTGAAGTATCCTGGGTTAAGGAACGATAGTCACCAGTTGAAGTATCCTGGGTTAAGGAATCATAGTCACCAGTTGAAGTATCCTGGGGTAAGGAATCATAGTCACCAGTTGAAGTATCCTGGGGTAAGGGATGATAGTCACCAGTTGAAGTATCCTGGGGTAAGGGATGATAGTCACCAGTTGAAGTATCCTGGGGTAAGGGATGATAGTCACCAGTTGAAGTATCCTGGGTTAAGGAATGATAGTCACCAGTTGAAGTATCCTGGGTTAAGGAATGATAGTCACCAGTTGAAGTATCCTGGGTTAAGGAACGATAGTCACCAGTTGAAGTATCCTGGGTTAAGGGATGATAGTCACCAGTTGAAGTATCCTGGGTTAAGGAACGATAGTCACCAGTTGAAGTATCCTGGGTTAAGGGACGATAGTCACCAGTTGAAGTATCCTGGGTTAAGGAACGATAGTCACCAGTTGAAGTATCCTGGGTTAAGGAACGATAGTCACCAGTTGAAGTATCCTGGGTTAAGGAACGATAGTCACCAGTTGAAGTATCTTGGGTTAAGGAACGATAGTCACCAGTTGAAGTATCCTGGGTTAAGGAACGATAGTCACCAGTTTAAGTATCCTGGGTTAAGGAACGATAGTCACCAGTTGAAGTATCCTGGGTTAAGGAACGATAGTCACCAGTTGAAGTATCCTGGGTTAAGGAACGATAGTCACCAGTTGAAGTATCTTGGGTTAAGGAACGATAGTCTCCAGTTGAAGTATCCTGGGTTAAGGAACGATAGTCACCAGTTGAAGTATCCTGGGTTAAGGAACGATAGTCACCAGTTGAAGTATCCTGGGTTAAGGGACGATAGTCACCAGTTGAAGTATCTTGGGTTAAGGAATCATAGTCACCAGTTGAAGTATCCTGGGTTAAGGAATGATAGTCACCAGTTGAAGTATCCTGGGTTAAGGAATGATAGTTACCAGTTGAAGTATCCTGGGTTAAGGAATGTTTTCTGGATTTTAGCTGTCTTTATCTCTGAGCTTTGACGTTACCTCTTCCTGTAGCTGTCTTTATCTCAGAGCTTTGATGTTACCTCTTCCTGTTTCTGGGTGTCTGTAGCTGCTTGCCGTGCTGCTGCATCCTTCATAAACAAGTAGAAAATATATACACATGTTATGACGACTTCTCTCTCTCTCTCTGTGTGTGTGTTGTCAAACCTCTGTTCAGTATCACAGGCTATGAAGACTTCTCTCTCTCTCTCTCTCTCTCTCTCTCTCTGTGTGTGTTGTCAAACCTCTGTTCAGTATCACAGGCTATGAAGACTTCTCTCTCTCTCTCTCTCTCTCTCTCTCTCTCTGTGTGTGTTGTCAAACCTCTGTTCAGTATCACAGGCTATGAAGACTTCTCTCTCTCTCTCTCTCTCTCTCTCTGTGTGTTGTCAAACCTCTGTTCAGTATCACAGGCTATGAAGACTTCTCTCTCTCTCTCTCTCTCTCTCTCTCTCTCTGTGTGTGTTGTCAAACCTCTGTTCAGTATCACAGGCTATGAAGACTTCTCTAACTCTCTCTCTCTCTCTCTCTCTCTCTCTCTCTGTTGTCAAACCTCTCTGTTCAGTATTACTATCTGCAGTGTTCCATAATAATAACCCCCACCCCACTGTAGCAGTGATTACACAACACTAGAGCTACTGTGTCAGTGCTCTCTCCCAGGACCGTTCCTATAGTTACAGTGGTCTCTCCCAGGACCGTTCCTATAGTTACAGTGACCTCTCCCAGGACCGTTCCTATAGTTACAGTGACCTCTCCCAGGACCGTTCCTATAGTTACAGTGACCTCTCCCAGGACCGTTCCTATAGTTACAGTGGTCTCTCCCAGGACGTTCCTATAGTTACAGTGGTCTCTCCCAGGACCGTTCCTATAGTTACAGTGGTCTCTCCCAGGACCGTTCCTATAGCTACAGTGACCTCTCCCAGGACCGTTCCTATAGTTACAGTGGTCTCTCCCAGGACCGTTCCTATAGTTACAGTGGTCTCTCCCAGGACCGTTCCTATAGTTACAGTGGTCTCTCCCAGGACGTTCCTATAGTTACAGTGACCTCTCCCAGGACCGTTCCTATAGTTACAGTGGTCTCTCCCAGGACCGTTCCTATAGTTACAGTGACCTCTCCCAGGACTGTTCCTATAGTTACAGTGACCTCTCCCAGGACCGTTCCTATAGCTACAGTGACCTCTCCCAGGACCGTTCCTATAGCTACAGTGACCTCTCCCAAGACCGTTCCTATAGCTACAGTGAACTCTCCCAGGACCGTTCCTATAGATACAGTGACCTCTCCCAGGACCGTTCCTATAGTTACAGTGACCTCTCCCAGGACCGTTCCTATAGTTACAGTGGTCTCTCCCACTGCACAAGCTCAGTCTGAATTATAGCAGTAGACTTGATTGTTTTTTGGATCATTGTCTTGCAGCATCAACCAGCTGTGCTTCAGCTTCAGCTCAAAGACAGCTGGCCTGACATTCTCCTGTAGAATTATCTTCTATTAAGGCAAGTTGTCCAGGTCCTGAAGCAGCAAAGCATCTCCAAACCATCACACTACCACCACCATGCTTGACCGTTGGTGTGTGGTTCTTACTGTGGAATGCGGGGTTTGGGACCCATGTCGTCCAAAAAGTTTACTCAAATTTGTCGAAAAAGCGCATGGATGATCATCAAGAATCTTGGAAGAATGTTCTATGGACAGATGAGTCAAAAGTATAACTTTTTGGAGGGCACTGTAATTCATATCATAGGTCTAATATATATATATATATATATATATATATATATTATAATATTTTATATATATATATATATATTATAATATTTTTTCTCTTCTGTTAAGTCAAACAGCAGTTACCTTGCCTACATCAGTCAAATGAAGAGTAGCCAGTGTCTGCTCTGCTTGCTTTTACAACTCAGAGAAAAAGCGCAACACACACACAGACAGCAGCTGCCTCCGTTCATCCTGTAAGCCAAACTTTCAGAAGCTTAGCCTTCACACAGCCTGTCTGCACGCTCTGTAGTATGGTCCTAAAGCAGACCGATGCCCCCAGTGAAAGTTGCACCCCTGGCCAATGGTGACTTTAAAAAAAACTTAGAGTTGAATGTCTTTGATAGGAGAAAACTGAAGATGCCTCAACAACATTGTAGTTACTCCACAATACTAACCTAAATGACAGAGTGAAAAGAAGGAAGTCTGTACAGAATAAAAATATTCCAAAACATACATCCTGTTTGCAACAAGGAACTAAAGAAATACTGCAAAAATGTGGATAAAGAAAATAACTTTGTCCTGAATACAGAGCATTATGTTTGGGCCAAATCCAACACAACACATCACTGAGTACCAAGCATGGTGGTTGCTGCATCATGTTATGGGTATGCTTGTCATCAACAAGGACTTCAGAGTTTTTATTTGAGGATACAAAATAAAAGGAATAGAGCTAAGCACAGGCAAAATCTTAGAGGAAAAACTGGTTCAGTCTGCTTTCCAACAGACACTGGGAGACAAATGTAGCTTTTCAGCAGGACAATAACCTAAAACACAAAAACATTACAATTAAATCCATTTTAATCCCACCTTGTAACACAACAATGTGGGAAAAAATCTAGGGTTGTGAATACTTTCTGAAGGCACTGTATAATACACAAAGCAAACTAACTGCAACAACTGAGAAATTAAATCAACAAGGGCTCATGTGTATGACATGGTGGGGGTTACTATCTCTATTATATTATGACAGACCAGGATATAATCTGCAGCTAGATCTACTATTTCTATTATATTATGACAGACCAGGATATAATCTGCAGCTAGATCTACTGTCTCTATTATATTATGACAGACCAGGATATAATCTGGAGCTAGATCTACTGTCTCTATTATATTATGACAGACCAGGATATAATCTGGAGCTAGATCTACTGTCTCTATGTTTTCTCCTAACAAAAGGCACATTTTCTCCTCAACAGGCAGTTCAAGAAGTCCTGCAATTCTTTCTTTAAATGTAATGAGATATTTGGAGCAAAATGTTTACAGTCTGTCTTCTCTGGCCGTCCATGTTTTTCTATGGTGCCCTGACTCTATTGCCAGGTTATGGTCAGTGAGTCTGTACACTGTTCATTTCTTCCTTTGTTTGAATTCTTTGATTTTGACCAGGTGTTGTGCTTTGATATCTCTATTTATTATCTGGTAACGTTGAAGTTTATAATTAAATGAAATTTTAGTTTTGCCAATAATTAGTGTATGAATTTTGGATAGAGATTTCTATTTGTTTTAATGTGGTTATTGATGGGTTGAATGGTTGAAATTAGCTGGTGCTTTTGGGTGAGTTGACTAAATATTCACTCTCTGGGTTGTGGTGTTTGCATAAGAAAGCCTTGTGATGATAATATTCTGGATTACAGTGTGATGATAATATTCTGGATTACAGTGTGTTAGCTAGAGTCCAGAATCTGTACTAGGGGGAATCTCCCAAATCTCCCAAGAATCTCCCAATCTCCCTACAGGCTAGGTTTGGGGCAATATATGTGCACACCTACAATATTTATTCAAAATTCCAGGTGTAAAATTTCAGTGGGGCTTTATGATGTATATTTTAAATTGTACATTGTAGTTATGACAGAGTAAAATAATTTAAGCCAAATTGTAATTGTTCGGTTACATTTATACAGGGTCTTTCTAATTGCAAAAGGTTCTCTGCGTGCTTTATCTGTTAGACTTTATGGCCACGGCAAACCGCCCAGATGAACTTCTAGTCAGACCAAGGTCAGTATAGTTGGTGCTGTGTTTCAGGGTTGTTCCTCCCAGGGTGAAATCGTCTCTCTCATCTCTCTCGTTGCCAGGGTGACTGATTTTACACCATGGGTCTGTGATGAGGTTATTAACTCTGTTTGCGTTAGGACTGTATAGGACTGAACACTGTAGGACAGGCTGACTGTATAGGGCTGAACACTGTAGGACAGGCTGACTGTATAGGGCTGAACACTGTAGGACAGGCTGACTGTATAGGACTGAACACTGTAGGACAGGCTGACTGTATAGGACTGAACACTGTAGGACAGGCTGACTGTATAGGGCTGAACACTGTAGGACAGGCTGACTGTATAGGACTGAACACTGTAGGACAGGCTGACTGTATAGGACTGAACACTGTAGACTTCAGTACCAGAGATGCTCCCTGTCTGTCTGTCATGTGGACTTCAGTACCAGAGACGCTCCCTGTCTGTCATGTGGACTTCAGTACCAGAGACGCTCCCTGTCTGTCATGTGGACTTCAGTACCAGAGACCCTCCCTGTCTGTCATGTGGACTTCAGTACCAGAGACCCTGTCTGTCTGTCATGTGGACTTCAGTACCAGAGACGCTCCCTGTCTGTCATGTGGACTTCAGTACCAGAGACGCTCCCTGTCTGTCATGTGGACTTCAGTACCAGAGACGCTCCCTGTCTGTCATGTGGACTTCAGTACCAGAGACCCTCCCTGTCTGTCATGTGGACTTCAGTACCAGAGACGCTCCCTGTCTGTCATGTGGACTTCAGTACCAGAGACGCTCCCTGTCTGTCATGTGGACTTCAGTACCAGAGACCCTCCCTGTCTGTCATGTGGACTTCAGTACCAGAGACCCTCCCTGTCTGTCATGTGGACTTCAGTACCAGAGACCCTCCCTGTCTGTCATGTGGACTTCAGTACCAGAGAGTATATACAAGTCAAACGACATGACGTAACAGGAACTACAGTAGAGGAATCTTGTCTCTGGCCTCTCAGAAATAGGTTAAGTAGCTCAGGCTTTTGATACACCCTGCACTCTCCCTCTGTCCTGTCCTGCCTCAGTAGATCTGATTTCACATCTGATGTATAGCTGCATGTTGTAGTATCTCTACAGGGGCCATGCCAAAGAGGATGTCATGGAACTATATTTAACTGTCACTTTTAGCATTAGCGCTATGCAGCCTTAAGGTCAGAGGTTAAATGATCATACCAACCATGTAGTCAGTAGAATTCTGATTAAACATTGAGGGGGGATTTTCCCAGTCACAGATGAACACTAGTTTTGGACTAAGAAGCATTTTCAATGGAGAATGTAAATTGAACTAGGCTTAATCTGTGTCCTGGAAACAGGTCCTGGGTATTCTGCTTGTCTGTACACGGGGTATGGTAGTAGTGTTTCCACCTGTAGTTAGGTCCCAGAGGGATCTCTCTGTCCTGGTTTCATGTAGAACAGTGGGCCAGACATAATGTGGGTTAGTATGTACACACACACAGTGGATGTCACTGTCTCATAGGGTCATGCTGTAGGGAGAGTGGCGAGACTGTTATGACTGGTCATGTGTGTTGTCTCATTGTTGTCATATGAATCATGACTCTCTGGTAGCAGTCCATACATTACAACCTGTATCTGTCTGTTGTTGCTGAACGGTCCATACATTACAACCTGTATCTGTCTGTTGTTGCTGAACGGTCCATACATTACAACCTGTATCTGTCTGTTGTTGCTGAACGGTCCATACATTACAACCTGTATCTGTCTGTCGTTGCTGAACGGTCCATACATTACAACCTGTATCTGTCTGTTGTTGCTGAACGGTCCATACATTACAACCTGTATCTGTCTGTTGTTGCTGAACGGTCCATACATTACAACCTGTATCTGTCTGTCGTTGCTGAACGGTCCATACATTACAACCTGTATCTGTCTGTTGTTGCTGAACGGTCCATACATTACAACCTGTATCTGTCTGTTGTTGCTGAACGGTCCATACATTACAACCTGTATCTGTCTGTTGTTGCTGAACGGTCCATACATTACAACCTGTATCTGTCTGTTGTTGCTGAACGGTCCATACATTACAACCTGTATCTGTCTGTTGTTGCTGAACGGTCCATACATTACAACCTGTATCTGTCTGTCGTTGCTGAACGGTCCATACATTACAACCTGTATCTGTCTGTCGTTGCTGAACGGTCCATACATTACAACCTGTATCTGTCTGTTGTTGCTGAACGGTCCATACATTACAACCTGTATCTGTCTGTCGTTGCTGAACGGTCCATACATTACAACCTGTATCTGTCTGTCGTTGCTGAACGGTCCATACATTACAACCTGTATCTGTCTGTTGTTGCTGAACGGTCCATACATTACAACCTGTATCTGTCTGTCGTTGCTGAACGGTCCATACATTACAACCTGTATCTGTCTGTCGTTGCTGAACGGTCCATACATTACAACCTGTATCTGTCTGTCGTTGCTGAACGGTCCATACATTACAACCTGTATCTGTCTGTTGTTGCTGAACGGTCCATACATTACAACCTGTATCTGTCTGTCGTTGCTGAACGGTCCATACATTACAACATGTATCTGTCTGTCGTTGCTGAACGGTCCATACATTACAACCTGTATCTGTCTGTCGTTGCTGAACGGTCCATACATTACAACCTGTATCTGTCTGTCGTTGCTGAACGGTCCATACATTACAACCTGTATCTGTCTGTTGTTGCTGAACGGTCCATACATTACAACCTGTATCTGTCTGTTGTTGCTGAACGGTCCATACATTACAACCTGTATCTGTCTGTCGTTGCTGAACGGTCCATACATTACAACCTGTATCTGTCTGTCGTTGCTGAACGGTCCATACATTACAACCTGTATCTGTCTGTTGTTGCTGAACGGTCCATACATTACAACCTGTATCTGTCTGTTGTTGCTGAACGGTCCATACATTACAACCTGTATCTGTCTGTTGTTGCTGAACGGTCCATACATTACAACCTGTATCTGTCTGTTGTTGCTGAACGGTCCATACATTACAACCTGTATCTGTCTGTCGTTGCTGAACGGTCCATACATTACAACCTGTATCTGTCTGTCGTTGCTGAACGGTCCATACATTACAACCTGTATCTGTCTGTTGTTGCTGAACGGTCCATACATTACAACCTGTATCTGTCTGTCGTTGCTGAACGGTCCATACATTACAACATGTATCTGTCTGTCGTTGCTGAACGGTCCATACATTACAACCTGTATCTGTCTGTCGTTGCTGAACGGTCCATACATTACAACCTGTATCTGTCTGTCGTTGCTGAACGGTCCATACATTACAACCTGTATCTGTCTGTTGTTGCATCATCACTGAGCGTCTGTGGTCTATCTACACTCACCCGGTCATTCCTAGAATGTATTTTTATACACCTGATAGGTGCAGAGAAATATGTTGTTTTACAGGGTCAACCATAGTAGTACAGTACTCCTGGAGGAAATTTGGGTGAAGTGCCTTGCTCAAGGGCACGTCGGCAGATTTTTCACCTCGTCTGCTGGGGTATTGGAACCAGTGATCTTTCAGTTACTGGCCAAACACTCTAACAGCTAGGATATCTGCCACCCTAGAGAGAGTCAGAGAGGTGAGGGAGAGAGGTGAGGGAGCGAGGTGAGGGAGAGAGGTAGGGGGGGAGAGAGGTAGAGAGGGAGAGAGGTGGGGGGGGACTAGAAGCAACACCCAGGCTACGTCCTCGTGTTATAACACGACACCCAGGCTACGTCCTCGTGTTATAACACGACACCCAGGCTACGTCCTCGTGTTATAACACGACAGATTCATTCATGAATGTCTTAATGCTTTTGTGTGTCATTCATTCTCCATTCTCGCTAAACACTGGATTCTCTGACTGAGTGAGAACCGTGTGTGTGTGTGTGTCAGCCCTCTGCTCAGTGACAGAATGAAGTGGAGACCCCTGATGAATAATGATCAGTTCAGTTTTATAACAGAGAGAGGAAAGATCTGGAGACTGGCTTCTCTGTTAACATGGAGAGGAAAGATCTGGAGACTGGCTTCTCTGTTAACATGGAGAGGTGAGAGAGGAAAGATCTGGAGACTGGCTTCTCTGTTAACATGGAGAGGAAAGATCTGGAGACTGGCTTCTCTGTTAACATGGAGAGGAAAGATCTGGAGACTGGCTTCTCTTTAACATGGAGAGGTGAGAGAGGAAAGATCTGGAGACTGGCTTCTCTGTTAACATGGAGCGGTGAGAGAGGAAAGATCTGGAGACTGGCTTCTCTGTTAACATGGAGAGGAAAGATCTGGAGACTGGCTTCTCTGTTAACATGGAGAGGTGAGAGAGGAAAGATCTGGAGACTGGCTTCTCTGTTAACATGGAGAGGTGAGAGAGGAAAGATCTGGAGACTGGCTTCTCTGTTAACATGGAGAGGTGAGAGAGGAAATATCTGGAGACTGGCTTCTCTGTTAACATGGAGCGGTGAGAGAGGAAAGATCTGGAGACTGGCTTCTCTGTTAACATGGAGAGGTGAGAGAGGAAAGATCTGGAGACTGGCTTCTCTGTTAACATGGAGCGGTAAGAGAGGAAAGATCTGGAGACTGGCTTCTCTTTAACATGGAGAGGTGAGAGAGGAAAGATCTGGAGACTGGCTTCTCTGTTAACATGGAGAGGTGAGAGAGGAAATATCTGGAGACTGGCTTCTCTTTAACATGGAGAGGTGAGAGAGGAAAGATCTGGAGACTGGCTTCTCTGTTAACATGGAGCGGTGAGAGAGGAAATATCTGGAGACTGGCTTCTCTTTAATATGGAGAGGTGAGAGAGGAAATATCTGGAGACTGGCTTCTCTGTTAACATGGAGAGGAAAGATCTGGAGACTGGCTTCTCTGTTAACATGGAGAGGTGAGAGAGGAAAGATCTGGAGACTGGCTTCTCTTTAACATGGAGAGGTGAGAGAGGAAAGATCTGGAGACTGGCTTCTCTGTTAACATGGAGCGGTGAGAGAGGAAATATCTGGAGACTGGCTTCTCTTTAACATGGAGAGGTGAGAGAGGAAAGATCTGGAGACTGGCTTCTCTTTAACATGGAGAGGTGAGAGAGGAAAGATCTGGAGACTGGCTTCTCTTTAACATGGAGAGGTGAGAGAGGAAAGATCTGGAGACTGGCTTCTCTTTAACATGGAGCGGTGAGAGAGGAAAGATCTGGAGACTGGCTTCTCTTTAACATGGAGAGGTGAGAGAGGAAAGATCTGGAGACTGGCTTCTCTGTTAACATGGAGAGGAAAGATCTGGAGACTGGCTTCTCTGTTAACATGGAGCGGTGAGAGAGGAAAGATCTGGAGACTGGCTTCTCTTTAACATGGAGCGGTGAGAGAGGAAAGATCTGGAGACTGGCTTCTCTTTAACATGGAGAGGTGAGAGAGGAAAGATCTGGAGACTGGCTTCTCTTTAACATGGAGAGGTGAGAGAGGAAAGATCTGGAGACTGGCTTCTCTTTAACATGGAGAGGTGAGAGAGGAAAGATCTGGAGACTGGCTTCTCTTTAACATGGAGAGGTGAGAGAGGAAAGATCTGGAGACTGGCTTCTCTTTAACATGGAGCGGTGAGAGAGGAAAGATCTGGAGACTGGCTTCTCTTTAACATGGAGAGGTGAGAGAGGAAAGATCTGGAGACTGGCTTCTCTGTTAACATGGAGAGGAAAGATCTGGAGACTGGCTTCTCTGTTAACATGGAGAGGTGAGAGAGGAAAGATCTGGAGACTGGCTTCTCTGTTAACATGGAGAGGAAAGATCTGGAGACTGGCTTCTCTGTTAAACCTGTTAGGGCTAGGGGGCAGTATTGACACGGCTGGATAAAAAACATACCCGATTTAATCTGGTTACCACTCCTACCCAGTAACTAGAATATGCATATACTTATTACATATGGATAGAAAACACCCTAAATTTTCTAAAACTGTTTGAATGGTGTCTGTGAGTATAACAGAACTCAAATGGCAGGTCAAAACCTGAGAGATTCCTTTACAGGAAGTGGCCTGTCTGACCATTTCTTGAACTTCTTTTCCATCTCTATCATTTACTAAGGATCTCTGCTCTAACGTGACACTTCCCACGTCGTCCATAGGCGCTCAGAGCCCGGGGAAAAACAGAATGTCGTCATTCCAGCCCCAGGCTGAAACACATTATCGCCTTTCTCAAGTGGCCGATCAAGGGACACTGGGTTTATGCGCGTGACCCCGACCGCCCCCGCCTTTGGGATTTTTTTCCTCTGTTTGCCGAAAAGGACATTCCCTGTCGGAATATTATCGCTTTTCTACGAGAAAAATGTCGTAAAAATTGATTTTAAACAGCGGTTGACATGCTTCGAAGTACGGTAATGGAATATTTAGAATACGAATTGCGCCATGCGCGCGACACTTCTTTACTATTTCGGATAGTGTCTGGAACGCACGAACAAAACGCCGCTATTCGGATATAACGATGGATTATTTTGGACCAAACCAACATTTGTTATTGAAGTAGCAGTCCTGGGTGTGCATTCTGACGAAGACAACAAAAGGTAATCAAACTTTTATAATAGTAAATATGATTATGGTGAGTGCTAAACTTGCCGGGTGTCTAAATAGCGAGCCCGTGATGCCTGGGCTATGTACTTAGAATATTGCAAAATGTGCTTTCACCAAAAAGCTATTTTAAAATCGGACATATCGAGTGCATAGAGGAGGTCTGTATCTATAATTCTTAAAATAATTGTTATGCTTTTTGTGAACGTTTATCGTGAGTAATTTAGTAAAATGTTAGCGAATTCCCCGGAAGTTTGCGGGGGGTATGCTAGTTCTGAACGTCACATGCTAATGTAAAAAGCTGGTTTTTGATATAAATATGAACTTGATTGAACAAAACATGCATGTATTGTATAACATAATGTCCTAGGGTTGTCATCTGATGAAGATCATCAAAGGTGAGTGCTGCATTTAGCTGTCTTCTGGGTTTTGGTGACATTATATGCTGGCTTGAAAAATGGGTGTCTGATTATTTCTGGCTTGGTACTCTGCTGACATAATCTAATGTTTTGCTTTCGTTGTAAAGCCTTTTTGAAATCGGACAGTATGGTTAGATTAACGAGAGTCTTGTCTTTAAATGGCTGTAAAATAGTCATATGTTTGAGAAATTGAAGTAATAGGATTTTTAAGGTTTTGAAAATCGCGCCACAGGCTGGCAGTGGCTGTTACGTAGGTGGGACGCAAGCGTCCCACCTAGCCCATAGAGGTTAACATGGAGCGGTGAGAGAGGAAAGATCTGGAGACTGGGACTACATGACTATACCACTGGGACTATATGACTATATGACTATACCACTGGGACTATATGACTATACCACTGGGACTATATGACTATACCACTGGGACTATATGACTATACCACTGGGACTATATGACTATACCACTGGGACTATATGACTATACCACTGGGACTATATGACTATACCACTGGGACTATATGACTATACCACTGGGACTATATGACTATACCACTGGGACTATATGACTATACCACTGGGACTATATGACTATATCACTGGGACTATATGACTATACCACTGGGACTATATGACTATATGACTATACCACTGGGACTATATGACTATACCACTGGGACTATATGACTATACCACTGGGACTATATGACTATACCACTGGGACTATATGACTATACCACTGGGACTATATGACTATACCACTGGGACTATATGACTATACCACTGGGACTATATGACTATACCACTGGGACTGTGGGAATATATGACTATACCACAGGGACTATATGACTATACCACTGGGACTATATGACTATACCACTGGGACTATATGACTATACCACTGGGACTATATGACTATACCACTGGGACTATATGACTATACCACTGGGACTGTATGACTATACCACTGGGACTGTGGGAATATATGACTATACCACAGGGACTATATGACTATACCACTGGGACTATATGACTATACCACTGGGACTATATGACTATACCACTGGGACTATATGACTATATCACTGGGACTATATGACTATACCACTGGGACTATATGACTATATGACTATACCACTGGGACTATATGACTATACCACTGGGACTATATGACTATACCACTGGGACTATATGACTATACCATCGGGACTATATGACTATATGACTATACCACTGGGACTATATGACTATACCACTGGGACTATATGACTATACCACTGGGACTATATGACTATACCACTGGGACTATATGACTATACCACTGGGACTGTGGGAATATACGACTATACCACTGGGACTATATGACTATACCACTGGGACTATATGACTATACCATCGGGACTATATGACTATACCACTGGGACTGTATGACTATACCACTGGGACTGTATGACTATACCACTGGGACTATATGACTATACCACTGGGACTATATGACTATACCACTGGGACTATATGACTATACCATCGGGACTATATGACTATACCACTGGGACTATATGACTATACCACTGGGACTATATGACTATACCACTGGGACTAAATGACTATACCACTGGGACTATATGACTATATGACTATACCACTGGGAATATATGACTATATCACTGGGACTATATGACTATACCACTGGGACTATATGACTATATGACTATAACACTGGGACTATATGACTATAACACTGGGACTATATGACTATAACACTGGGACTATATGACTACCACTGGGACTATATGACTATATGACTACCACTGGGACTATATGACTATACCACTGGGATTATATGACTATACCACTGGGATTATATGACTATATGACTACCACTGGGATTATATGACTATATGACTACCACTGGGACTATATGACTATATGACTACCACTGGGACTATATGACTGTATGACTACCACTGGGACTATATGACTACCACTGGGACTATTTGACTACCACTGGGACTATATGACTATACCACTGGGATTATATGACTATATCACTACCACTGGGACTATATGACTGTATGACTACCACTGGGACTATATGACTATATGACTACCACTGGTACTATATGACTATACCACTGGGATTATATGACTATATCACTACCACTGGGACTATACGACTGTATGACTACCACTGGGACTATATGACTATACCAATGGGACTATATGACTATACCACTGGGACTATATGACTATACCACTGGGACTATATGACTATACCATCGGGACTATATGACTATATGACTATACCACTGGGACTATATGACTATACCACTGGGACTATATGACTATACCACTGGGACTATATGACTATACCACTGGAACTATATGACTATACCACTGGGACTATATGACTATACCACTGGGACTAAATGACTATACCACTGGGACTATATGACTATATGACTATACCACTGGGACTATATGACTATATCACTGGGACTATATGACTATACCACTGGGACTATATGACTATACCACTGGGACTATATGACTATACCACTGGGACTATATGACTATAACACTGGGACTATATGACTACCACTGGGACTATATGACTATATGACTATACCACTGGGACTATATGACTATACCACTGGGATTATATGACTATATGACTACCACTGGGATTATATGACTACCACTGGGACTGTATGACTACCACTGGGACTATATGACTGTATGACTACCACTGGGACTATATGACTACCACTGGGACTATATGACTATACCACTGGGATTATATGACTATATCACTACCACTGGGACTATATGACTGTATGACTACCACTGGGACTATATGACTATACCACTGGGACTATATGACTATACCACTGGGACTATATGACTATACCACTGGGACTGTATGACTATACCACTGGGACTGTGGGACTATATGACTATACCACTGGGACTATATGACTATACCACTGGGACTATATGACTATACCACTGGGACTATATGACTATACCACTGGGACTATATGACTATACCATCGGGACTATATGACTATACCACTGGGACTATATGACTATACCACTGGGACTATATGACTATACCACTGGGACTATATGACTATATGACTATACCACTGGGACTATATGACTATACCACTGGGACTATATGACTATACCACTGGGACTATATGACTATATCACTGTGACTATATGACTATACCACTGGGACTATATGACTATATGACTATAACACTGGGACTATATGACTACCACTGGGACTATATGACTATATGACTACCACTGGGACTATATGACTATACCACTGGGATTATATGACTATATGACTACCACTGGGATTATATGACTATATGACTACCACTGGGACTATATGACTGTATGACTACCACTGGGACTATATGACTGTATGACTACCATTGGGACTATATGACTACCACTGGGACTATATGACTATATGACTACCACTGGGACTATATGACTATACCACTGGGATTATATGACTATATCACTACCACTGGGACTATATGACTGTATGACTACCACTGGGACTATATGACTATATGACTACCACTGGGACTATATGACTATACCACTGGGTCTATATGACTATACCACTGGGACTATATGACTATACCACTGGGACTATATGACTATACCACTGGGACTATATGACTATACCACTGGGACTATATGACTATACCACTGGGACTATATGACTATACCATCGGGACTATATGACTATACCACTGGGACTATATGACTATACCACTGGGACTATATGACTATACCACTGGGACTATATGACTATACCACTGGGACTGTGGGAATATATGACTATACCACTGGGACTATATGACTATATCACTGGGACTATATGACTATACCACTGGGACTATATGACTATACCACTGGGACTGTGGGAATATATGACTATACCACAGGGACTATATGACTATACCACAGGGACTATATGACTATACCACTGGGACTATATGACTATACCACTGGGACTATACCACTGGGACTGTATGACTATACCACTGGGACTGTGGGAATATATGACTATACCACAGGGACTATATGACTATACCACAGGGACTATATGACTATACCACTGGGACTATATGACTATACCACTGGGACTATATGACTATACCACTGGGACTATATGACTATACCACTGGGACTATATGACTATACCACTGGGACTATATGACTATACCACTGGGACTGTATGACTATACCACTGAGACTATATGACTATACCACTGGGACTATATGACTGTATGACTACCATTGGGACTCTATGACTACCACTGGGACTATATGACTATATGACTACCACTGGGACTATATGACTATACCACTGGGATTATATGACTATATCACTACCACTGGGACTATATGACTACCACTGGGACTATATGACTATACCACTGGGACTATATGACTATACCACTGGGACTATATGACTATACCACTGGGACTGTATGACTATACCGCTGGGACTGTGGGAATATATGACTATACCACAGGGTCTATATGACTATACCACTGGGACTATATGACTATACCACTGGGACTATATGACTATACCACTGGGACTATATGACTATACCACTGGGACTATATGACTATACCACTGGGACTATATGACTATACCACTGGGACTATATGACTATACCATCGGGACTATATGACTATACCACTGGGACTATATGACTATACCACTGGGACTATATGACTATACCACTGGGACTATATGACTATACCACTGGGACTATATGACTATACCACTGGGACTATATGACTATATCACTGGGACTATATGACTATATCACTGGGACTATATGACTATATGACTATACTACTGGGACTATATGACTATACCACTGGGACTATATGACTATAACACTGGGACTATATGACTACCACTGGGACTATATGACTATATGACTACCACTGGGACTATATGACTATACCACTGGGATTATATGACTATATGACGACCACTGGGATTATATGACTATATGACTACCACTGGGACTATATGACTGTATGACTACCACTGGGACTATATGACTGTATGACTACCACTGGGACTATATGACTACCACTGGGACTATATGACTATATGACTACCACTGGGACTATATGACTATACCACTGGGATTATATGACTATATCACTACCACTGGGACTATATGACTACCACTGGGACTATATGACTATATGACTACCACTGGGACTATATGACTATACGACCGGGACTATATGGCTATACGACCGGGACTATATGGCTATACCACTGGGACTATATGACTGTACGACGACTATATGATTATCCCGGCAGCAAGTAGCCTAGTGGTTGGAGTGTTGGACCAGTAACTGAAAGGTTGCTAGATCAAATCCCCAAGCTGAAAAGGTAAAAATCTAGTTGACGTAGTCTCTCTGTCTGCCTCTCTCCTTCTCCATCCCTCATTATAGTTGACGTAGTCTCTCTGTCTGCTTCTCTCCATCCCTCATTATAGTTGACGTAGTCTCTCTGTCTGCCTCTCTCCATCCCTCATTATAGTTGACGTAGTCTCTCTGTCTGCCTCTCTCCATCCCTCATTATAGTTGATGTAGTTTCTCTGTCTGCCTCTCTCCATCCCTCATTATAGTTGACGTAGTCTCTCTGTCTGCCTCTCTCCATCCCTCATTATAGTTGACGTAGTCTCTCTGTCTGCCTCTCTCCATCCCTCATTATAGTTGACGTAGTCTCTGTCTGCCTCTCTCCATCCCTCATTATAGTTGACGTAGTCTCTCTGTCTGCCTCTCTCCATCCCTCATTATAGTTGACGTAGTCTCTCTGTCTGCCTCTCTCCATCCCTCATTATAGTTGACGTAGTCTCTGTCTGCCTCTCTCCATCCCTCATTATAGTTGATGTAGTCTCTCTGTCTGCCTCTCTCCATCCCTCATTATAGTTGACGTAGTCTCTCTGTCTGCCTCTCTCCATCCCTCATTATAGTTGATGTAGTCTCTCTGTCTGCCTCTCTCTTTCTCCATCCCTCATTATAGTTGACGTAGTCTCTCTGTCTGCCTCTCTCATCCCTCATTATAGTTGACGTAGTCTCTGTCTGCCTCTCTCCATCCCTCATTATAGTTGACGTAGTGTGTGTATGTGTGGGCGGGCACATAATGTTGTTGGTTGTTAGATGATGTCCCCAGACAGGCTGACCTAAGTCTCAGGGTTCTGCTGTGTGTTAATGAGATGTTGTTTTAGTCGGGGATTATTTGCTGTCTCTGTCCAGATGAAGGATGCAGGTGTACCAGTTAAACCAGTCAGTATATCAGTGGCTTCCACAAAATTCCCCAAATTCCATATGTCCTGGTTTGAAGATACACAGAATGAGCAGAAAATACATAATCCTCCAACCAGGATTTAAGGAAAACCTGGGGATGTATGTAGTTTATACAACCTGTAGGATTTATATAGTTTATACAACCTGATAGGATTTATATAGTTTATACAACCTGATAGGGTTTAGACAACCTGATAGGATTTAAACAGTTTATACAACCTGATAGGATTTAGACAACCTGATAGGATTTATACAGTTTATACAACCTGATAGGATTTAGACAACCTGATAGGATTTATACAGTTTATACAACCTGATAGGATTTATACAGTTTATACAACCTGATAGGATTTATACAGTTTATACAACCTGATAGGATTTAGACAACCTGATAGGATTTATACAGTTTATACAACCTGATAGGATTTATACAGTTTATACAACCTGATAGGGTTTACACAACCTGATAGGGTTTATACAACCTGATATGGTTTATACAACCTGATAGGATTTATATAGTTTATACAACCTGATAGGATTTATACAGTTTATACAACCTGATAGGGTTTATACAACCTGATAGGATTTATATAGTTTATACAACCTGATAGGGTTTATATAGTTTATACAACCTGATAGGGTTTATACAGTTTATACAACCTGATAGGATTTATACAACCTGATAGGATTTATATAGTTTATTCAACCTGATAGGGTTTATATAGTTTATACAACCTGATAGGGTTTATACAACCTGATAGGATTTATATAGTTTATACAACCTGATAGGATTTATATAGTTTATACAACCTGATAGGATTTATATAGTTTATTCAACCTGATAGGGTTTATATAGTTTATACAACCTGATAGGGTTTATACAACCTGATAGGATTTATACAACCTGATAGGATTTATATAGTTTATACAACCTGATAGGATTTATATAGTTTATTCAACCTGATAGGGTTTATACAACCTGATAGGATTTATACAACCTGATAGGATTTATACAACCTGATAGGATTTATACAACCTGATAGGGTTTATACAACCTGATAGGATTTATATAGTTTATACAACCTGATAGGATTTATACAGTTTATACAACCTGATAGGATTTATACAGTTTATACAACCTGATAGGATTTATACAGTTTATACAACCTGATAGGGTTTATACAACCTGATAGGATTTATGTAGTTTATACAACCTGATAGGATTTATACAGTTTATACAACCTGATAGGATTTATATAGTTTATACAACCTGATAGGGTTTATACAACCTGATAGGATTTATGTAGTTTATACAACCTGATAGGATTTATACTGTTTATACAACCTGATAGGATTTAGACAACCTGATAGGATTTATACAGTTTATACAACCTGATAGGATTTATACAGTTTATACAACCTGATATGATTTATACAGTTTATACAACCTGATAGGATTTAGACAACCTGATAGGATTTATACAGTTTATACAACCTGATAGGATTTATACAGTTTATACAACCTGATAGGATTTATACAACCTGATAGGGTTTATACAACCTGATAGGGTTTATACAACCTGATAGGATTTATATAGTTTATACAACCTGATAGGATTTATATAGTTTATACAACCTGATAGGATTTATACAGTTCATACAACCTGATAGGGTTTATACAACCTGATAGGATTTATATAGTTTATACAACCTGATAGGGTTTATATAGTTTATACAACCTGATAGGGTTTATACAGTTTATACAACCTGATAGGCTTTATACAACCTGATAGGATTTATATAGTTCATTCAACCTGATAGGGTTTATATAGTTTATACAACCTGATAGGGTTTATACAACCTGATAGGATTTATATAGTTTATACAACCTGATAGGATTTATATAGTTTATTCAACCTGATAGGGTTTATATAGTTTATACAACCTGATAGGGTTTATACAACCTGATAGGATTTATACAACCTGATAGGATTTATATAGTTTATACAACCTGATAGGATTTATATAGTTTATTCAACCTGATAGGGTTTATACAACCTGATAGGATTTATACAACCTGATAGGATTTATACAACCTGATAGGGTTTATACAACCTGATAGGATTTATACAGTTTATACAACCTGATAGGATTTATACAGTTTATACAACCTGATAGGATTTATACAGTTTATACAACCTGATAGGGTTTATACAACCTGATAGGATTTATGTAGTTTATACAACCTGATAGGATTTATACAGTTTATACAACCTGATAGGGTTTATACAACCTGATAGGATTTATACAGTTTATACAACCTGATAGGGTTTATACAACCTGATAGGATTTATGTAGTTTATACAACCTGATAGGATTTATACAGTTTATACAACCTGATAGGGTTTATACAACCTGATAGGATTTATGTAGTTTATACAACCTGATAGGATTTATACAGTTTATACAACCTGATAGGATTTATATAGTTTATACAACCTGATAGGGTTTATACAACCTGATAGGATTTTGGGAAAGTTTCCAGAATGTTCCAACTATGGTATCAGTGAAGCCAGTCAGTTTCAGTCATCTGTCTACATAACAGTACTGTATGGCTGCACCAGAGTTACAGTCATCAGTCTACATAACAGTACTGTATGGCTGCACCAGAGTTACAGTCATCAGTCTACATAACAGTACTGTATGGCTGCACCAGAGTTACAGTCATCTGTTTACATAACAGTACTGTATGGCTGCACCAGAGTTACAGTCATCAGTCTACATAACAGTACTGTATGGCTGCACCAGAGTTACAGTCATCAGTCTACATAACAGTACTGTATGGCTGCACCAGAGTTACAGTCATCTGTCTACATAACAGTACTGTATGGCTGCACCAGAGTTACAGTCATCTGTCTACATAACAGTACTGTATGGCTGCACCAGAGTTACAGTCATCTGTCTACATAACAGTACTGTATGGCTGCACCAGAGTTACAGTCATCTGTCTACATAACAGTACTGTATGGCTGCACCAGAGTTACAGTCATCAGTCTACATAACAGTACTGTATGGCTGCACCAGAGTTACAGTCATCAGTCTACATAACAGTACTGTATGGCTGCACCAGAGTTACAGTCATCTGTCTACATAACAGTACTGTATGGCTGCACCAGAGTTACAGTCATCTGTCTACATAACAGTATTGTATGGCTGCACCAGAGTTACAGTCATCTGTCTACATAACAGTACTGTATGGCTGCACCAGAGTTACAGTCATCTGTCTACATAACAGTACTGTATGGCTGCACCAGAGTTACAGTCATCAGTCTACATAACAGTACTGTATGGCTGCACCAGAGTTACAGTCATCAGTCTACATAACAGTACTGTATGGCTGCACCAGAGTTACAGTCATCTGTCTACATAACAGTACTGTATGGCTGCACCAGAGTTACAGTCATCTGTCTACATAACAGTACTGTATGGCTGCACCAGAGTTACAGTCATCTGTCTACATAACAGTATTGTATGGCTGCACCAGAGTTACAGTCATCTGTCTACATAACAGTACTGTATGGCTGCACCAGAGTTACAGTCATCTGTCTACATAACAGTACTGTATGGCTGCACCAGAGTTACAGTCATCAGTCTACATAACAGTACTGTATGGCTGCACCAGAGTTACAGTCATCTGTCTACATAACAGTACTGTATGGCTGCACCAGAGTTACAGTCATCAGTCTACATAACAGTACTGTATGGCTGCACCAGAGTTACAGTCATCTGTCTACATAACAGTACTGTATGGCTGCACCAGAGTTACAGTCATCTGTCTACATAACAGTACTGTATGGCTGCACCAGAGTTACAGTCATCAGTCTACATAACAGTACTGTATGGCTGCACCAGAGTTACAGTCATCTGTCTACATAACAGTACTGTATGGCTGCACCAGAGTTACAGTCATCAGTCTACATAACAGTACTGTATGGCTGCACCAGAGTTACAGTCATCTGTCTACATAACAGTACTGTATGGCTGCACCAGAGTTACAGTCATCAGTCTACATAACAGTACTGTATGGCTGCACCAGAGTTACAGTCATCAGTCTACATAACAGTACTGTATGGCTGCACCAGAGTTACAGTCATCAGTCTACATAACAGTACTGTATGGCTGCACCAGAGTTACAGTCATCTGTCTACATAACAGTACTGTATGGCTGCACCAGGGTCTATCTAGTGAGATGGAATGAGACAGTTAGTGTTGTCCTCAGATGCTTTTTAGTTATCACTGTCTGTCACTGACCTGCTAACCTCTACACTGTCTGTCACTGTGCTGCTAACCTCAACACTGTCTGTCACTGTGCTGCTAACCTCTACACTGTCTGTCACTGACCTGCTAACCTCTACACTGTCTGTCACTGTGCTGCTAACCTCTACGCTGTCTGTCACTGTGCTGCTAACCTCTACGCTGTCTGTCACTGACCTGCTAACCTCTACACTGTCTGTCACTGTGCTGCTAACCTCTACACTGTCTGTCACTGACCTGCTAACCTCTACACTGTCTGTCACTGACCTGCTAACCTCTACACTGTCTGTCACTGACCTGCTAACCTCTACGCTGTCTGTCACTGACCTGCTAACCTCTACACTGTCTGTCACTGTGCTGCTAACCTCTACACTGTCTGTCACTGACCTGCTAACCTCTACACTGTCTGTCACTGTGCTGCTAACCTCTACACTGTCTGTCACTGACCTGCTAACCTCTACACTGTCTGTCACTGTGCTGCTAACCTCTACACTGTCTGTCACTGACCTGCTAACCTCTACACTGTCTGTCACTGTGCTGCTAACCTCTACGCTGTCTGTCACTGTGCTGCTAACCTCTACACTGTCTGTCACTGTGCTGCTAACCTCTACACTGTCTGTCACTGTGCTGCTAACCTCTACACTGTCTGTCACTGACCTGCTAACCTCTACGCTGTCTGTCACTGACCTGCTAACCTCTACACTGTCTGTCACTGACCTGCTAACCTCTACACTGTCTGTCACTGACCTGCTAACCTCTACGCTGTCTGTCACTGACCTGCTAACCTCTACGCTGTCTGTCACTGTGCTGCTAACCTCTACACTGTCTGTCACTGACCTGCTAACCTCTACACTGTCTGTCACTGACCTGCTAACCTCTACGCTGTCTGTCACTGACCTGCTAACCTCTACGCTGTCTGTCACTGACCTGCTAACCTCTACGCTGTCTGTCACTGTGCTGCTAACCTCTACACTGTCTGTCACTGACCTGCTAACCTCTACACTGTCTGTCACTGTGCTGCTAACCTCTACACTGTCTGTCACTGGCCTGCTAACCTCTACACTGTCTGTCACTGGCCTGCTAATCTCTACACTGTCTGTCACTGTGCTGCTAACCTCTACACTGTCTGTCACTGTGCTGCTAACCTCTACACTGTCTGTCACTGTGCTGCTAACCTCTACACTGTCTGTCACTGACCTGCTAACCTCTACGCTGTCTGTCACTGACCTGCTAACCTCTACACTGTCTGTCACTGACCTGCTAACCTCTACGCTGTCTGTCACTGACCTGCTAACCTCTACACTGTCTGTCACTGTGCTGCTAACCTCTACACTGTCTGTCACTGTGCTGCTAACCTCTACACTGTCTGTCAGACTTGTTGTGGTGCTGTAGGATGGACTCTCAGTTAAATCCACTGCTCTGAGAACTGTACCTATGCCTTAGTGCTCTCTCTGTCACTGTCTCTATGCGTGTCCTCTGATTGTATATGACTGACATTTCTCCCTCCGTCTTCAGGTGGCGTGAAGGCAGGTGTTGAGGACTGTCTTTCTCTCTCTGCCTCATTCTGTTGTTCTGAGTCATGGCGTCCTCTCTGCTCAGCAGGCAGCTGGTCCTCTCCCTCCAGCAGAACCTCAGGCTCACTGCACCAGGTACACACCGCTCACACACACAGAGCTAGTAGGAACAGTCGTGTGTAGAGGTTATGTCTGTTAGAGGTAATATCTATATGCAAACAGCTAATGCTCTATACCAGTTATATCCCGTTTGGTGTACACACACCGATCACTGCAGCTGTACATAGGGTGGGCAATGTACAGACAGACTAATGATATCACCCTACATACCCTGTGGCCAGACAGACTAATGGTATCACCCTACATACCCTGTGGCCAGACAGACTAATGATATCACCCTACATACCCTGTGGCCAGACAGACTAATGATATCACCCTACATACCCTGTGGCCAGACAGACTAATGATATCACCCTACATACCCTGTGGCCAGACAGACTAATGATTTAACCCTACATACCCTGTGGCCAGACAGACTAATGATTTAACCCTACATACCCTGTGGCCAGACAGACTAATGATTTAACCCAACATACCCTGTGGCCAGACAGACTAATGATTTAACCCTACATACCCTGTGGCCAGACAGACTAATGATATCACCCTTTAAACCCTGTGGCCAGACAGACTAATGATATCACCCTACATACCCTGTGGCCAGACAGACTAATGATATAACCCTACATACCCTGTGGCCAGACAGACTAATGATATCACCCTACATACCGTGTGGCCAGACAGACTAATGATATCACCCTACATGCCCTGTGGCCAGACAGACTAATGATATCACCCTATATACCCTGTGGCCAGACAGACTAATGATATCACCCTACATACCCTGTGGCCAGACAGACTAATGATTTAACCCTACATACCCTGTGGCCAGACAGACTAATGATATCACCCTTTAAACCCTGTGGCCAGACAGACTAATGATATCACCCTATATACCCTGTGGCCAGACAGACTAATGATATCACCCTACATACCCTGTGGCCAGACAGACTAATGATATCACCCTACATACCCTGTGGCCAGACAGACTAATGATTTAACCCTACATACCCTGTGGCCAGACAGACTAATGATTTAACCCTACATACCCTGTGGCCAGACAGACAGGAACTAAGGCTGATAGAGCATGACATAATGAATAGAGGGCTTGTCCTTGTCTAAGGTTAAGTTGAAGGATCTTCTGCAGGACAAGTCAGCAACACAGCATTGCCTTAACACTCTGTGTGTGTGTGTGTGTGTGTGTGTGTGTGTGTGTGTGTGTGTGTGTGTGTGTGTGTGTGTGTGTGTGTGTGTGTGTGTGTGTGTGTGTGTGTGTGTGTGTGTGTGCGTGCGTGCGTGCGTGCGTGCGTGCGTGCGTGCGTGCGTGTGTGCGTGCGTGCGTGCGTGCGTGCGTGCGTGCGTGCGTGCGTGCGTGCGGACAGGCTGCAGGTATGTCAGTAAGGCAGCAGCTAAGACTCAGATGGAGTTTGAATACGATGGGCCTTCCATGAAGACCGAGGTCCCAGGACCCCGTTCCAAGGTACTGAACCACACATCGGGTTAAATGCCGGGCCTGATTCCCCGTATGTCACTAACAGCACAATGAATCAGTAAGAAGAATAGGTATCTGTTAAAAGGCTCGTTCCGTTTGACATTTGTTCATGTTCAATGGTGACCTCTGTGTGACCCTGTATTGGCAACAGTGGACTGTACACACCCGTCCTGAACACTCTGTTGCACACAGGTTTCGTCCCAAACAGAACACTATGGAGGGAATAGGCTGCCATTAGACCAGGGCCCATAGGACAGGGCACTATGGAGGGAATAGGCTGCCATTAGACCAGGACCCATAGGACAGGGCACTATGGAGGGAATAGGCTGCCATTAGACCAGGGCCCATAGGACAGGGCACTATGGAGGGAATAGGCTGCCATTAGACCAGGGCCCATAGGACAGGGCACTATGGAGGGAATAGGCTGCCATTAGACCAGGGCCCATAGGACAGGGCACTATGGAGGGAATAGGCTGCCATTAGACCAGGGCCCATAGGACAGGGCACTATGGAGGGAATAGGCTGCCATTAGACCAGGGCCCATAGGACAGGGCACTATGGAGGGAATAGGCTGCCATTAGACCAGGGCCCATAGGACAGGGCACTATGGAGGGAATAGGCTGCCATTACATTAACATTAGCATACTGTTGAGGAACCATCTTGACATGACATCTCCCTCTTCCCCTCTTCCCCCTCCCTCTTCTCTCCTCTCTCCTCCCCTCCCTCCTTCTCCTCCCCCACCAGGAGCTGACCAAACAGTTGGGAGAGATGCAGGTACGCCAAGAGAGTGTGTGTGTGTGAGGCTGTTTTGATGATGGAATAAAACAATGCATTATTGGGTCACACACTTGCATGCGTGCACACATAACGCAGACACACACACACACACACAACGCAGACACACACACACACAATGCAGACACACAGTCTCTCTCTGTGTCTAGTCTGTGTTAACTGAATGACTACCTTATCTCTTTCTCTCTCTGTATCCCTTTCACTCGCTCTCTGTCTCGCTCTCTGTCCCTCGCTCTCTGTCCCTCTCTCGCTCTCGCTCTCTCTCGCTCTCTCTCGCTCTCTCCCTCCCCCCTAGAATGTGGGAGCAATCAATTTCTTCTGTAACTATGAGGAGAGCAGAGGAAACTACCTGGTGGACGTGGACGGAAACCGCATGCTGGACGTCTACACACAGATCTCCTCCATCCCTATTGGTTAGTACAGACATCTCCTCTATTCCTATTGGTTAGTACAGACATCTCCTCTATTCCTATTGGTTAGTACAGACATCTCCTCCATCCCTATTGGTTAGTACAGACATCTCATCCATCCCTATTGGTTAGTACAGACATCTCCTCTATTCCTATTGGTTAGTACAGACATCTCCTCTATTCCTATTGGTTAGTACAGACATGTCCTCTATCCCTATTGGTTAGTACAGACATCTCCTCCATTCCTATTGGTTAGTACAGACATCTCCTCCATCCCTATTGGTTAGTACAGACATGTCCTCCATCCCTATTGGTCAGTAAAATCATTTCGCTACACTACAAGCATTTCGCTACACTCGCAATAACATCCGCTAACCATGTGTATGTTACCAATAACATCTGCTAACCATGTGTATGTTACCAATAACATCTGCTAACCATGTGTATGTTACCAATAACATCTGCTAACCATGTGTATGTTACCAATAAAATGTTATTTGATTTACACAGATCTCCTCCATCCTTACTGGTTAGTACCCAGATCTCCTCTATTCCTATTGGTTAGCACACACATCTCCTCTATTCCTATTGGTCAGTACACACATCTCCTCTATTCCTATTGGTTAGCACACACATCTCCTCTATTCCTATTGGTTAGCACACACATCTCCTCTATTCCTATTGGTTAGCACACACATCTCCTCTATTCCTATTGGTTAGCACACACATCTCCTCTATTCCTATTGGTTAGCACACACATCTCCTCTATTCCTATCGGTTGGTGTCTAGAAGATCTATCTAGTCATGTGTTCTATAGTTTGACAGAGTAGCGTGCTGGAGGTAAGCAACTTATCTGTAGCGTAGCATTTTCCCATTTTAACACCACAGTACTTCTGCCTGGCAGGTGTTGAACTTGCGACCCTAGACTCTCAAGGTTAGCGGTTCACTGTAGCTGGGTAGAGCAGGGCGCCTGCAACACCGGGTTAGTGGGGTTGATTCCCAGGACTACTCATGCCTAAAAGTACTTATTTTCCACCATAATTTGCAAATAAATTCATAAAAAATCCTACAATGTGATTTTCTGGATTTTTTTTTCTTCTCATTTTGTCTGTCATAGTTGACGTGTACCTATGATGAAAATTACAGGCCTCTCTCATCTTTTTAAGTGGGAGAACTTGCACAATTGGTGGCTGACTAAATACTTTTTTGCCCCACTGTAAGTATTCAGACCCTTTGCTATGAGACTAGAAATTGAGCTCAGGTGCATCCTGTTTCCATTGATCATCCTTGAGATGTTTCTACAACTTGATTGGAGTCCACCTGTGGTAAATTCAATTGATTGGATATGATTTGGAAAGGCACACACCTGTCTATATAAGGTCCCACAGTTGACAGTGCATGTCAGAGCAAAAATCAAGCAATGAGGTTGAAGGAATTGTCTGTCCAGCTCAGAGACAGGATTGTGTGGAGGCACAGATCTGGGGAAGGGTACCAAAACATTTCTGCAGCATTGAAGGTCCCCAAGATCACAATGACCTCCACCATTCTTAAATGGAAGAAGTTTGGAACCACCAAGCTGGCTGCCCGGGCCAAACTGAGCAATCAGGGTTCTTGGTCAGGGAGGTGACCAAGAACCCAATGGTCACTCTGACAGAGCTCTCTAGAGTTCCTCTGTGGAGATGAGAGAACCATGTCTGCAGCACTCCACCAATCAGGCATTTATGGTGGAGTGACCAGACAGAAGCCACTCGTCAGTAAAAGGCGCATGACAGCCCGCTTGGAGTTTGCCAAAAGGCACCTAAAGACTCTCAGACCATGAGAAACAAGATTCTCTGGTCTGATGAAACCAAGATTGAACTTAGCCTGAATGCCAAGCATCACATCTGGAGGAAACCTGGCACCATCCCTACGGTGAAGCATGGTGGTGGCAGCATCATGATATGAGGATGTTTTTTAGCACCAGGGACTGATAGACTCGTCACGATCGAGACAAAGATGAACGGAGCAAAGTACAGAGAGATCCTTGATGAAAACCTGTTCCAGAGCGCTCAGGACCTCAGACTGGGGCGAAGGTTCACCTTCCAACAGGACAACGACCCTAAGCACACAGCCAAGACAATGCAGGAGTGGCTTTGGGACAAGTCTCTTTATGTCCTTGAGTGACCCAGCCAGAGTCCGGACTTGAACCCGATCGAACATCTCTGGAGAGACCTGAAAATAGCTGTGTAGCAACACTCCCCATCCAACCTGACAGAGCTTGAGAGGATCAGCAGAGCAGAATGGGAGAAACGCCCTAAAAACAGGTGTGCCAAGCTTGTAGCATCATACCCAAGAAGACTCAAGGCTGTAATCGCTGCCAAAGGTGCTTCAACAAAGTACTGAGTAAAGGGTCTGAAAACTTATGTAAATGTGATTTTTAAGTTTTTTATTTATAATAAATTAGCAAAAAAAGTTAAAGTAAAAACAGGTTATCATTATGGGGTATGTGTGTAGATCAATGATGGGGGAAAAGATATTGAACCAGTTTTGGAATTAGGCTGTAACGTAACAAAATGTGGGAAGGTCAATGGAGGACTGGACGCTGCTCTGCACTTTAATGGATTGATAGTGTTTGTGTCCCAAATGGCTCCCTTTTCCCTTTATAGTGCACTACTTTTGACCAGAGCACTATGTAGGGAATAGGGAGCCATTTATAGTGCACTACTTTTGACCAGAGCGCTATGTAGGGAATAGGGAGCCATTTATGGTGCACTACTTTTGACCAGAGCGCTATGTAGGGAATAGGGAGCCATTTATAGTGCACTACTTTTGACCAGAGCGCTATGTAGGGAATAGGGAGCCATTTATAGTGCACTACTTTTGACCAGAGCGCTATGTAGGGAATAGGGAGCCATTTATAGTGCACTACTTTTGACCAGAGCGCTATGTAGGGAATAGGGAGCCATTTATAGTGCACTACTTTTGACCAGAGCGCTATGTAGGGAATAGGGAGCCATTTATAGTGCACTACTTTTGACCAGAGCTCTATGTAGGGAATAGGGAGCCATTTAGGGCGTGTGAAGTGTTTCTAGGACTCTGGACATCTTATCTGAGACTGAGAGAGAAACCATCTGTTCAGGGACTGACTTATTCATGTCCTATCTGGTTTATGAGGATAACTGTGTGCGTGCGTGTGTGTGTGCGTGCGTGTGGCATATTTGACTTTTTCCTGATGGATTTCCATGTAGACATTAATGATGTAAATGTGTATCTACAGTATGTCTCCTATTAACTTAGGTTTCATAACATCACTGTAGAATGTTCTAAGGGAACTGTCAGGAAGTGGAGGAAGGACACAATGTAGCTATTCTAGTTGAGAATCTCTCTGACTAGGACTATAATAGAACAGGAGAGGTACATTCTACCCAGAGAGAAGGTGGATTAAGATTTAAAGGAGATATATAGTTATCATATAACTAACGGCAACATTGGCACAATACAGATATCAATAGATGCTGTAGGAGTTAGCAGGTTGAGGACCAGATTACATGCTGTAGGAGTTAGCAGGTTGAGGACCAGATTGCATGCTGTAGGAGTTAGCAGGTTGAGGACCAGATTACATGCTGTAGGAGTTAGCAGGTTGAGGACCAGATTACATGCTGTAGGAGTTAGCAGGTTGAGGACCAGATTACATGCAGTAGGAGTTAGCAGGTTGAGGACCAGATTACATGCAGTAGGAGTTAGCAGGTTGAGGACCAGATTACATGCTGTAGGAGTTAGCAGGTTGAGGACCAGATTACATGCAGTAGGAGTTAGCCGGTTGAGGACCAGATTACATGCTGTAGGAGTTAGCAGGTTGAGGACCAGATTACATGCAGTAGGAGTTAGCAGGTTGAGGACCAGATTACATGCTGTAGGAGTTAGCAGGTTGAGGACCAGATTACATGCTGGTTAAGGCCAGTGATGTAGTAAACATCAACTCTGTTCCCTATTCATGGTAAATCAAGTAACGGCCTGTATTTTTTCAATGCATTTTTCTGCTGTAGGTGAGTAACTGCTTGCTCCAAATTAAAAATGTTTTTAACAGCGTTTACCCTCCACTACCCCACTGGTTATGGTTAGTGATAAAGTGTTGTGGTCCAGTCAGACAGGACAGTGATCTACAGTAGGGTTAGTGGTAAAGTGTTGTGGTCCAGTCAGACAGGACAGGGATCTACAGTAGGGTTAGTGGTAAAGTGTTGTGGTCCAGTCAGACAGGACAGGGATCTACAGTAGGGTTAGTGATAAAGTGTTGTGGTCCAGTCAGACAGGACAGGGATCTACAGTAGGGTTAGTGATAAAGTGTTGTGGTCCAGTCAGACAGGACAGGGATCTACAATGGGTTAGTGATAAAGTGTTGTGGTCCAGTCAGACAGGACAGGGATCTACAGTAGGGTTAATGATAAAGTGTTGTGGTCCAGTCAGACAGGACAGTGATCTACAGTAGGGTTAATGATAAAGTGTTGTGGTCCAGTCAGACAGGACAGTGATCTACAGTAGGGTTAGTGATAAAGTGTTGTGGTCCAGTCAGACAGGACAGTGATCTACAGTAGGGTTAGTGATAAAGTGTTGTGGTCAGACAGGACAGTGATCTACAGTAGGGTTAGTGATAAAGTGTTGTGGTCCAGTCAGACAGGACAGTGATCTACAGTAGGGTTAGTGATAAAGTGTTGTGGTCCAGTCAGACAGGACAGTGATCTACAGTAGGGTTAGTGATAAAGTGTTGTGGTCCAGTCAGACAGGACAGGGATCTACAGTAGGGTTAATGATAAAGTGTTGTGGTCCAGTCAGACAGGACAGTGATCTACAGTAGGGTTAGTGATAAAGTGTTGTGGTCCAGTCAGACAGGACAGGGATCTACAGTAGGGTTAGTGGTAAAGTGTTGTGGTCCAGTCAGACAGGACAGGGATCTACAGTAGGGTTAGTGGTAAAGTGTTGTGGTCCAGTCAGACAGGACAGGGATCTACAGTAGGGTTAGTGATAAAGTGTTGTGGTCCAGTCAGACAGGACAGGGATCTACAGTAGGGTTAGTGATAAAGTGTTGTGGTCCAGTCAGACAGGACAGGGATCTACAATGGGTTAGTGATAAAGTGTTGTGGTCCAGTCAGACAGGACAGGGATCTACAGTAGGGTTAATGATAAAGTGTTGTGGTCCAGTCAGACAGGACAGTGATCTACAGTAGGGTTAGTGATAAAGTGTTGTGGTCCAGTCAGACAGGACAGTGATCTACAGTAGGGTTAGTGATAAAGTGTTGTGGTCAGACAGGACAGTGATCTACAGTAGGGTTAGTGATAAAGTGTTGTGGTCCAGTCAGACAGGACAGTGATCTACAGTAGGGTTAGTGATAAAGTGTTGTGGTCCAGTCAGACAGGACAGTGATCTACAGTAGGGTTAGTGATAAAGTGTTGTGGTCCAGTCAGACAGGACAGGGATCTACAGTAGGGTTAATGATAAAGTGTTGTGGTCCAGTCAGACAGGACAGTGATCTACAGTAGGGTTAATGATAAAGTGTTGTGGTCCAGTCAGACAGGACAGGGATCTACAGTAGGGTTAATGATAAAGTGTTGTGGTCCAGTCAGACAGGACAGTGATCTACAGTAGGGTTAATGATAAAGTGTTGTGGTCCAGTCAGACAGGACAGGGATCTACAGTAGGGTTAGTGATAAAGTGATGGTGTTCTCTCTCTCTCTCTCAGGGACTAATGCTGCCATAGTAACACATAGCCCTGGTTGCTAAGGTTACCAGAAGCATGTCCTGATGTAAACTCGCTGTGACAACTCAGCGACAGCTTAATAAGAGGGGAGATGGTGCGTTTAACACACAGGCACGCACACACACATACACACAGAAGATAGACCCACACACACAGCCACAGAGGCCAGGCTTACCAGGACAGGACATTGTGGTGGCGTTTGACAGTATTTATTATTAATATTATCCAATCAGTTTCTGTCTAACAGACTGCATGGAGACAGGTCAATGACTCACCCTGTCACAGGCCACTCACACACAGGTCCCTGCCCTGGACCAATGCAATTACATAACCATTTAAAATAAATCCTCTCATTCACTGTCTGAGTTTCCTCTCAAATAATCACAAGACCTGTTATAACCCCACCCCTCTGTCTCTCTCTCTCTCTCTCTCAATTTCTCTCTCTCTCTCTCTCAATTTCTCTCCCTCTCTCAATTTCTGTCTCTCTCAATTTCTGTCTCTCTCAATTTCTCTGCCTCTCTCAATTTCTCTCCCTTTCTCGCTCTCTCTCTCTCGCTCTCTCAATTTCTCTCTCTCAATTTCTCTCTCTCTCTCCCTCTCGTTCTTTCTCTCTGTCTCTCTCTGAGGCGTAACAGTGGTCTGGAATACTAAGATAAAGCCATGAGGCAGAGATCACACACACTGTATTGGACCAAACACACACAGCCCTTGGCTATACACCCGGTGCACTTTCCGTCAAAGTACACACCACACACACACACAATCACACACACACAATCACAACCTTCAATGAGCAACCATGGTATTACCTGCCTTGCTGCCTCGCTCTAAACTAAGCTTGAAATCCTCATGTCATGTTGTCTAGTTTTTCTGGCTAAAACAGCTGTCATAGAGAACCACATGTTTTTCACCCAGATTATACATTCTTTGTGTTAACTGACCTGGGTTCAAATACTATTTTATATACATTTTCTTCGTTTGATTGCGGTGGCCTGGCTTTAATGGACCAATAGAATGGCTCAAAAATACAAAAACCCTGCGGAATTCGGAAAATATCAAATAGTATTTGAACCCAGGTGTGTTGGGAAGTGGTAGGTTAGGATGATGGGGCTCTATAACTTCAGGGCCCGTATCCACAAAGTGCCTCAGAGTAAGACTGCTGATCCAGGATCATTAAGAATATATCAACCAGGGCTCTCCAACCCTGTTTCGGGAGGCTATCTGTTCCTGGAGAGGTTTCAGGAGGGTATCTGTTACCTGGAGAGGTTTCGGGAGGCTATCTGTTCCTGGAGAGGTTTCAGGAGGGTATCTGTTACCTGGAGAGGTTTCAGGAGGGTATCTGTTCCTGGAGAGGTTTCAGGAGGGTATCTGTTCCTGGAGAGGTTTCAGGAGGGTATCTGTTCCTGGAGAGGTTTCAGGAGGGTATCTGTTACCTGGAGAGGTTTCAAGAGGGTATCTGTTCCTGGAGAGGTTTCAGGAGGGTATCTGTTACCTGGAGAGGTTTCAGGAGGGTATCTGTTACCTGGAGAGGTTTCAGGAGGGTATCTGTTACCTGGAGAGGTTTCAGGAGGGTATCTGTTACCTGGAGAGGTTTCAGGAGGGTATCTGTTACCTGGAGAGGTTTCAGGAGGGTATCTGTTCCTGGAGAGGTTTCAGGAGGGTATCTGTTCCTGGAGAGGTTTCAGGAGGGTATCTGTTACCTGGAGAGGTTTCAGGAGGGTATCTGTTACCTGGAGAGGTTTCAGGAGGGTATCTGTTCCTGGAGAGGTTTCAGGAGGGTATCTGTTCCTGGAGAGGTTTCAGGAGGGTATCTGTTACCTGGAGAGGTTTCAGGAGGGTATCTGTTACCTGGAGAGGTTTCAGGAGGGTATCTGTTACCTGGAGAGGTTTCAGGAGGGTATCTGTTACCTGGAGAGGTTTCAGGAGGGTATCTGTTACCTGGAGAGGTTTCAGGAGGGTATCTGTTACCTGGAGAGGTTTCAGGAGGGTATCTGTTCCTGGAGAGGTTTCAGGAGGGTATCTGTTACCTGGAGAGGTTTCAAGAGGGTATCTGTTACCTGGAGAGGTTTCAGGAGGGTATCTGTTACCTGGAGAGGTTTCAGGAGGGTATCTGTTCCTGGAGAGGTTTCAGGAGGGTATCTGTTACCTGGAGAGATTTCAGGAGGGTATCTGTTACCTGGAGAGGTTTCAGGAGGGTATCTGTTCCTGGAGAGGTTTCAGGAGGGTATCTGTTACCTGGAGAGGTTTCAGGAGGGTATCTGTTACCTGGAGAGGTTTCAGGAGGGTATCTGTTACCTGGAGAGGTTTCAGGAGGGTATCTGTTACCTGGAGAGGTTTCAGGAGGGTATCTGTTCCTGGAGAGGTTTCAGGAGGGTATCTGTTCCTGGAGAGGTTTCAGGAGGGTATCTGTTACCTGGAGAGGTTTCAAGAGGGTATCTGTTCCTGGAGAGGTTTCAGGAGGGTATCTGTTACCTGGAGAGGTTTCAGGAGGGTATCTGTTACCTGGAGAGGTTTCAGGAGGGTATCTGTTACCTGGAGAGGTTTCAGGAGGGTATCTGTTACCTGGAGAGGTTTCAGGAGGGTATCTGTTACCTGGAGAGGTTTCAGGAGGGTATCTGTTCCTGGAGAGGTTTCAGGAGGGTATCTGTTCCTGGAGAGGTTTCAGGAGGGTATCTGTTACCTGGAGAGGTTTCAGGAGGGTATCTGTTACCTGGAGAGGTTTCAGGAGGGTATCTGTTCCTGGAGAGGTTTCAGGAGGGTATCTGTTCCTGGAGAGGTTTCAGGAGGGTATCTGTTACCTGGAGAGGTTTCAGGAGGGTATCTGTTACCTGGAGAGGTTTCAGGAGGGTATCTGTTACCTGGAGAGGTTTCAGGAGGGTATCTGTTACCTGGAGAGGTTTCAGGAGGGTATCTGTTACCTGGAGAGGTTTCAGGAGGGTATCTGTTACCTGGAGAGGTTTCAGGAGGGTATCTGTTCCTGGAGAGGTTTCAGGAGGGTATCTGTTACCTGGAGAGGTTTCAAGAGGGTATCTGTTACCTGGAGAGGTTTCAGGAGGGTATCTGTTACCTGGAGAGGTTTCAGGAGGGTATCTGTTCCTGGAGAGGTTTCAGGAGGGTATCTGTTACCTGGAGAGATTTCAGGAGGGTATCTGTTACCTGGAGAGGTTTCAGGAGGGTATCTGTTCCTGGAGAGGTTTCAGGAGGGTATCTGTTACCTGGAGAGGTTTCAGGAGGGTATCTGTTACCTGGAGAGGTTTCAGGAGGGTATCTGTTACCTGGAGAGGTTTCAGGAGGGTATCTGTTCCTGGAGAGGTTTCAGGAGGGTATCTGTTCCTGGAGAGGTTTCAGGAGGGTATCTGTTCCTGGAGAGGTTTCAGGAGGGTATCTGTTACCTGGAGAGGTTTCAGGAGGGTATCTGTTACCTGGAGAGGTTTCAGGAGGGTATCTGTTACCTGGAGAGGTTTCAGGAGGGTATCTGTTCCTGGAGAGGTTTCAGGAGGGTATCTGTTACCTGGAGAGGTTTCAGGAGGGTATCTGTTCCTGGAGAGGTTTCAGGAGGGTATCTGTTACCTGGAGAGGTTTCAGGAGGCTATCTGTTACCTGGAGAGGTTTCAGGAGGGTATCTGTTACCTGGAGAGGTTTCAGGAGGGTATCTGTTACCTGGAGAGGTTTCAGGAGGGTATCTGTTCCTGGAGAGGTTTCAGGAGGGTATCTGTTACCTGGAGAGGTTTCAGGAGGGTATCTGTTCCTGGAGAGGTTTCAGGAGGGTATCTGTTACCTGGAGAGGTTTCAGGAGGGTATCTGTTCCTGGAGAGGTTTCAGGAGGGTATCTGTTACCTGGAGAGGTTTCAGGAGGGTATCTGTTCCTGGAGAGGTTTCAGGAGGGTATCTGTTCCTGGAGAGGTTTCAGGAGGGTATCTGTTACCTGGAGAGGTTTCAGGAGGGTATCTGTTACCTGGAGAGGTTTCAGGAGGGTATCTGTTACCTGGAGAGGTTTCAGGAGGGTATCTGTTCCTGGAGAGGTTTCAGGAGGGTATCTGTTACCTGGAGAGGTTTCAAGAGGCTATCTGTTACATGGAGAGGTTTCAGGAGGGTATCTGTTCCTGGAGAGGTTTCAGGAGGGTATCTGTTCCTGGAGAGGTTTCAGGAGGGTATCTGTTCCTGGAGAGGTTTCAGGAGGGTATCTGTTACCTGGAGAGGTTTCAAGAGGCTATCTGTTACATGGAGAGGTTTCAGGAGGGTATCTGTTACCTGGAGAGGTTTCAGGAGGGTATCTGTTCCTGGAGAGGTTTCAGGAGGGTACCTCTCCAGGAACAGAGTTGGAGAACCCTGAGATAGACAGATCCTAGATCAGCACTCCTACTTTGAGACTCTTTGTGGAAACAGGCCCTGGTGTCTGAGGGGTTCCATCTTCTCGTACTGGCCCCTAGTGGTGGGAACTGGAACTGCTATGCAGATCTTTATATAAGGCTGATAGTACAGTCAAACACTGTTGTGTTTCATATGCTACATCAGTGGGAATCAGTCTTCTACACTACAATAGTTGGTTAGGTTATAGCTTGTATTTGACTCCATTGGGTTAAAATGGTTTAGTTATAATGAAGTGGTAACACGAATTGTAATTTTTCTCTTTCAGGATATAACCATCCCTCACTCATTAAAGTGATGTCCAACCCCAACAATATGGTAGGTAGGTAGGTAGGGAGGGAGGGAGGGAGGGAGGGAGGGAGGGAGGGAGGGAGGGAGGGAGGGGAGGGAGGGAGGGAGGGAGGGAGGGAGGGAGGGAGGGAGGGAGGGAGGGAATGCGTTATGTGGGTTGAATGCTGTAACACAGAATATATTTTTTAGAAAAGTCCCATGATGCTAGTGACTGTTCATTACTGCTTATCACTTATTAACCATCACTTATTCACTTTACTTTAATAGAATATTTCAGCTGTTGTGTATATTACATTAGTTTAATTTGATGACTTTATTATCTCATTCCAAGTCATCATCTCATCTCTATAGAGCTGCTGTCTCTGCTGTCTGACAAAATCACTATTTTAGTATTTCTTCATAGTAAATAAGGCTTTATGACTGCTGAATACCAACTATCAATCACTTAGATCATGTATTTTCAGGTAGAGATACCTTGCGAAGTAACTGCTCTCTATGAGCTCACAGAAAAAACCTAACGAAATGGAATCTCTCAGCACTAACTGTTATTGAAAACCAATCAGAAGACATTGGAGTTGAACATCTCTCCCCAGGTTTATCTGACAGTCCTGCTTAGTTCCCCATGTTTACCTCTTTCTCCCTTCCTCTCAGAGTGCGTTTGTGAACAGGCCAGCTCTTGGGATCATGCCACCCGAGAACTTTCCGGAAAAGCTGGCGGAAAGCCTTCTCTCAGTGAGTGCCACACACACGTTGAATACACTGGATCCTTTACTGAAAGACCAGAAATTAACTAGTGAAGGGATTCTAGCTGGACCCCACCGCTGTAGACTGACTTCCTCCATTTTGTGGATTGTGCAATCCTTCTGACTGGATACCATCCAAAATGCTCCTTCTCTCTCCTCCCCACTTCTCCTTTTCTCCTCTGTCCAGGTTGCTCCTAGTGGTATGAGCCGTGTTCAGACCATGGCCTGTGGATCCTGCTCCAATGAGAATGCATATAAAGCCATGTTCATCTGGTACAGAGTGAGTACATACACTGAGTGTACAAAACATTAAGAACACCTGCTCTTTCAATCAAATATATTTCTAAAGCTCTTTTTTACATCAGCTGATTTCACAAAGTGTGACAGACTGACCAGGTGTTATACATGACATACATGACATAGACTGACCAGGTGTTATACATGACATACATGACATAGACTGACCAGGTGTTATACATGACATACATGACATAGACTGACCAGGTGTTATACATGGCATACATGACATAGACTGACCTATGTATAAGATAGGTGTTATACATGACATAGATTGACCAGGTGTTATGCATGACATACATGACATAGACTGACCAGGTGTAATACATGACATAGACTGACCAGGTGTAATACATGACATAGATTGACCAGGTGTTATGCATGACATACATGACATAGACTGACCAGGTGTAATACATGACATAGACTGACCAGGTGTAATACATGACATAGACTGACCAGGTGTAATACATGACATAGACTGACCAGGTGTTATACATGACATAGACTGACCAGGTGTTATACATGACATAGACTGACCAGGTGTTATACATGACATTGACTGACCAGGTGTTATACATGACATAGACTGACCAGGTGTTATACATGACATAGATTGACCAGGTGTTATGCATGACATACATGACATAGACTGACCAGGTGTAATACATGACATAGACTGACCAGGTGTAATACATGACATAGATTGACCAGGTGTTATGCATGACATACATGACATAGACTGACCAGGTGTAATACATGACATAGACTGACCAGGTGTAATACATGACATAGCCTGACCAGGTGTAATACATGTGTTATACATGACATAGACTGACCAGGTGAATCCAGGTGAAAGCTATGATCCCTTATTGATGTCACTTGTTAAATCCACTTCAATCAGTGTAGATGAAGGGGAGGAGGCAGGTTAAATAAGTGTTTTTAAGCCTTGAGACAATTGAGACATGGATATTGTATGTGTGCTATTCAGAGGACAAGACAAAAGATTTAAGTGCCTTTGAACGGGATATGGCAGTAGATGCCAGGTGCACCGGATTGTGTCAAGAACTGCAACGCTGCTGAGTTTTTCACACTCAACAGTTTCCCTGTGTGTACCAAGAATGGTCCACCACCCAAAGGACATCCAGCCAACTTGACACAACTGTGGGAAGCATTGGAGTCAACATGGGCCAGAATCCATCCCTGTGGAACGCTTTCAACACCTTGTAGAGTTCATGCCCCGACCAATTGAGGCTGTTCTGAGGGCAAAAGGAGGTGCAACTCAATATTAGGAAGGTGTTCTTAATGTTTTGTACACTCAGTGTATATATTTATATACACAATATCTAGTCAGTATAAGCAGAATATACACTGCTCAAAAAAATAAATGGAACACTTAAACAACACAATGTAACTCCAAGTCAATCACACTTCTGTGAAATCAAACTGTCCACTTAGGAAGCAACACTGATTGACAATAAATTTCACATGCTGTTGTACAAATGGAATAGACAACAGGTGGAAATTATAGACAATTAGCAAGACACCCCCAATAAAGGAGTGGTTCTGCAGGTGGTGACCACAGACCACTTCTCAGTTCCTATGCTTCCTGGCTGATGTTTTGGTCACTTTTGAATGCTGGCGGTGATTTCACTCTAGTGGTAGCATGAGACGGAGTCTACAACCCACACAAGTGGCTCAGGTAGTGCAGCTCATCCAGGATGGCACATCAATGCGAGCTGTGGCAAGAAGGTTTGCTGTGTCTGTCAGCGTAGTGTCCAGAGCATGGAGGCGCTACCAGGAGACAGGCCAGTACATCAGGAGACGTGGAGGAGGCCGTAGGAGGGCAACAACCCAGCAGCAGGACCGCTACCTCCGCCTTTGTGCAAGGAGGAGCAGGAGGAGCACTGCCAGAGCCCTGCAAAATGACCTCCAGCAGGCCACAAATGTGCATGTGTCTGTGGTATGAGGGCCCGACGTCCACAGGTGGGGGTTGTGCTTACAGCCCAACACCGTGCAGGACGTTTGGCATTTGCCAGAGAACACCAAGATTGGCAAATTCGCCACTGGCGCCCTGTACTCTTCACAGATGAAAGCAGGTTCACACTGAGCACGTGACAGACGTGACAGAGTCTGGAGACGCCGTGGAGAACGTTCTGCTGCCTGCAACATCCTCCAGCATGACCAGTTTGGCAGTGGGTCAGTCATGGTGTGGGGTGGAATTTCTTTGGGGGGCCGCACAGCCCTCTGTGCTCGCCAGAGGTAGCCTGACTGCCATTAGGTACCGAGATGAGATCCTCAGACCCCTTGTGAGACCATATGCTGGTGCGGTTGGCCCTGGGTTCCTCCTAATGCAAGACAATGCTAGACCTCATGTGGCTGGAGTGTGTCAGCAGTTCCTGCAAGAGGAAGGCATTGATGCTATGGACTGGCCCGCCCGTTCCCCAGACCTGAATCCAATTGAGCACATCTGGGACATCATGTCTCGCTCCATCCACCAACGCCACGTTGCACCACAGACTGTCCAGGAGTTGGCAGATGCTTTAGTCCAGGTCTGGGAGGAGATCCCTCAGGATACTATCCGCCACCTCATCAGGAGCATGCCCAGGCGTTGTAGGGAGGGCATACAGGCACGTGGAGGCCACACACACTACTGAGCCTCATTTTGACTTGTTTTAAGGACATTACATCAAAGTTGGATCAGCCTGTAGTGTGGTTTTCCACTTTAATTTTGAGTGTGACTCCAAATCCAGACCTCCATGGGTTGATAAATTGGATTTCCATTGATTATTTTTGTGTGATTTTGTTGTCAGCACATTCAACTATGTAAAGACAAAAAGTATTTAAGATTATTTCATTCATTCAGATCTAGGATGTGTTATTTTAATGTTCCCTTTATTTTTTTGAGTAGTGTGTATGTGTATATATATATATATATATATATATATATATATATATATATATATAGATAGATAGATAGATGAAACACTACCATGTTTAGCTGAGACAATACATATTATACAGTCAATATATTTACTAAATGTATTGAATACGACTGGACACAATAGAAACATAGTAGTCTGTCTGTCTGTCTGTCTGTCTGTCTGTCTGTCTGTCTGTCTGTCTGTCTGTCTGTCTGTCTGTCTGTCTGTCTGTCTGTCTGTCTGTCTGTCTGTCTGTCTGTCTGTCTGTCTGTCTGTCTGTCTGTCTGTCTGTCTCAGAATAAGGAGAGAGGCCACAACATCCCCTCTGATGAAGACATGAGCTCCTGTATGATCAACCAGGTGGGTGAAATCTGTTTTATTAGTCGTGTGTACGGGATACACATGGTACACATTGTCCAATTAAATGCTTACTGGCAGGTTCCTTCTGGACAATGCAACAACAATAAGAACTTTTAAAAGATATGACTAGGAACATAAAGTAAATGTCTCAGTAGAATAAACATTTTAATATCAGTATAATACAGGAAGGAACAATTTATAGTCCAGTATTTACACATGTATTTGGGAAGGAGGGGATGAGGGGCAGTGTATAAACTGAGCAGTATAATCTGTGTGTGTGTGTGTGTGTGTGTGTGTGTGTGTGTGTAAGGTGCGGAGAATCAGAGCAGGCCATGACCGGTGTTCATCATCACGTTCCTCTTGACTATTCTTTAGTAGCCACACTAAAAACACTCTCTCACTCTAATTCTCTCTCTCTCCCTTGTTCTCCCTTGTTCTCCCTCTCTCTCCTCTCTCCCTTGTTCTCTCTCTCCCAGAGCCCTGGCTGTCCAGACCTCAGCATCCTGTCGTTTATGGGTGGATTTCATGGCAGGACAATGGGTCAGTAAGGTTAAATATTATTACACGTCTTATTGTTGAATGAAAGTAAAATAACAGACCTGACTCATCAGCATTGCAGTTGCAAGAAATCTCCATCCACCATGAGACCCACAAAGACCCAAAAGACATGTCTTCTAGTCACCTTACACTCCCAGAAGCTGCTCATAGGAGCTGTTTTATAGACCTAGACACTGAAACCCAAAATGACAGAGTTTGGTGCACATTCTGTCATGCTGGCGGGCGACTTCAATGTCCACCATGAAGACTGGCTGGGTAGCCAAACAACTGTCATGCTGGCGGGCGACTTCAATGTCCACCATGAAGACTGGCTGGGTAGCCGAACAACTGTCATGCTGGTTGCTGGGCCCGACAGCTTGCAAGCTGCTTAGGCCTACAACAGATTGTGGTTACTCCAACCAGAGGAGATCAAATCCTGGACCACATCATGACTGACCTTCCGACTGTGTCTACAACACTCACCAACCTGGGCACCTCTGACCACAACCCTGTCCTAGTAAAGCTTGATCTGCCTGTATACAGAGACAATACTTACAAGAGGAAAGTGTGACAATACAACAAAGCCAGCTACTGGGGAATGCCAGGCTTTATCACATCCACTGACTGGCAGAAAGTCTTCTCTGAGGAAGATACGGAGAAGATGTATAACTAGATCACTGACATCACCCATGATGCCATGGAGCAATTCATCCCTAGCAGAACTGTCACCAGAAAGCCTGGGGGAAAAGTATGGTTTGATGAAAGACCAAGAGAGCAGCATGGATGAAGAAATGTTGCTTTTTCTTCCCCAACAGCTAAAAAAAGAAAATGCCGCCAACAAGCAGAAGTTTTCCCAGGCCAGACACATTCAACCAGACTGAGAAGCAAGCTAGAAGGAACCGTGATATCAAACTCACAAAGGAACTCACTGATAACACCCTAAGCAGCAAGAGATGGTGGAGGCTTGTCAACTCCCTCTCTGGAAGAGCTGCTAACTCTGATATCCCTGTCATCATACACCACGACGTAACACACCTCACTGCATGGGACAGAGCAGAAGTGTTCTGTGAGGCTTTTGCACAGAAATGCCACCTACAAGATGCAAAAGACTCTTGCTCCATGTATGGAGTTTTCCTCTAGCTGCTCTATCGAGACCCATTCAAACCCCAAGGACATCAACAGGCTCCTGAAAAGCCTTAAGCCTGACAAAGACTGACAGCTCCACATAACCCAGATGTGAGCCAGTCGACATTCTGAGGACTGCTCTATCCTGATCCACCATTCTGAGGACTGCTCTATCCTGATCCACCATTCTGAGGACTGCTCTATCCTGATCCACCATTCTGAGGACAGCTCTATCCTGATCCACCATTCTGAGGACAGCTCTATCCTGATCCACCATTCTGAGGACAGCTCTATCCTGATCCACCATTCTGAGGACTGCTCTATCCTGATCCACCATTCTGAGGACAGCTCTATCCTGATCCACCATTCTGAGGACAGCTCTATCCTGATCCACCATTCTGAGGACAGCTCTATCCTGATCCACCATTCTGAGGACAGCTCTATCCTGATCCACCATTCTGAGGACAGCTCTATCCTGATCCACCATTCTGAGGACAGCTCTATCCTGATCCACCATTCTGAGGACAGCTCTATCCTGATCCACCATTCTGAGGACTGCTCTATCCTGATCCACCATTCTGAGGACTGCTCTATCCTGATCCACCATTCTGAGGACTGCTCTATCCACCATTCTGAGGACTGCTCTATCCACCATTCTGGGGGCTTCCTGGTCCACCATTCTGGGGGCTTCCTGGTCCACCATTCTGAGGGCTTCCTGGTCCACCATTCTGAGGGCTTCCAGGTCCACCATTCTGAGGGCTTCCAGGTCCACCATTCTGAGGGCTTCCAGGTCCACCATTCTGAGGGCTTCCAGGTCCACCATTCTGAGGGCTTCCAGGTCCACCATTCTGAGGGCTTCCAGGTCCACCATTCTGAGGGCTTCCAGGTCCACCATTCTGAGGGCTTCCAGGTCCACCATTCTGAGGACTTCCAGGTCCACCATCCTGAGGACTTCCCTACCCTATCCACCATCCTGAGGACTGCCCTATCCTGATGTTTTTATATTTTTTTATTGAACCTTTATTTAACTAAGCAAGTCAGTTAAGATCCACCATCCTGCGGTCTCGTTTAGTTTTACGGTAGCGTAACAATGTAACCTCGCAGGATCAGGATGCTCGAACGAGGGTAGGACTGCCCCACTCCTTAAAAACAACAACTCACCATGTCTGATCTGTTTTCAGGTTGCTTGGCAACGACGCACTCCAAGGCCATCCACAAGCTGGATGTGCCGTCATTTGATTGGCCGATCGCTCCCTTCCCTAAACTGAAGTACCCTCTGGAGGAGTTCAAACGGGAGAACGCACAGGAAGAGGCCCGCTGCCTGGAGGAGGTGTGTGTGTGTGTGTGTGTGTGTGTGTGTGTGTGTGTTAGGATTTAATATTTTCCTGAGAATCTACCAATTTTCCAGTATTCCCTTTCAAACTGGAAGTGCTATTTTAAAAGCGTATAATACCAGCCCAAAAACAAATCTGACATAATTATACCACTGTAAATGGAGAAAGACATGATTATACCACTGTAAATGGAGAAAGACATGATTATACCACTGTAAATGGAGAAAGACATGATTATACCACTGTAAATGGAGAAAGACATGATTATACCACTGTAAATGGAGAAAGACATGATTATACCACTGTAAATGGAGAAATAGACACATAATTATACCACTGTAAATGGAGAAATAGACACATTGATTCAATTGAATCAATCTCAAAGTTCTATTGAAGTCACCACACTATTTGGTTGATAGTTTTAATGTAGGTCTATGAACCACTGACTGGTATAGACTAGTTCTAATGTAGGTCTATGAACTACTGTCTGGTATAGACTAGTTTTAATGTAGGTCTATGAACCACTGTTGTATGACTGGTTTAGTCTAGTTTTAATGTAGGTCTATGAACCACTGTTGTATGACTGGTTTAGTCTAGTTTTAATGTAGGTCAATGAACCACTGTTGTATGACTGGTTTAGTCTAGTTTTAATGTAGGTCTATGAACCACTGTTGTATGACTGGTTTAGTCTAGTTTTAATGTAGGTCTATGAACCACTGTTGTATGACTGGTTTAGTCTAGTTTTAATGTAGGTCTATGAACCACTGTTGTATGACTGGTTTAGTCTAGTTTTAATGTAGGTCTATGAACCACTGTTGTATGACTGGTTTACTCTAGTTTTAATGTAGGTCTATGAACCACTGTTGTATGACTGGTTTAGTCTAGTTTTAATGTAGGTCTATGAACCACTGTTGTATGACTGGTTTAGTCTAGTTTTAATGTAGGTCTATGAACCACTGTTGTATGACTGGTTTAGTCTAGTTTTAATGTAGGTCTATGAACCACTGTTGTATGACTGGTTTAGTCTAGTTTTAATGTAGGTCTATGAACCACTGTTGTATGACTGGTTTAGTCTAGTTTTAATGTAGGTCTATGAACCACTGTTGGCCGACTAGTAAAATATGATGAGGTTATTACAGTCTAGTGAAAATTCTATTTATTTTAGCCTACCTTTAACTGAAAGATGAAGCTTGGTCCTTTTCTCTCTCCTTACACCTGGCTATCGGGGGAATCAGGGAAGGTTGTGGCAGTTTTTTTATTTCTCTTGTTGTGGTGATTTTGACAGAGGGAACATATCTGATTCTCCGCTAATCAAACCGATCCGCTGTAGCGGAGATTCAGTACCATGGATAGCGCTGTGGATTATAAATTGCCCGCGTATCTAAACCCACTGTGAATCATACGCCATTCTAAGTTTGGCTATGTTTCATATAAAAGATAACATTTACTTGTTAGCATTCGTTATCAGTTGTTAGCATTCGTTATCAGTTGTTAGCATATTCGATATCAGTTGTTAGCATATTCGATATCAGTTGTTAGCATATTCGATATCAGTTGTTAGCATTCGTTAGCATTTGTTAGCCTAAAAATCTATGGTAGGCATATTTCTAGCAATAAAGTCAATGACTGTATAATAAGATGTTGTAAACAAGTCCAGACCTCGAGACATTACTGTTTTCCTTTATTACTTTACACCATTATCACTTTTTCATTTTCACAAAACTTTCTTGTTCAATTTGAGTTCATTAAAAGACACCCTGTTCTCCCGTTATTTTTCTCCCCAATTTCATGGTATCCAATCGGTAGTTACAGTCTTGTCTCATCGCTGCAACTCCCGTACGGACCCTGGAGAGGCGAAGGTCGAGAGCCGTGCGTCCTCCAAAACACAACCCAGCCAAGCCGCACTGCTTCTTGACACAATGCCCACTTAACCCAGAAGCACCAATGTGTCGGAGGAAACACAGTGCACCTGGCGACCGTGTCAGTGTGCATTGCGCCCGGCCCGCCACAGGAGTCGCTAGAGCGCGATGGGATAAGAACATCCCTGCCGGCCAAACCCTTCCCTAACCCGGACAACGCTGGGCCAATGTAGGCACTGCCCTATGGGTCTCTGGGTCAAAAACAGACTCTGTCAGAAACAGAGTAAATATAGGTAGGTTACTGTGATTGTAGCTGACTGATTCTCAAGACCCAGCCAAACAAATGTAGAAAAGCATTCTACACACAACTTAGGCTACGTAAATCAACCTGGTGGGCCTACCCCGTAGCAAACAAACTAACAAACAAAATCATAGGCTATAGGCTGTACCTGTGGGCTCTCAAAAAGCACAGTGCACCAATGCTTCCTGGTTTTCTGATCTTGGTCACAAATTGGCCACAGACTGGGGTGGCTTGGATCGTGGCGAGTGCCTCAAACCGCTGCTGGTATTTTGACGTGTGTGTGTGTGTGTGTGTGTGTGTGTGTGTGTGTGTGTGTGTGTGTGTGTGTGTGTGGTGTGTGTGTGTGTGTGTGTGTGTGTGTGTGTGTGTGTGTGTGTGTGTGTACGTGTGTGTGTGTGTGTACGTGTGTGTGCGTGTGTACGTGTGTGTGTGTGTGTACGTGTGTACGCGTGTGTGTGTGTGTGTACGTGTGTACGTGTGTACGTGTGTACCAGGTAGAGGACCTGATAGTCCAGTGGCGTCAGAAGGGCCGGCCGGTGGCTGGGATAGTGATTGAACCCATCCAGGCTGAGGGAGGAGACAACCACGCAACACCGGACTTCTTCAAGAAGCTACGGAACATCGCACGCAAGGTTGGCTGGAGAGAGAGTGTGGAGGGGGGAGAGTCATACACAAGGTAGTCTGGAGAGGGAGGGAGGGGTGAGAGTCATATACAAGGTACAATGCCTTGCAAAAGTATTCACCCCCCTTGGCATTTTTTCCTATTTTGTTGCATTACAACCTGTAATTTAAATGGATTTTTATTTGGATTTCATGTAATGGACATACACAAAATAACCCAAATTGGTGAAGTGAAATGAAAAAAAACGACTTGTTTCAAAAAAGTAAAAAAAATTGAAAAGTGGTGCGTGCATATGTATTCACCCCCTTTGCTATGAAGTCCCTAAATAAGATCTGGTGCAACCAATTACCTTCAGAAGTCACATAATTAGTTAAATAAAGTCCACCTGTGTGCAATCTAAGTGTCACATGATCTGTCACATGATCTCAGTGTATATACACCTGTTCTGAAAGGTCCCACTAAGCAAGGGGCACCACCAAGCAAGCGGCACCATGAAGACCAAGGAGCTCTCCAAACAGGTCAGGGACAAAGTTGTGGAGAAGTACAGATCAGGGTTGGGTTATAAAAAAATATCAGAAACTTTGAACATCCCACGGAGCACCATTAAATCCATTATTATCTGTGCTTCTACACCTGCATAACTTGCTGTTTGGGGTTTTAGGCTGGGTTTCTGTACAGCACTTTGAGATATCAGCTGATGTAAGAAGGGCTATATAAATCAATTTGTTTTGATTTATTAAAAAATGAAAAGAATATGGCACCACAACAAACCTGCCAAGAGAGGGCCGCCCACCAAAACCCACGGACCAGGCAAGGAGGGAATTAATCAGAGAGGCAACAAAGAGACCAAAGAGAACCCTGAAGGAGCTGCAAACCTCCACAGCGGAGATTGGAGTATCTATCCATAGGACCACTTTAAGCTGTACACTCCACAGAGCTGGGCTTTACGGAAGAGTGGCCAGAAAAAAAGCCATTGCTTAAAGAAAAAAATAAGCAAACGCGTTTGGTGTTCGCCAAAAGGCATGTGGGAGCCTCCCCAAACATATGGAAGAAGGTATTCTGGTCAGATTAAACTATAATTGAGATTTTTGGCCATCAAGGAAAATGCTATTTCTGGCGCAAACCCAACACCTCTCATCACCCCGAGAATACCATCCCCACAGTGAAGCATGATGGTGACAGCACACTGTGGGGGTGTTTTTCATTGGCAGGGACTGGGAAACTGGTCAGAATTGAAGGAATGATGGAGGGCGCTAAATACAGGGAAATCCTTGAGGAAAACCTGTTTCAGTCTTCCAGAGATTTGAGACTGGGACGGAGGTTCACCTTCCAGCAGGACAATGACCCTAAGCATACTGCTAAAGCAACACTCGAGTGGTTTAAGGAGAAACATTTAAATGTCTTGGAATGGCCTAGTCAAAGCCCAGACCTCAATCCAATTGAGAATCTGTGGTATGACAAAGATTGCTGTACACCAGCAGAACACATCCAACTTGAAGGAGCTGGAGCAGTTTTGCCTTGAAGAATGTGCAAAAATCCCAGTGGCTAGATGTGCTAAGCTTATGGAGACATACCCCAAGACCTTGCAGCTGTAATTACTGCAAAAGGTGCCTCTACAAAGTATTGATTTTGGGGGGGTGAATAGTTATGCACGTTCAAGTTTTCAGTTTGTCTTATTTCTTGTCTGTTTCACAATGAGAAATATTTTGCATCTTCAAAGTGGTAGGCATGTTGTGTAAATCAAATGATACAAACTCCAAAATCGATTTTAATTCCAGGTTGTAAGGCAACAAAATAGGAAAAATGCCGAGGGTGAATACTTTCACAAGCCACTGTAGTCTGGAGAGGGAGGGAGGGGATGAGAGTCATTAACAAGGTAGGGCTGGGCAATATGGCCAAAATCTCATATCCCGATTTAGTACATTTCATATCCCGATAACGATACATATCACGATATAGCACATTTTCTGTAAATTCATTGAATAAATAGTTTATATAAAATGGCCACATGTTAAAGGCCTATTTCTTATTACATTTTGAATTAAACTCAACAAATAAAAGGTACTGACTCATATTTGATTATTTCTCCTTTTATTTACAACCTTTGTGCAAATTTTCAATTAAGCATGTAACAAAATATTAATGTATAAAATCTAAAAAGGTATATAGAAAACACTTCAACTATAGTTGCAAACTAAATAAATATAGGCCTAATAAATAAATAAATAAATATTATATATATATGTATGTATGTATGTATGTGTGTGTGTGTGTGTATATATGTATATGAAAGAAAGTGAATGTGACACAGAGCACAGAGACACGGAGCTCGTAAGTAAAAGAGGGCCTCAAACACCACTAACCTCCTTTACCACCTAAACAAGAATCATGTGAAACAGTACGGAGAGAGTCTACGGATGAGACCCAAAAACGTACAGCCGAGTGCTCAAAACAAACCCCCTGACTCAGACGTTGCAAGAGGCTTTTCCCCGCGTCACACCATATGGCACTCGACTGTACGTTTTTGGGTCTCATCCGTAGACTCTCTCCGTACTGTTTCACATGATTCTTGTTTAGGTGGTAAAGGAGGTTAGTGGTGTTTGAGCTTGTTGTCGGGACCGGCCTGCGGCATATTTAGTAGTGGATGGTTTTCTGGTCCTTGTCAGACTTTTCATACCCAAACCACGTCCATGAGGCCCTCTTTTACTTACGAGCTCCGTGTCTCTGTGCTCTGTGTCACATTCACTTTCTTTCATGTTTGTTTGTGTAGCAAATTTCCTTACACAACGCAAAGCGTCGTCCAATTGACTAAAAATATTGCCGTAAATAGTGTGATTTGCGACACAATGAAATAAACGATAGAGCATAATATAAAACGATAGAAAAACGTCTATCATCACACGATATATATCGTCATATCGCCCAGCCTTAACACATGGTAGTCTGGGGTGACACTGAAATAAAGTCCATCCATCAATCATGGAAGGAACAAAACATCCTCCCCTCCTCTCCCCTCTCTCAGCATGGCAGTGCGTTCCATGTGGATGAGGTGCAGACAGGTGGAGGAGCTACCGGGAAGTTCTGGGCTCATGAACACTGGGGGATGGACGACCCCGCTGACATTGTCTCCTTCAGCAAGAAGATGCTCACTGGAGGTTTTTACCATAAAGATGAGCTGCAGGCAGACAAGGTAACACACACACACAGGACACACACACACAGGACACAGACATGCACACACACTTTGTTTACGTGTACAATGTATAACCTTATTATGGCTGTGTGTGTTTTCTTTCCCAGGCCTACCGTATCTTTAACACGTGGATGGGTGACCCGTCTAAGAACCTGTTCCTGGCTGAGGTTCTGAACGTGATCCGCAGAGAGAACCTTCTGGAGGAGGTGACCCGCTCTGGGAAGACTCTGCTACAGGGACTCTACCAACTACAGGTACTAGAGACTCTACCAACTACAGGTACTAGAGACTCTACCAACTACAGGTACCAGAGACTCTACCAACTACAGGTACTAGAGACTCTACCAACTACAGGTACTAGAGACTCTACCAACTACAGGTACTAGAGACAGAGACTCTACCAACTACAGGTACCAGAGACTCTACCAACTACACGTACTAGAGACTCTACCAACTACAGGTACTAGAGACAGAGACTCTACCAACTACAGGTACCAGAGACTCTACCAACTACAGGTACTAGAGACAGAGACTCTACCAACTACAGGTACCAGAGACTCTACCAACTACAGGTACCAGAGACTCTACCAACTACAGGTACTAGAGACTCTACCAACTACAGGTACTAGAGACTCTACCAACTACAGGTACCAGAGACTCTACCAACTACAGGTACCAGAGACTCTACCAACTACAGGTACCAGAGACTCTACCAACTACAGGTACCAGAGACTCTACCAACTACAGGTACCAGAGACTCTACCAACTACAGGTACTAGAGACAGAGACTACCAACTACAGGTACTGGAGACAGAGACTCTACCAACTACAGGTACTAGAGACAGAGACTCTACCAACTACAGGTACTAGAGACAGAGACTCTACCAACTACAGGTACTAGAGACTCTACCAACTACAGGTACTAGAGACTCTACCAACTACAGGTACTAGAGACTCTACCAACTAAAGGTACCAGAGACTCTACCAACTACAGGTACCAGAGACTCTACCAACTACAGGTACCAGAGACTCTACCAACTACAGGTACCAGAGACTCTACCAACTACAGGTACTAGAGACTCTACCAACTACAGGTACCAGAGACTCTACCAACTACAGGTACCAGAGACTCTACCAACTACAGGTACTAGAGACTCTACCAACTACAGGTACTAGAGACTCTACCAACTACAGGTAATAGAGACAAAGACTCTACCAACTACAGGTACTAGAGACTCTACCAACTACAGGTACTAGAGACAGAGACTCTACCAACTACAGGTACCAGAGACTCTACCAACTACAGGTACCAGAGACTCTACCAACTACAGGTACCAGAGACTCAACCAACTACAGGTACCAGAGACTCTACCAACTACAGGTGCCAGAGACTCTACCAACTACAGGTGCCAGAGACTCTACCAACTACAGGTGCCGAGCAGGACTCTACCAACTACAGGTACTAGAGACAGAGACTCTACCAACTACAGGTACTAGAGACAGAGACTCTACCAACTACAGGTACCAGAGACTCTACCAACTACAGGTACCAGAGACTCTACCAACTACAGGTACCAGAGACTCTACCAACTACAGGTACCAGAGACTCTACCAACTACAGGTACCAGAGACTCTACCAACTACAGGTACCAGAGACTCTACCAACTACAGGTACCAGAGACTCTACCAACTACAGACACTAGAGACTCTACCAACTACAGGTACTAGAGACTCTACCAACTACAGGTACTAGAGACAAAGACTCTACCAACTACAGGTACTAGAGACAGAGACTCTACCAACTACAGGTACCAGAGACTCTACCAACTACAGGTACCAGAGACTCTACCAACTACAGGTACCAGAGACTCTAACAACTACAGGTACTAGAGACAGAGACTCTACCAACTACAGGTACCAGAGACTCTACCAACTACAGGTACCAGAGACTCTACCAACTACAGGTACCAGAGAATATACCAACTACAGGTACTAGATACAAAGACTATACCAACTACAGGTACTAGAGACAGAGACTCTACCAACTACAGGTACTAGAGACAGAGACTCTACCAACTACAGGTACTAGAGACAGAGACTCTAACAACTACAGGTACTAGAGACAAAGACTCTACCAACTACAGGTACTAGAGACTCTACCAACTACAGGTACTAGAGACTCTACCAACTACAGGTACTAGAGACTCTACCAACTACAGGTACCAGAGAGACTACCAACTACAGGTACTAGAGACTCTACCAACTACAGGTACTAGAGACTCTACCAACTACAGGTACCAGAGACTCTACCAACTACAGGTACCAGAGACTCTACCAACTACAGGTACCAGAGACTCTACCAACTACAGGTACCAGAGAGACTACCAACTACAGGTACTAGAGACAGAGACTACCAACTACAGGTACTAGAGACTCTACCAACTACAGGTACTAGAGACAGAGACTACCAACTACAGGTACTAGAGACTCTACCAACTACAGGTACCAGAGACTCTACCAACTACAGGTACCAGAGACTCTACCAACTACAGGTACCAGAGACTCTACCAACTACAGGTACCAGAGACTCTACCAACTACAGGTACCAGAGACTCTACCAACTACAGGTACCAGAGACTCTACCAACTACAGATACCAGAGACTCTACCAACTACAGGTACTAGAGACTCTACCAACTACAGGTACTAGAGACTCTACCAACTACAGGTACTAGAGACAAAGACTCTACCAACTACAGGTACTAGAGACAGAGACTCTACCAACTACAGGTACCAGAGACTCTACCAACTACAGGTACCAGAGACTCTACCAACTACAGGTACTAGAGACTCTACCAACTACAGGTACTAGAGACAAAGACTCTACCAACTACAGGTACTAGAGACAGAGACTCTACCAACTACAGGTACCAGAGATTCTACCAACTACAGGTACCAGAGACTCTAACAACTACAGGTACTAGAGACAGAGACTCTAACAACTACAGGTACCAGAGACTCTACCAACTACAGGTACCAGAGACTCTACCAACTACAGGTACCAGAGACTCTACCAACTACAGGTACTAGAGACTCTACCAACTACAGGTACCAGAGACTCTACCAACTACAGGTACCAGAGACTCTACCAACTACAGGTACCAGAGACAGAGACTCTACCAACTACAGGTACCAGAGACAGAGACTCTACCAACTAGAGGTACCAGATACTCTTCCAACTACAGGTACCAGAGACAGAGACTCTACCAACTGCAAGTACTAGAGACAGAGACTCTACCAACTACAGGTACCAAAGACTACAAACTACAGGTACTAGAGACAGAGACTCTACCAACTACAGGTACCAGAGACAGAGACTCGACCAACTACAGGTACTAGAGACAGAGACTCTGCCAACTACAGGTACCAGATACTCTACCAACTACAGGTACTAGAGACAGAGACTCTACCAACTACAGGTACTAGAGACAGAGACTCTACCAACTACAGGTACTAGAGACAGAGACTCTACCAACTACAGGTACTAGAGACAGAGACTCTACCAACTACAGGTACTAGAGACTCTACCAACTACAGGTACTAGAGACTCTACCAACTACAGGTACCAGACACTCTACCAACTACAGGTACCAGAGACAGAGACTCTACCAACTACAGGTACCAGAGACTCTACCAACTACAGGTACCAGAGACTCTACCAACTACAGGTACCAGAGACTCTACCAACTACAGGTACCAGAGACTCTACCAACTACAGGTACCAGAGACTCTACCAACTACAGGTACCAGAGACTCTACCAACTACACGTACCAGAGACTCTACCAACTACAGGTACCAGAGACTCTACCAACTACAGGTACCAGTGACTCTACCAACTACAGGTACCAGTGACTCTACCAACTACAGGTACCAGAGACTCTACCAACTACAGGTACTAGAGACTCTACCAACTACAGGTACCAGAGACAGAGACTCTATAAAACTACAGGTACCAGAGACTCTATAAAACTACAGGTACCAGAGACTCTATAAAACTACAGGTACCAGAGACGTTGTGTGTGCATGCTAACGTCTGTGCCTCTCCTTCAGGACCAGTACCCTAACCTGTTGAGCAGTGCTCGGGGACAGGGGACATTCTGTGCCATCGACATCCGTGATGACGCCACACGCAACAGCATCATCCTCAAAGCCCGGGACAAGGGTAAGACACACTATTCCCCCCCCCCCCCCACCACACACACACACACACACACACACACACACACACACACACACACACACACACACACACACACACACACACACACACACACACACACACACACACACACACACACACACACACACGGATAGACAGAAACACCTGCGTACACACTCATATCCACACTCCACGCTGGTGATGTTCTGTGTAACCTCTATCTTCTCTGTCTGTCTCTCAGGTGTTCTGCTGGGTGGCTGTGGAGATCGGTCCATCCGGTTCCGTCCTGCTCTGGTGTTTAAAGAGTACCATGTTCACATGTTCCTGAACGTGTTCAGCGACGTCCTGGCAGAACACAACTAGAACCCTGCCCCGGTCCCGTCCACACTGGACTGGGCCAAACCAACATGGGCCAAGATCAGCTGGGGATGCGGTGTAGGGGAGAGGAAGCACAAGAGTCTTAACCTATCACAGAGGTTCACACAGTAACGCATACACTTAAAGGGATGCTACGGGATTGAAGACCTTTTTCTCCTTCCCCAGAGTCAGATGATACTCGTGGATACCATTTATATGTATCTGTGTGCTGTTTGAAGGAAGTTGCTAACTAGTGCAATTGCTAACTAGCATTAGCGCAATGACTGGAAACGTTGGCTCGTGAAACTACCTCTAACTTCCTTCAACCTGGACACAGAGACATAAAATGGAATCTACGAGTTCATCTGACTCTGGGGAAGTGAATAAAGGGCCTCACTGCCACAATCCCGAAGTATCCCTTTAACACACACACCATACACACTTGAATTTGTCCCATTGCTCATGTGGCAGTCCTAGCATTCCTCATGTCACAGTAATGTCCTAATGATACGCCTGCAAAAGGCACAAGCACAAAACATAGTCTTATTTTGGTCATGTCACACAAACCCTCCAACTCCCTAACAAATGAAGGAACAGCAAGATATTTTAGAACAAACACACCTGACAGGAGTGGTTAGCAGCAAGCTAACCTAAACGAGGTTGTAATGATACAAAATGGCTGCCGCACACCGACCTTTAACCCATGTCCTAGTTTGGGTTCTGTGGGTCCTAGCTCTTTTTAACAGAACAATTATGTTTCTGTTTGTCTTGGATTATCTCAACCCCAGACATTGGGATTTTGTGAAGGAGAATATTATATTAGATTATGTAGTGTGTCTGCATGTTGTTGTTCCTGAACTTCCTTTGGGTTGAAGGAATTGAGACCTGGGTTCCAGACTCACCGTACGCCAGGGCTAACAGTCTATTTTAAACCCATAACCATACAGATATACCCATGTTTAAATTGAAGGCAGGTTTTTGCAGTAAGGACCGCTAATAAAAAGATGTTGACTTGTTTGGGACGTAGTCGTAGTAGTGCATCTTGCCATATTCATCCGGTTTCCTCATGAAACGACTGAACTCATTGATGTACAGCACAAGGTGTCTACGTTGTTTTTTTAAATGTTGTGGACAGGTTGAAATAGCAGCAGTAACACCAAGGAGTAGGCTTCAGCATTATAATATGGCCATGATGATGGTGATGACGATTACAGTGATGATGATACCTGTCTTGTTAACCCTTAACAATCAGTATTGTATAGAGAGCTGATTTCCTGGTAACCCTTAACAATAGTAGAAGCATTGCTATGTTTGTTTACATTGTTCTGTGAGGTTAAAGGTTATTGCAGATATCTAATTATTGTTGTCTATGAAGCATCCTCTTTATGTATCCTAAAATAAAAGCAGAATCCCATTTGAATGAATTCCTCTGGAGTTTGTGTGTTCCTTCTCATATGGTTCTGTTTGCCTTGTCTACAACAATGGAGAGGGGTGGAAGTGTGTGTTGTGTTGGTTTCTGACAGGCTGTCAACCAAACACTACATTTAACAGCCCATTCTTCTTTCATAGGACAAAAAAAGTAAACATCTTTAATGTGTTTTAAAACAACAGCTTTATTTTTTCTTTATCCGAACCAAGAACGTCCCATATAGTGGAACTGAGTTCAAACAGAGGCAGGGTTGTTGCGTCAACAATTTGACTAAATAAACATTCTACAAACATCATTATTTACAAACATCAGTCAACAGTAAGATCTAAGCTTTCCTAATGAAATGTTTTTACCTGACACAGGCACACTGAGGATTCATACCAAACCCAAAACCCTGGATAGAGGGGCTCAGTGAACGTGGAGGTGAATGTGTACAGGTGGGTCAGTGTGTCAGAGGAGGCTCTATAGAAGGACAGAGTGCCGGCTGGCCAGTCCAGATACACTCCTACTCTGTTGGAGTGGGCTGATGGGACAGGTATGTCAGTTTCCTTGTTATTGTGCCAGGCAGTGTGACTGTCGTTGGAACTCCACAGACTCCAGGACTTGTTATTGGCTCCCAGCACACAATCATTCCTGTCTCCTCTCCTGCTGATTCCTTTATATGTCACTCCTATATGAGCCCTCCCACTCCACTCTACCTCCCAGTAACAGCACCCAGTCAGACCCTCTCTACACAGCACCTGGTCCCAGTAGTTAAATCTCTCTGGGTGATCAGGATACAGCTGGTTCTCTAACCTCCATGTCACCTTCCTGTTCCCGTCTGACAGAGAGAGGTTTCTGTATGCTGTGTTCGGGTCCAGTGTGACATCACAGGCATCTGTTAGGGAAGATCAGTATTAGAAATCATTCACATCAGAATGTTAATCATCAAGGCCTTTTATGAAGACGATGATGTAATGGAATTATGACATCAGACAGACATACTGCTTGTTAAGACCTTTGTGTAGTCTCTGGTATTTTGGGGTTAAGTTTGGGACTATAATTGATGTGACTATTACGGATGCCACATAGCCTGTTGTCAACCGGAAAAGTTTGTTTTTGCGATAGTTCCTCTTTAATTCATCTGACAGACAGCGCATCAATATGTATTTTTGGGGGTCTTTTCATCTCAAGTCTGATGATTGTGTGACCAGGGGAGGATGGCTCATAATAACGGCTGACCCTAAACCCTCGTGTGGTTTACCAGAAAGATGTCAGTTATAGAGTACAGTTTACATGTAAACAAACAAACAAAATCAATTGGATTGGATACCTGGCTCTGTGCACAGAACCACGTTTTAGACTCAATTCACTGAATTCTGTACAGGGCTACACACTAAGAAAAGAGGGTTCCTCAAGGGTTCTTTGGGATGGGTGATGGTTCTATGTGGAACCCTTTGAGCCCTTCAATTGTTCTTTGCCGTTCACAAAAGTGTTCTTTGCTCTGTAGTGGTAATTAAAATGTAAGGGAGCGTGGTTTGCTCACAGCTCTTTTTGTGCAACCATGAGTGAGTGTCATTCCAGTTGATCTAATCTGTTGTGTTATATTTATGACTATGGCCTTGTGTCAATAGAGGATGGTTGATGAAGTCAGTGGGTCTACATTTTCTCCTCAGGTACCCCCAGCTGTTCCAGAGCTACCACACCTGATTAAACTGGTCAATTAACACAATAACATTTATGGAAATAAACAAATATAATATGGCTACCCAGAATAGAAAACCCTACATTATTCTTCTTTGAGATTGATAAAGGCTCTATAAAGAAGTGTTTTTAAAGGATATTTAACAGAATATTTTTGAATACCACACAAATGGCCAAATGCAGGCTACTGATCAACTCTCTAGGATGCAATTTTGGAACTTAATTTATTAACAAAAGTTGTATTTATAATCATTTGTTTTATCATTATAATCTTATATCATTGTTATTATTATAGTCCTATTTATTCATCTAAACCAGTTATTTTAATAGCCTATGCAAAACGTGTTTTGTTTCATTCTGTTGAGAAGGAAACAATCCTGCTCGTATTTACCCTAGAAACAATGGCTTGATTACTTTTGAAGTGACCTTAATAAAGTTTCTAAAGGTTTGGTGTGGTGTGGCTGTTAGTCTGTTATAGTGCAGGTCTACGATATGAAGGCAGTGTGCACTGGCGCTCCGACAGTTCAACTTGAGGTGAGGAAGAAGGTTTTAGGCCCACAGGAGTTACTCCGATAATCTAACAATATAATTCTTATCTTTACATACAAAAAATGTAGGAATTAGACTCCTTCTGTGAGTCTATATGTGTTTAGCAGACACAGTAGCCATCTGACATAAAGAATGTGGGTGTTGTAGCATGTCACCAGCATCTCTCTCTCTCTCTCTCTCTGGGGCTTCTCTTCTTTATATAGATTTTGTAATATTAATATCATACAGTGGATGCCTCAGCCTATAGGTCTATGCATGCAATGCCCTGATACATTTAAAGCTCAAATCTCCCAACATCTGAACCGTGAGGTAGACAATTATTGTTTTAGGAAAGTAGAAACCAATACGGTATCAAGTTTAGAATATGCTACACATCAAAATTCAAAACACAAGGAATAGTGTTTTTGTAATATGTTATCCCTCATTTATTAATGGGACAGGCTGCATTGGTGGGCGCCCTAATAGTTCATTCATCCAATGGGAGGGGAGCTAGTAGACAGTGGGAGGGGGAGAATAGGTTATTCATCCAATGGGAGAGGAGCTAGTAGACAGTGGGAGGGGAGAATAGGTTATTCATCCAATCGGAGGTGAGCTAGTAGACAGTGGGAGGGGAGTATAGGTTATTCATCCAATGGGAGATGAGCTAGTAGACAGTGGAGGGGGAGAATAGGTTATTCATCCAATGGGAGAGGAGCTAGTAGACAGTGGGAGGGGAGTATAGGTTATTCATCCAATGGGAGAGGAGCTAGTAGACAGTGGGAGGGGAGTATAGGTTATTCATCCAATGGGAGATGAGCTAGTAGACAGTGGGAGGGGGAGAATAGGTTATTCATCCAATGGGAGAGGAGCTAGTAGACAGTGGGAGGGGGAGAATAGGTTATTCATCCAATGGGAGAGGAGCTAGTAGACAGTGGGAGGGGAGTATAGGTTATTCATCCAATGGGAGATGAGCTAGTAGACAGTGGGAGGGGAGTATAGGTTATTCATCCAATGGGAGATGAGCTAGTAGACAGTGGGAGGGGGTATAGGTTATTCATCCAATGGGAGATGAGCTAGTAGACAGTGGGAGGGGAGTATAGGTTATTCATCCAATGGGAGAGGAGCTAGTAGACAGTGGGAGGGGGTATAGGTTATTCATCCAATGGGAGAGGAGCTAGTAGACAGTGGGAGGGGGTATAGGTTATTCATCCAATGGGAGATGAGCTAGTAGACAGTGGGAGGGGAGTATAGGTTATTCATCCAATGGGAGAGGAGCTAGTAGACAGTGGGAGGGGGTATAGGTTATTCTTCCCAGCAGCCAATACTCACATTTCTTTAGCCCTGGTCTGATTCTGCACTTTTCACCATTTCCAATGCTGAAGGAGAATCAAATAGACACTTAAAATACACAAAAATAATAATAACAATAATTACGCATTACAGACATTCAGATTCTATGAGAAAGAGACAACGAGAGCTCCAAACACTGTCCTAATTTAACTGGATGTTTGGCCCACAAGTTATCAATTTACTCAAGTTTCTCCAGTCTCCAGTGTGGATCCTCCAGTCCAGCAGAGAGCAGTCTGACTCCTGAGTCTCCTGGGTGATTGTAGCTCAGGTCCAGCTCTCTTAGGTGTGAGGGGTTTGACCTCAGAGCTGAGACCAGTGAAGCACAGCCTTCCTCTGTGACCAGACAGCCTGACAGCCTGCAGAGTTAAACATTATTTAACCACACACTGACTAAATACCAGACCACACCAGACAATACAACCTTATCTTCTCATTCTCAGATGCTCTTAATAACAACACGTCACGTCCCTGACAGACCTGGATTCAAATAGTGTCTGATTTCTTTCAAATAGGTTTAGGCACACTTGCTATAAAACACAAGGTTCTAATGACCATCTTGTTAAATTCAGCTAAACTTTGTATTTAGATGTTTGTTTCCTTACCTTGACAGCAGTCTATGTACAAGGAGGGACTGCCCTAAACAAGCTAGCCACTGACAACAAACGCTAATAATAACATTTTTCAGCCCCAAACCCGATGTAAGTCAATCTCCTCTGTTGAGCATGCACCGTAAAAATGTTCCTGTTGTTTTTTCAGGCCAGTTGCCTGTAAGTTACACTAAAAAAGTAAAGTATGTTTCCGTATTTTATGGTATCTAATATTGTTACTTTAATATTAGTGACAACATTAGTGAGGTCACTGATGTTGGGGGATTAGCAGTCGGCGTTCCAATTCATCCCAAAGGTGTTTGATGGGGTTGAGGTCAGGGTTCTGTGCAGGCCAGTCAATTTCTTCCACACCAATCTCGACAACCCCTTTCTGTATGGACCTCGCATTGTGCACGGGGGCATTATCATGCTGAAACAGGAAAGGCCCTTCCCCAAACTGTTGCCACAAAGTTGGAAGCATAGAATCGTCTAGAATGTCATTGTATGCTGTAGCGTTAAGATTTCCCTTCACTTGAACTAAGGGGCCTAGCCCGAACCATGAAAAACAGCCCCAGACCATTATTCCTCCTCCACCAAACTTTACAGTTGGCACTATGCATTGGGGCAGGTAGCGTTCTCCTGGCATCCGCCAAAGCCAGATTTGTCCGTCGGACTGCCAGATGGTGAAGCGTGATTCATCACTCCAGAGAACGCGTTTCCACTGCTCCAGAGTCCAATGGCAGCGAGCTTTACACCACTCCAGCCAACGCTTGGCCTTGCGCATGGTGATCTTAGGCTTGTGTTGTGGCTGTTCGGCCATGGAAACACATTTCATGAAGCTCCCGACGAACAGTTCTTGTGCGAAGTTGCTTCCAGAGGCAGTTTGAAACTCGGTAGTGAGCGTTGCAACCCGAGGACAGACCATTTTTACGCGCTTCAGCACTCGGCGGTCCCGTTCTCTGAGCTTGTGTGATCTACCACTTCGCGGCTGAGCCGTTGTTGCTCCTAGATGTTTCCACTTCACAATAACAGCACTTACAGTTGACTGGGGCAGCTCTAGCAGAGCAGAAATTTGACGAATTGACTTGTTTGGAAAGGTGCCACGTTGAAAGTCACTGATCTCTCCAGTAAGGCCATTCTACTGCCAATGTTTGTCTATAGAGATTGCATGGTTGTGTGCTCGATTTGATACACCTGTCAGCAACGGGGGTGGCTGAAATAGCCAAATCCACTAATTTGAAGGAGTGTCCACATACTTTTGTATATAATGTATGTTAATGAGCCAGAAACAACAATACCATGCAATCTCTAGTGGTGAAAAGATTTTTGGCGCTCCAAAAATACGGTACGGTACTGTATTCTGTCGGGTGAAATTACAGTAATTATTTCCCTTCCCACAACTTTTTCCCACAATGTATCATAATTTACAGTATGCTGCAGAATAATGCTTATACCTTATGGAATAGCGGGGAATGTGAAGAAACACACACACAGGCACAGACACACATGATAAGACATGCACACACACGTACACATGGATTTTGTATTGTAGATATGTGGACTGAGGGAACACACTTAATGTGTTGTGAAAAGTGTTATGAACAGCCTTAATTTTGCTGGACCCCAGGAAGAGTAACTGTTGCCTTGGCAGCAGCTAATGGGGATCCTTAATAAATACAAATTCAAATATCTCTGTCCAGTGTCTGTGTTCTTTTGCCCATCTTAATCTTTTCTTTTTATTGGCCAGTCTGAGATATGGCTTTTTCTTTGCAACTCTGCCTAGAAGGCCAGCATCCTGGAGTCGCCTCTTCACTGTTGGCGAAGAGACTGGTGTTTTGCGGGTACTATCTAATGAAGCTGCCAGTTGAGGACTAATGTACTTGTCCTCTTGCTCAGTTGTGCACCGGGGCTTCCCTCTCCTCTTTCTATTCTGGTTAGAGACAGTTTGCGCTGTTCTGTGAAGGGAGTAATACACAGCGTTGTACAAGATCTTCAGTTTCTTGGCAATTTCTAGCATGGAATAGCCTTCATTCCTCAGAACAAGAATAGACTGACGAGTTTCAAAAGGAAGTTATTTATTTCTGGCCATTTTTAGATACTCAACTAGTCTAAAGAAGGCCAGTTGTATTGCTTCTTTAATCAGAACAACAGTTTTCAGCTGTGCTAACATAATTGCAAAAGGGTTTTCTAATGATCAATTAGCCTTTTAAAATTATAAACTTTTAAAATGATAAACTTCGAATAGCTAACACAACGTGGCATTGGAACGCAGGAGTGATGGTTGCTGATAATGGGCCTAGATATTCCATTAAAAATCTGCTGTTTCCAGCTTCAATAGTCATTTACAACATTAACAATGGAATAACAATGGACAACATTTTTTGCTTTTCTTTTGTGGCGGATGAATCAGAATTAGTTGGGTAACATAAATAATTAAGATGTTTTATTTGCATAATATGCTTATGTGAGATACTTGTCATTAGAATGTATCCCTTTGGACTCTGGTGTTGGCAGTTGTACTTCTTCCCTCAGCTGGGGCTTAGTCACTTGGGGCCCAGAGAGGGGACTGGTCAGAATGGAACATTGTCTTCATATGTGAATGTGTCTTTACCTATTCTTAAACCATGTGAAGGGATGGCGTGATTAATGGGGAACCAATTACTTGTCTCCACAATGTCTGTGCACAAGTCACTCCCTCCTTTTCCATTTTGTGGGGAGGTGTATGGCAGTGTCTGGAACCATGTATGTGTGTGTCCTCTTTTAGATCTTGCACTTATCCTAGGATAGTGTATGACCTAGAGGCTCACTCCCCTCAGTGAGCTTGTCCAGGAGTGGGGTCAAGAGGGGGTTTGCTTGAGATGGGAGTATCTAGAGTTGACAATTGATATATGCCATTGGATGAGTTGGTGTTTTTGTACTATAAAGTACCAGGAACGAGAGTAGAACCTCATCAAGGGGACCAAACTGAACGATAATTTATAGCGAATGCCATCTGGCTGTGGATACTCCTCTCTAAAGTAAACAGTCTTTCTTTGTGAACCGTTCCTAAATGTCTGTGGTTTGTCATGTCAAAGGGGGGTGGATCTTTGCTATAAAAGATCTCAGTAGCTATTGTGTTGACACTCAATGGTTCATTAGATGGTTAATCGTTGAAAGTCAAGTGCTTTTGCAAAGCTCTTATAATTAAAGATGTAGTTTAAGTATAACTCTGACTGATGTGTGAAGTTTGTCTCTCCTCATTTAGTAATACAGCAATTAACCACCACACTTTGAAAACAAGGACATTTCTAAATGATCCCAAACTTTTGAACGGTAGTGTATGTAACTGTTCTAAATTAGCAAAAATGTCAAAACATTTCTAAAAACCTGTTTTCTTTTATTACATTTTTGAATAATGTGGAAAAAGTCAAGGGGTCTGAATAGTGAATACTTTCCAAAGGTACCAAACACAAAGTCCATTGTAAAACATGTGGTTCTAATAAACTATCACTTGATGAACTAATACAGATTTACTGACCTCAGAGTCTCCAGTTTACAGTGGGGATTCTCCAGTCCAGCAGAGAGCAGCTTCACTCCTGAATCCTGCAGGTTGTTGTCACTCAGGTTCAGCTCTCTCAGGTGGGAATGGTTTAACCTCATTGCTGAGACCAGAGAAGCACAGCCTTCCTCTGTGAGCAGACAGCTTGACAGCCTGCAGAGAGATTACATCTGAAGGGTTCAAGGGGGCCCTCAAGTTACGGTCAGTCTAATCACATACTGTATACAGCCAGTCTAATCACTTACTGTACATGGTCAGTCTAATCACATACTGTATACAGCCAGTCTAATCACATACTGTATATGGCCAGTCTAATCACATACTGTATATGGTCAGTCTAATCACATACTGTATAGGGCCAGTCTAATCACATACTGTATACGGCCAGTCTAATCACATACTGTATATGGTCAGTCTAATCACATACTGTATGCGGCCAGTCTAATCACATACTGTATATGGTCAGTCTAATCACATACTGTTTATGGTCAGTCTAATCACATACTGTATATGGTCAGTCTAATCACATACTGTATGGTCAGTCTAATCACTTACTGTATATGGTCAGTCTAATCACATACTGTATGCGGCCAGTCTAATCACATACTGTATATGGTCAGTCTAATCACATACTGTTTATGGTCAATCTAATCACATACTGTATGGTCAGTCTAATCACATACTGTATGGTCAGTCTAATCACTTACTGTATATGGTCAGTCTAATCACATACTGTATACGGCCAGTCTAATCACATACTGTTTATGGTCAGTCTAATCACAGGCCGGCTCATAGCCTGTGGCAAAAATGAGAGGACATCAACAACCGGTATAGGCCAATTCAAAAAGTTCTTTATTATAAAACAAAACTATTAATTCTAAACAAAGAAAAAGGAATGAGGTGTGGAAATGTCATAATGTAGGGTGTATGTAGGGTGCATGGATGCGTGAATATGTGTGTGTGAACATGACTGAGTGGAAACTAAATAAACCAACAAAGGAACAAACAAAACAGGATCATACCTGGAGGAGCAGGGAGAGAGAGAGCAAGCCAAGTGAGAGAGAGGTTAGTGGAGCAGTTTGTTAAATACCCTGAGCCCAGGTGGCTCCAATCACACCAGCTCCAATCACTAACGACCCTCCTCTGCCTGCAGGAGGAACCGCCCCTGCACTGCAGAGGAGGAGCCGTGACAACATACTGTATGGCCAGTCTAATCACATACTGTATGGTCAGTCTAATCACATACTGTATGGTCAGTCTAATCACATACTGTATGGTCAGTCTAATCACATACTGTTTATGGTCAGTCTGATCACATACTGTATATGGTCAGTCTAATCACATACTGTTTATGGTCAGTCTAATCACATACTGTATGGTGAGTGAAAAAAAAAATACAAGCTGGATTTTAATTGGGTAGCTTGGGAACAGTGAAAGTTCAGTTCAATGGAAATTAAGAAGATCAGGAGAACATTGGTATCTGTAGACTTGTGGATTACTGACAAAACAATAAGATTTACTGACCTCAGAGTCTCCAGTTTACAGTGGGGATTCTCCAGTCCAGCAGAGAGCAGCTTCACTCCTGAATCCTGCAGGTTGTTGTCACTCAGGTCCAGCTCTCTCAGGTGGGAGGAGTTGAGATATGAGGCCAGAAATTCACAGCTTTTCTCTGTGAGGTTGCATCCTCTAACTCTACATGAAACCCAAAAAGGCAATGATCAGCATGTCATAAATATACTGTACAAGTTGAAGTTTGGGAACAATGACATTTCATTTCAACTGATGCCAAACACATTAGTATGATACTGTCTGCTATAGACATATGGTTCTACTGAACTATCACAACTACAGGAATACTGACCTCAGAGTCTCCAGTCCAGCAGAGAGCAGCTTCACTCCTGAATCCTTCAGGTCATTGTTACTCAGATCCAGCTCTCTCAGGTGTGAGGAGTTGAGATATGAAGCCAGAAATTCACAACTTTTCTCTGTGAGGTTGCATCTAAGAAGCCTATTTGAAAAGTAAAAAGACAAAACGGTAAGCGTGTCACATAAACATGCTGTACAATTAGAAGTATGGGATCCATGACATTTAATTTCAAATCAGCTGATACCAAACACATCAGGCTGATACCGTCTACTATAAACATATGGTTCTACTGAACTATCACAATTACAGGAATACTGACCTCAGAGTCTCCAGTTCACAGTGGGGATTCCCCAGTCCATCAGAAAGCAGCTTCACTCCTGAATCCTTCAGGTCATTGTCACTTAGGTCCAGCTCTCTCAGGTGTGAGGGGTTTGACCTCAGAGCTGAGACCAGAAAAGCACAGCCTTCCTCTGTGAGCAGACAGCCGGACAGCCTGACAGAGAGATTACATTTGAAGGGTTCAAGGGGGCCGCTTTGATGATCACACGTCTTACAAGTCTCATTCCAATTGACAGAACCTCAAGTTTAAAACCCAACCACCATGTCAACTGTATACGGTCAGTCTAATCACATACTGTACTGTATGGTGAGTTAGATTTTCATTTACAAACAGGGTTTTAATTGGTTAGCTTGGGAACAGTGATAGTTCAGTTTAATGGAAACTAAAGAACAGCAGGAATACGGAGTAGACATTTGTGGATTTAATGACAAAACAATAAGATTCACTGACCTCAGAGTCTCCAGTTTACAGTGGGGATTCTCCAGTCCAGCAGAGAGCAGCTTCACTCCTGAATCCTGCAGGTCATTGTCACTTAGGTCCAACTCTCTCAGGTGTTGTTTACAGGTCGTGTACAGAGCTGAGGCCAAGGCTTCACAGCATTTCACAGTGAGGTTACACTCATTAAGCCTTTGAAAAGTAAAACACAATGAACATTAATTTAGACCACTGTGTGTACATGTAGCAGAGCATTTGAGAATCAACAATGAATTTGTAATATGCTGATGTGTATCTGTGTATTCTGACTGATGATTATATTAAAAACCCATATTTACAGAGCGGTTTGGGAGGCTTTGACCACTGGCAGCAGCCTCAGAAGGCCTTCCTCTGATCTGGAGTATTTCTTCAGGTCAAACACATCCAGCTCCTTTTCTGAAGTCAGCAACACAAAGACCAGAGCTGACCACTGTGCAGGTGACAGTTTGGGTTTTGAGAGACTTCCTGATCTCAGGTAGCTTTGGATCTCCTCCACTAGAGAATGGTCATTCAGTTCATTCAGACAGTGGAACAGATTGATGCACCTCTCTGGAGAGGGATTCTCCCTGATCTTCTCCTTGATGTACTTGACTGTTTCCTCATTGTCCTCTGACCTTCTTGTTCTCTCGTTCAGTAAGCCTCGTAAGAGAATCTGATTGGACTCCAGTGAGAGACCCAGAAGGAAACGAAGGAACAAGTCCAGGTGTCCATTCTTACTCTGTAAGGCCTTGTCCACTGCACGCTTGTGGAATTCAATTGTCGATATTGTCCTGAACTGCGTGAGAAGCCTTCGGGGGGTTGACTGTGTCTTAGATAATAGATTTCGATTTCTGTTGTTGAATGAGAGAAAGACATACACAGCAGCTAGAAACTCCTGTATGCTGAGATGCACAAAGCAGTACACCTTCTCCTTGGAAATCCTAGTCTCCTGTCTAAAGATCTGTGTGCACACTCCTGAGTACACTGAGGCTTCAGTGACATCAATGCCACACTCTTTCAGGTCTGACTTGTAGAAGATCAGGTTGCCATTTTGAAGCTGTTGGAAAGCCAACTTACAGATTTTCATTATCATCTTTTTATTCCAGTGTGACACTGTCTTAGCTTGTCCATTATACTTCCTATTCTTCTGTTTGGACTGAAATACAAAGAATTGTGAGTACATCTCAGTCAGGTTCTTGGGTATCTCTCCTGTCTTCTTTTCAGACAACAGGTCTTCAAGAATTGTGGCAGAAATCCAACAGAAGACCGGTATGTGGCACATGATGTGGAGGCTCCTTGATGTCTTTATGTGAGTGATTATTTTGCTGGCCACGTCCTCATCATCACTGAATCTCTTCCTGAAGTACTCTTCCTTCTGTGGATCGTTAAACCCTCGTACCTCCGTCACCTGGTCAACACACTCCGGAGGGATCTGATTGGCTGCTGCAGATCGGGAGGTTATCCAGAGGAGAGCAGAGGGAAGCAGCTTCCTGTGGATGAGGTTTGTCAACAGCACGTCCACTGAGGTTGACTTTGTCACATCACGGCAACTCTTGTTATTTTCAAAGTCTAGGGGCAGTCGGCACTCATCCAGACCATCAAAGATAAACAGAAATTTGAAATTGTTGTTCTTGAAAATTCCTGATTCTTTCACACCTACAAAAAAATGATCTACAATGCCAACAAAGCTATGCTCTTCCTTTTTCATCAAATTCAGCTCTGGAAAAGGGAGTGGAAAAATGAAATGAATGTCTTGGTTTGCTTTTCCTTCCGCCCAGTCCAGAATGAACTTCTGCACAGATACAGTTTTTCCAATGCCAGCGACTCCCTTTGTCAGCACAGTTCTGATATGTTTGCCTCGTCCAGTTGAGGGTTTAAAGATGTCATTGCATTTGATTGATGTCTCTGGTCTTGTTGATCTCCTGGTTGTTGTCTCAATATGCCTCACCTCATGTCCAGTTATGACCTCTCCACTTCCACCCTCTGTGATGTAGAGCGCTGTGTAGATCTCATTGAGATCTACTGAATTTCCTGCTTCAGGTATCCCCTCAAATACATTTGTGTATGTATCTTTCAGGTAAGACTTGAGTTTCCATTGGTATGCAGAACGATCTATATATCCAAACAACATTTAATTTAGTAAATGTTCAAAGACATGAAGAAAAGAGGGTTTCTCAAAGGTTCTCTGGGACATACCCCTTCCTCTTTCTCTTAGCAGGGGTTGGTGTTGAGAAAGAAGCTGTTGAAGAAACATCTAATTCTTCTGTTCTAGTTCAGAGTCCCTCTGCAGATCCTTCCCTCCAACAACATTGAGACTGAAGACCCTGGTGTTGTCCCTACACTTCCTGTTTAGAAGTCTATAAAATATGGTCATGTTTAATCAACATTTTAATATTCACTAAACCTTGGTTCTATGTGGAACCATAATGAAAACCCATTGAGCCCTTCAATGGTTCTTTGCAGTTCAGAAAATGGTTCTTTCACCTTTTATCGATTCAAATTTAGTGGCGGTGGATCATTAGAATATTTTGTGGCGTGGTTTGCGCCCAGCACTTTTTGTGCAACCGTGAGAGTGTAATTCCAGTTTATTTAATCAGTTGTGTTATGCCTTTACATGTTAAATATGACTATGGCCAGTGACGGTATCTTGTGAAAGCCTCACATTTATCTTGAAGTCATTTAGCTCTTATCCAGAGAGACTTGCACTAGTGAGGTCATACATTTGAGTCATTTAGCAGAGGCTCTTATCCAGAGCGACTTACAGTACATTTCCAGACTTTTTAGTTTTGTTCGTTTTTTTTGCCATATATGGCCTTCTGTCAACTGACAATGGTTGATGAAGTCAGTGGTTCTCAATGTTCTCCTCAGGGACCCCCAGCTGTTCCAGAGCTACCACACCTGATTAAACTGGTCAATTAACACAATAATAATATTTATGGAATTAAACAAATATAATATGGCTACCCAGAATAAAAAGCCCGGTATGGTTCTTCAAAGGGGTTTACAAAGAACCATTGAGATTGAGGAAGGTTCTTTATAATATGGTTCTCCATAAAGGTTCGATAAAAAAAGTTTAAACGGTTCTATATAGCCCCTTAAGGGTTGTAACCATAGCAGAACTCTTTTTGGGGGCTATATAGAAATGTTTAATAATGGTTATTTACAGAACCTTAGGAACGGTTATTTATAGCATCCTAAAGGTTCCATTTGGAACACAATGGGATCCGCTATGGCTATGAGCCAAATAACCCTTACTTGGCTCTATATAGAACCATTATTTTGTGAATGGTTTAGTGAATATTAAAATGTTGTGATTAAGCATTACCATCTTTTGTAGACTTTAAAACAGGAAGTGTAGGGACAACACCAGGGTCTTCAGTCTCAATGTTGTTGGAGGGAAGGATCTGCAGAGGGACTCTGAACTAGAACAGAAGAATTAGATGTTTCCTCAACAGCTTCTTTCTCAACACCAACCCCTGCTAAGAGAAAGAGGAAGGGGTATATACATAGATGGAGGGGGGTTACGTAACGTATGCAGCACTAATATCACCATCCTTTTCAACAGCTGTTCTTCTGTTGGAGATGAAGTTGGCAAGCATGTGTTCTCTGGCTACTCAACATCAATAAACAATACAGGAACTATCTACAGTATATTACCTGTTGTTGAGCTAGGAGGTTTCTCTACAGTATATTACCTGTTGTTGAGCTAAGAGATTTCTCTACAGTATATTACCTGTTGTTGAGCTAGGAGGTTTCTCTACAGTATATTAGCTGTGTTGTTGAGCTAGGAGGTTTCTCTACAGTATATTACCAGTTGTTGAGCTAGGAGGTTTCTCTACAGTATATTACCTGTGTTGTTGAGCTAGGAGGTTTCTCTACAGTATATTACCTGTTGTTGTTGAGCTAGGAGGTTTCTCTACAGTATATTACCTGTGTTGTTGAGCTAGGAGGTTTCTCTACAGTATATTACCTGTTGTTGAGCTAGGAGGTTTCTCTACAGTATATTACCTGTGTTGTTGAGCTAGGAGGTTTCTCTACAGTATATTACCTGTTGTTGAGCTAGGAGGTTTCTCTACAGTATATTACCTGTAGTTGAGCTAGGAGGTTTCTCTACAGTATATTAGCTGTGTTGTTGAGCTAGGAGGTTTCTCTACAGTATATTAGCTGTGTTGTTGAGCTAGGAGGTTTCTCTACAGTATATTACCTGTGTTGTTGAGCTAGGAGGTTTCTCTACAGTATATTACCTGTGTTGTTGAGCTAGGAGGTTTCTCTACAGTATATTACCTGTTGTTGAGCTAGGAGGTTTCTCTACAGTATATTACCTGTAGTTGAGCTAGGAGGTTTCTCTACAGTATATTAGCTGTGTTGATGAGCTAGGAGGTTTCTCTACAGTATATTACCTGTGTTGTTGAGCTAGGAGGTTTCTCTACAGTATATTACCTGTTGTTGAGCTAGGAGGTTTCTCTACAGTATATTACCTGTTGTTGAGCTAGGAGGTTTCTCTACAGTATATTACCTGTGTTGTTGAGCTAGGAGGTTTCTCTACAGTATATTACCTGTGTTGTTGAGCTAGGAGGTTTCTCTACAGTATATTAGCTGTGTTGTTGAGCTAGGAGGTTTCTCTACAGTATATTAGCTGTGTTGTTGAGCTAGGAGGTTTCTCTACAGTATATTACCTGTTGTTGAGCTAGGAGGTTTCTCTACAGTATATTACCTGTTGTTGAGCTAGGAGGTTTCTCTACAGTATATTACCTGTGTTGTTGAGCTAGGAGGTTTCTCTACAGTATATTACCTGTTGTTGAGCTAGGAGGTTTCTCTACAGTATATTACCTGTTGTTGAGCTAGGAGGTTTCTCTACAGTATAGTACCTGTTGTTGAGCTAGGAGGTTTCTCTACAGTATATTACCTGTGTTGTTGAGCTAGGAGGTTTCTCTACAGTATATTACCTGTTGTTGAGCTAGGAGGTTTCTCTACAGTATATTACCTGTTGTTGAGCTAGGAGGTTTCTCTACAGTATATTACCTGTGTTGTTGAGCTAGGAGGTTTCTCTACAGTATATTACCTGTGTTGTTGAGCTAGGAGGTTTCTCTACAGTATATTACCTGTGTTGTTGAGCTAGGAGGTTTCTCTACAGTATATTACCTGTTGTTGAGCTAGGAGGTTTCTCTACAGTATATTACCTGTTGTTGAGCTAGGAGGTTTCTCTACAGTATATTACCTGTGTTGTTGAGCTAGGAGGTTTCTCTACAGTATATTACCTGTGTTGTTGAGCTAGGAGGTTTCTCTACAGTATATTACCTGTTGTTGAGCTAGGAGGTTTCTCTACAGTATATTACCTGTTGTTGAGCTAGGAGGTTTCTCTACAGTATATTACCTGTGTTGTTGAGCTAGGAGGTTTCTCTACAGTATATTACCTGTTGTTGAGCTAGGAGGTTTCTCTACAGTATATTACCTGTTGTTGAGCTAGGAGGTTTCTCTACAGTATATTAGCTGTGTTGTTGAGCTAGGAGGTTTCTCTACAGTATATTACCTGTTGTTGAGCTAGGAGATTTCTCTACAGTATATTACCAGTTGTTGAGCTAGGAGGTTTCCCTACAGTATATTACCTGTGTTGTTGAGCTAGGAGGTTTCTCTACAGTATATTAGCTGTGTTGTTGAGCTAGGAGGTTTCTCTACAGTATATTACCTGTGTTGTTGAGCTAGGAGGTTTCTCTACAGTATATTACCTGTGTTGTTGAGCTAGGAGGTTTCTCTACAGTATATTACCTGTGTTGTTGAGCTAGGAGGTTTCTCTACAGTATATTACCTGTTGTTGAGCTAGGAGGTTTCTCTACAGGTTTCTCGTAGTCAGTCTTTATAACTGCTGGGGCTTGGTGCATGTGCTGATCAGGACCCGACCCAGACTGCTGACCTAGGCACAGCAACACACATCAGTCTAATGAGGTCGTCATGGAAATGGAAATCCACAACAACGTTGTCCTCAAAAGAAGGGGGTGGTGTTGGGGTGATAAAATACATATTCTAACCAGAAAAAGCTTGTTTGGACTTTCAACAATACAAAGTTTCACATTTATAATGATTTACTTCCTGTGCACCAAAAAGTACACTAACATGTCATGCACGTATCAGTTGTGAATTACCTATTTCGTAGTCAGTCTTCAACTTCTCAGCAAGATTGTTCTGGTTAATCCTCCTCAGTATCTCCAGTGAGATCTTCAATGTGTCTGCATAACTGTAGGTCTCCGTCATCTTATCTACTGTGTCCTCTCTGTCAGCATTCTCTAACTGACTCTTTGAAATGGCACATAAGCCCATCTGAGATATAAAGCCGTCATGTTGCTTCAGGTACCATTTAAATGTCTTCAAGTCATCATCAGCCAGCTGATTCAGAGTGGCCAGAAGCAGCTCTGGTACAGATGATGCCATTGTAGATAATCAGACACTATGAAACAAAAGAGCAGATAACATGTTGATAAGACCCCAAAACAAAGTCCTCTAGGGAGATTGTTATCTCTCAAGTGATCTCCTGTCTTCAATCATCTGTTAAAATGTTGATAAGACCCAAAGTCCTCTAGGGAAATTGCTATCTCTCAAGACATCTCCTGTCTTCAATCATCTGTTAAAATGTTGATAAGACCCAAAGTCCTCTAGGGAGATTGCTATCTCTCATGTGATCTCCTGTCTTCAATCATCTGTTAAAATGTTGATAAGACCCAAAGTCCTCTAGGGAGATTGCTATCTCTCAAGACATCTCCTGTCTTCAATCACCTCTTAAAATGTTGGGGAGGTTGTTTTTTTGTAAATGAGTGCAGTAGGTGTGTGTGAATTAGGGATTAACACTGGGAACCGGGATCCAGTTCTGTAGCATAATGTGAATGCTATGTCTTCTGCTTAATCGTGTTGGCTTAGCGACGTGTTGGTTGACCTAGCAATGTGTTGGTTGGCCTAACAACGTGTTGGTCTGCCTAGCGACGTGTCAGCCTAGCGACGTGTTGGTCGGCCTAGCGACGTGTTGGTCGGCCTATCGATGTGTCGGTTGGCCTAGCGACATTTCGGTTGACCTAGCGACGTGTTGGCCTAGCGACATGTCGGTCTAGCGACGTATTGGTTGGCCTAGCGACGTGTCAGCCTAACGACATGTTGGTAGGCCTAACGACGTGTCGGCCTAGCAACGTGTTGGTCGGCCTAGCGACATGTTGGCCTAGCGATGTGTTGGTCGGCCTAGCGACGTGTTAGCCGGCCTAGTGACGTGTCGGCCTAGCGACGTGTTGGTCGGCCTAGCAACGTGTCAGCCTAGCGACGTGTTGGTCGGCCTAGCGACGTGACAGCCTAACGACGTGTTGGTCGGCCTAGCGACGTGTTGGTCGGCCTAGTGACGTGTCAGCCTAACGACGTGTTGATCGGCCTAGCGACGTGTCGGCCTAGCGACGTGTTGGTCGGCCTAGCGATGTGTCGACCTAGTGTAACAGGGTTGGTTATGTTTCCACTTGCCTCTAAAGAAATGTGTATTTCATGTTCAAGCATTCTTATTGGTTGGTTCAACTCTGATGACAATAAGGTGTGTTGTGATTGTCCCCGCTTGCAGATAGGGGGAGATCGCGAACGTCAGGTCTTCCCAGTATGAAAATGTGATGCAAGGGGTAGGTCACGTTCTGAATACTGTTTTATATTTTATATTTTACAAGTTTGCTGTACGTTACTGATTTATACATGTGTGCGTATATGGTACCTGTTAGGGATTGAGGGGCTTTCTGGGATGTGCTTTGGCATATGATTGCTGTAAATAAGTGTGTTAGCTAGCATACACCGATGTAATGGTCACATAAGCCCACTGCTAACACAGTTGTCTTCATGCTACAGATTTTGCCATCAACAGCCATCAATATCGTTAAGCCCTGCACAACTAACGTGCTGTTTCCCATTTAACAACATAAATAAATTATGCTCAACTGGGACCACTGGCTGATGTGATTTATTTGGAGAAAACACAAGGCAAGGAGTGTACGATTTACATCTGTTACACTAGCGACGGACGTGTCGGCCTAGCGACGGACGTGTCGGCCTAGCGACGGACGTGTCGGCCTAGCGACATGTTGGCCGTCTCGGCCTAGCGACGTGTTGGTTGGCCTAGCGACATGTTGGTTGGCTTAGCGACGTGTTGGCCTAGCGACGTGTTGGTTGGCCTAGCGACGTGTTTGTTGGCCTAGCGACATATTGGCCTGTCTGGTGTCACACTTCAGTCACCACTCCCACCTTATTTGTTACAACAGACTTAAAATAGATTGTGCACAGAAATAGTTCAAAACCTTCTGCACTGCTTCCACACCCAAATAAGGAACAAAGAATAAGAGGAAAAACATGCCGTGTACAAACAGAAGGACCAACACATGAATTGTCTAACTTCCATTATTCTCTGGTCTATAAATCAGTTTATTCTGCTTCATTGTCGCAAGATGTAAATTTGTTGGATCCCACCAGGGTCGTCTTCAATAGGAGTAACCAGTCCTACAGGTCACCCTTCACCAGCACACAGCTATGTTGTCGCAAAATGTATCCTGTAGTCTTTCTTCTCTCAGTTCCAGCTGACAACAAACCCATTAACAACTGTTAGCAGGAGGAGGTGGAGCCAAGACTTTGCATTAGTATTGATTCAGACTATTGGCTACAACAGACCTCTCAGAATCTTAAAATGGATTCTGCACAGAAACAGTTTAACTATCTGCACTGCTTCCACACCTAAATAAGGAACAAAGAAAAGGACAGGAATGTTTGTCTTTTTGCAAACTGTGAAAAAATGAACATGTAATGTACAAAGACAAGGACCAGCACATGAACTCTACAACATGGCGGCAGCGTCCTCTTTTGAAACGGAGGCACTTGTTTTAGTTTTCCGTTGCAAAATGTTTTGCTATGTATGCACTAATGAATGACCCAGCTCTCACTTAAAATGGTAATTGCATCACTTTTCAACCTACTATTCATTATCTCCATCTCAATACCAGGGTCTACTATGTGAAAATGGCCCATTTCTAAGTTTTGTAGAAAAAAAAATAAAGTTGAAAAAGTTATATCTGATGACATCATCAAAAATTAAAATATTTTTAAAACAGTGATTTTTTAAACTCTGAGATTTGCGGTGATGTGGGGATCAAGAAAATACCCTCCCTTTGGCTAGAAACTCCTTGCAAGTAATTATTTTTTAGAATTTTTCTATCCTACCCTGTGATGTCAGAGAGAAGCATTTTTTTAGGACCTTCTCTTTTTAACCACAGATCATAGAAACGAACTTCAATTAATAGCCCGGGCGTTTATTTTCACTGGACACAACAGGCAGTTATTAGAGACAGGCTTCTATTTGAGTCAGGCGTCTATTTCCTTAATGCACACAGCTTTTGCTCATTTGCATAGTTAATTCTTTAATTCTAGCATTCACTTCCAGCATTTTAATACATTTCTTGATTTCTGGCACTAACGTGTCATCGTTTACACACTGTATCCCGTTTCTTTTGTCTTAGTATGCCTATATTTTGATCAAAAATGTATACATTATTCTCCTCTTTGACTGTGCATATTCAGCAGTTCTTTCTTTCGCCATTAGAGGGCCGATTTCTTGGGGTCTGTACTCCCGAAGTTGTTGACTGTTTTTGTGCTTGCTAGTTAGCTAGCAGTTGTCACTTGTTAGCAGCCAATAGCTAGCAGGTTCTTACTGGTGATAAAAATGAATGATTGCCATAATTTCGAGTCATTACTGAATTATTTAATTTAACAAATCAAACATTAAACCTTGTAAACAAGTCATGGTAATTCATAGTAACATTGTAAATAATTAATTTAGACCGGGCGTTTTTTTTAAACAGGCATTTATTTGTGGCGGAATTGCCCTTTAAAGATACACTGCTGCTCTGAAAGAGAGCAAAAGCTATCTGGAAATGGAGAATTACAACAAGTGACACAAACTTTACTTTAGTCCCTCACTGTCTAATAAGTCTCAAAATGAACACTTGAAAATAGTGATTTGAATCGATTTAGCTGTCCACCTGCTGTTTAAAGATGAAGAAATATGTTGATTAACTGTCCACCTGCTGTTTAAAGATGAAGTACAGTGAGGGAAAAAAGTATTTGACCCCTGCTGATTTTGTACATTTGCCCACTGACAAAGAAAGGATCAGTGTATAATTTTAATGGTAGGTTTATTTGAACAGTGAGAGACAAAATAACAACAAAAATATCCAGAAAAACGCATGTCTGAAATGTTATAAATTTGCATTTTAATGAGGGAAATAAGTATTTGACCCCCTCTCAATCAGAAAGATTTCTGTCTCCCAGGTGTCTTTTATACAGGTAACGAGCTGAGATTAGGAGCACACTCTTAAAGGGAGTGCTCCTAATCTCAGTTTGTTACCTGTATAAAAGACACCTGTCCACAGAAGCAATCAATCAATCAGATTCCAAACTCTCCACCATGGCCAAGACCAAAGAGCTCTCCAAGGATGTCAGGGACAAGATTGTAGACCTACACAAGGCTGGAATGGGCTACAAGACCATTGCCAAGCAGCTTGGTGAGAAGGTGACAACATTTGGTGCGATTATTCGCAAATGGAAGGAACACAAAAGAACTGTCAATATCCCTCAGCCTGGGGCTCCATGCAAGATCTCACCTCGTGGGGTTGCAATGATCATGAGAATGGTGAGGAATCAGCCCAGAACTACACGGGAGGATCTTGTCAATGATCTCAAGGCAGCTGGGACCATAGTCACCAAGAAAACAATTGGTAACACACTACGCCGTGAAGGACTGAAATCCTGCAGCGCCCGCAAGGTCCCCCTGCTCAAGAATACATATACATGCCCGTCTGAAGTTTGCCAATGAACATCTGAATGACTCAGAGGACAACTGGTGAAAGTGTTGTGGTCAGATGAGACCAAAATGGAGCTCTTTGACATCAACTCAACTCGCCGTGTTTGGAGGAGGAGGAATGCTGCCTATGACCCCAAGAACACCATCTCCACCGTCAAACATGGAGGTGGAAACATTATGCTTTGGGGGTGTTTTTCTGCTAAGGGGACAGGACAACTTCACCGCATCAAAGGGACGATGGACGGGGCCATGTACCGTCAAATCAGCCAGGGCATTGAAAATGGGTCGTGGATGGGTAATCCAGCATGACAATGACCCAAAACACACGGCCAAGGCAACAAAGGAGTGGCTCAAGAAGAAGCACATTAAGGTCCTGGAGTGTCCTAGCCAGTCTCCAGACCCTAATCCAATAGAACATCTGTGGAGGGAGCTGAAGGTTCGAGTTGCCAAACGTCAGCCTTGAAACCTTAATGACTTGGAAAAGATCTGCATAGAGGAGTGGGACAAAATCCCTCCTGAGATGTGTGCAAACCTGGTGGCCAACTACAGGAAACATCTGACCTCTGTGATTGCCAACAAGGGTTTTGCCACAAAGTACTAAGTCATGTTTTGCAGAGGGATCAAATACTTATTTCCCTCATTAAAATGCAAATCATTTTATAACATTTTTGACATGCGTTTTTCTGGATTTTTTTGTTGTTATTCTGTCTCTCACTGTTCAAATAAACCTACTATTAAAATTATAGACTGATCATTTCTTTGTAAGTGGGCAAACGTACAAAATCAGCAGGGGATCAAATACTTTTTTCCCCCACTGTAATATGTTGATTAACTGTCCACCTGCTGTTTAAAGATGAAGTAATATGTTGATTAACTGTCCACCTGCTGTTTAAAGATGAAGTAATATGTTGATTAACTGTCCACCTGCTGTTTAAAGATGAAGTAATATGTTGATTAACTGTCCACCTGCTGTTTAAAGATGGAGTAATATGTTGATTAACTGTCCACCTGCTGTTTAAAGATGGAGTAATATGTTGATTAACTGTCCACCTGCTGTTTAAAGATGGAGTAATATGTTGATTAACTGTCCACCTGCTGTTTAAAGATGAAGTAATATGTTGATTAACTGTCCACCTGCTGTTTAAAGATGGAGTAATATGTTGATTAACTGTCCACCTGCTGTTTAAAGATGGAGTAATATGTTGATTAACTGTCCACCTGCTGTTTAAAGATGGAGTAATATGTTGATTAACTGTCCACCTGCTGTTTAAAGATGAAGTAATATGTTGATTAACTGTCCACCTGCTGTTTAAAGATGGAGTAATATGTTGATTAACTGTCCACCTGCTGTTTAAAGATGGAGTAATATGTTGATTAACTGTCCACCTGCTGTTTAAAGATGGAGTAATATGTTGATTAACTGTCCACCTGCTGTTTAAAGATGGAGTAATATGTTGATTAACTGTCCACCTGCTGTTTAAAGATGAAGTAATATGTTGATTAACTGTCCACCTGCTGTTTAAAGATGGAGTAATATGTTGATTAACTGTCCACCTGCTGTTTAAAGATGGAGTAATATGTTGATTAACTGTCCACCTGCTGTTTAAAGATGGAGTAATATGTTGCAATACTGATCATTGCAACAACAAAAATCGAGCAGGATTTTACCTCTGCACATTTATTGTCAATGTTTCGGTACAATACTTTATTTTCTAGTCTTGCCCTAAACTGTAGTTAAAATGATTTTTTTTTTAATGTAATGATCAGTATTGCAACATTTTACTTCCTCATCTTTAAACAGTGTGTGGACAGTTCAATGACAATAACCTTGATGACAATAAATGTTCAGAGGTAAAATCGTGTATGCAGAAGTTATTACATTTTTTTCTACTGTGTTAATGTTGGGGGAGTAACTCCAAGCCCCACAAATCCCAATAGCATAGTCTTAACCTTTCCTCATGAACGTCTTCTCATGTCCTACTAAAGCTGCCCACCTCTCTTCTCTCCCCTGGGGCTTTGAAATATCATTAAATATCAGTGATTAAAACTACACTGAACAAAAATATAAAGGCAACATGTAAAGTGGTGGTTTCATGAGCTGAAATAAAAGATCCAAGAAATGTTCCATAATCTTATTTCTATCAAATTTTGTGCACAAATTTGTTTAGTGAGCATTTTTATTTTTTATTGAACCTTTATTTAACTAGGCAAGTCAGTTAAGAACAAATTCTTATTTACAATGACGGCCTACCAAAAGGCAAAAGGCCTCCTGTGGGGACGGGGGCTGGGATTAAAAATAAAAAATTAATTAAATTAAATATAGGAGAAAACACACATCACGACAAGAGAGACCTAAGACAACAACATGCATGGCAGCAACACATGACAACACAGCATGGTAGCAACACAACATGGTAGCAACACAACATGGCAGCAGCACAAAACATGGTACAAACATTATTGGGCACAGACAACAGCACAAAGGGCAAGAAGGTAGAGAAAACAATACATCACGCAAAGCAGCCACAACTGTCAGTAAGAGTGTCCATGATTGAGTCTTTGAATGAAGAGATGGAGATAAAACTGTCCAGTTTGAGTGTTTGTAGCAGCTCGTTCCAGTCGCTAGCTGCAGCGAACTGAAAAGACGAGCGACCCAGGGATGTGTGTTCTTTAGGGACCTTTAACAGAATGTGACTGGCAGAACGGATGTTGTATGTGGAGGATGAGGGCTGCAGTAAATATCTCAGATAGGGGGGAGTGAGGCCTAAGAGGGTTTTAAAAATAAGCATCAACCAGTTGGTCTTGCGACGGGTATACAGAGATGAGCAGTTTACAGAAGAGTAGAGTGTGGTGATGTGTCCTATAAGGAGAATTGGTGGCAAATCTGATGGCCAACTGGTAAAGAACATCTAGCCACTTGAGAGCACCCTTACCTGCCGATCTATAACTTACATTTCTGTAATCTAGCATGGGTAAGATGGTCATCTGAATCAGGCTAAGTTTGGCAGCTGGGGTGAAAGAGGAGCAATTACGATAGAGGAAACCAAGTCTAAATTTAACTTTAGCCTGCAGCTTTGATATGTGCTGAGAGAAGGACAGTGTACCATCTAGCCATACTCCCAAGTACTTGTATGAGGTGACAACCTCAAGCTCTAAACCCTCAGAGGTAGTAATCAAACCTGTGGGGAGAGGGGTATTCTTCTTACCAAACCACATGACATTTGTTTTGGAGGTGTTCAGAACATAGTTGAGGGCAGGGAAAGCTTGTTGGACACTAACAAAGCTTTTTTGTAGAGCGTTTAACACAAAATCCAGGAAGGGGCCAGCTGAGTATAAGACTGTATCATCTGCATATAAATGGATGAGAGCTTCCTACTGCCTGAGCAATGTTGTTGATGTAAATTGAGAAGAGCGTGGGGCCTAGGATCGAGCCTTGTGGTACACCTTTGTTGACAGGCAGTGGCTGAGACAGCAGATGTTCTGACTTTATATACTGCACTCTGAGAGAGGTAGTTAGCAAATCAGGCCAAAGACCCCACAGAGACACCAACACTCCTTAGCCGGCCCACAAAAATGGAATGGTCTACCGTATCAAAAGTTTTGGCCAAGTCAATAAAAATAGCAGCACAACATTGCTTAGAATCAAGGGCAATGGTGACATCATTGAGGACCTTTAAGGTTGCAGTGACACATCCATAGCCTGCGCGGAAACCAGATTGCATACCAGCGAGAATACTATAGACAGACATCAAGAAAGCCAGTCAGTTGATTATTGACAAGTTTTTCCAACACTTTTGATAAATAGGGCAAAAGAGAAATAGGCCTATAACAATTAGGATCAGCTATATCTCCCCCTTTAAATAAAGGACTAACCGTGGCTGCCTTCCAAGCAATGGGAACCTCCCCAGAGAGGAGAGACAGGTTAAAAAGGTCAGAAATAGGCTTGGCGATTATAGGGGCAGCAACCTTAAAGAAGAAAGGGTCTAAACCATCTGACCCAGATGTTTTTTTGGGGTAAAGTTTAAGGAGCTCCTTAAGCACCTCAGACTCAGTGACCGCCTGCAGGGAGAAACTTTGTAGTGGGGCAGGGGAAAAAGAGAGAGGAGCATCGGGGATAGTCGCATTAGAAGGGGTGGGAGATGAGGAAATGTTGGACGGGTAAGGAGGCATGGCTGAGTCAAATAGGAATCCTGACTTAATGAAGTGGTGATTATAAAGCTCAGCCATGTGCTTCTTGTCAGTAACAACCACATCATACACTTTAAGGGACATGGGCAATTGTAAGGAGGAGTGTTTATCCTTTACCAAGATAATCCACCTGACAGCTGTGGCATATCAAGATGCTGATTAAACAGCATGATCATTACGCAGGTGCACCTTGTGCGGGGGACTACAAAAGGCCACTAAAATGAGGAGTTTTTTTCACACAACACAATGCCACAAGATTTGAGGGTGCATGCAATTGGCATGCTGATTGCAGGAATGTCCATCAGAGCTGTTGCAAGAGAACTGAAGGTTAATATCTCTACCATAAGCCACCTCCAACGTTGTTTTAGAGAATTTGTCAGTACGTCCAACCAGCCTCACAACCACAGACCACATATAACCACACCAGCCCAGGACCTCCACATCCGGCTTCTTTACCTGCGGGATCATCCGAGACCAGCCACCCGGACAAGCTCATCTGTGTGCTCGTCGTCCTCACCAAAGTTTTGAACTGACTGCAGGAGTCATAACCGACGATGGCCACTGGCACGCTGGAGAAGTGTGCTCTTCACAGATGAATCCCAGTTTCAACTGTACCGGACACAATGCAGACAGCATATATGGCGTTGTTTTTACATTTTAGTTATAGCAGAGCGACTTACAGGAGCAATTAGAGTTGAGTGCCTTGCTCAAGCGCACATAGACAGATTGTTCTGATTACTGGCCCATTGCTCTTAACCACTAGGCTACCTGCTGCCCTGTCATGGTCATGTGGGTGAGCGGTTTGCTGATGTTCGTTTTGAGAACAGAGTGCCCCATGGTGGCAGTGGGGTTGTGGTATGGGCTGGCATAAGCTACGGACAACAAACACAATTGCATTTACTCAATGGTAATTTGAATGCACAGAGATACCGTGACGAGATCCTGAGGCCCATTGTAGTCCCATTCATCTGCCGCCATCACCTCATGTTTCAGCATTATAATGCACAGCCCTATGTCGCAAGGAACTGTCCCGCTTCCTGAGGGAAATTATGGTCACACCAGATATTGACAGGTTTTCTGATCCATGCCCCTAATTTTTTAATATTTTTTTTACAGTATCTGTAACCAACATTTTATTTCAATTGACTGATTTCCTTAAATCAGGTATTCCCAAAATTGGGTAGGCATACTCGCAGGGGTACGTGCAATGCCATCGGGTGTAAGCCAAATAAAAATGTGATTCACATTTAAAAAAATATATACATATCTACAGTTGAAGTTGGAAGTTTACATACACCTTAACCAAATACATTTAAACTCAGATTTTCACAATTCCTGACATTTAATCCTAGTAAAAATTCCCTGTCTTAAGTCAGTTAGGATCACCACTTTATTTTAAGAATGTGAAATGTCAGAAAAATAGCAGAGAGAATGATTTATTTCAGCTTTTATTTCTTTCATCACATTCCCAGTGGGTCAGAAGTTTACATACACTGAATTAGTATTTGGTAGCATTGCCTTTAAATTGTTTAACTTGGGTCAAATGTTTCAGGTAGCCTTCCACAAGCTTCCCACAATTGGGTGAATTTGGGTGAATTTTGGCCCATTCCTCCTGACAGAGCTGGTGTAACTGAGTCAGGTTTGTAGGCCTCCTTGCTCACACATGCTTTTTCAGTTCTGCCCACATATTTTATATGGGATTGAGGTCAGGGATTGTGATAGCCACTCCAATACCTTGACTTTGTTGTCCTTAAGCCATTTTGCCACAACTTTGGAAGTATTCTTGGGGTCATTGTCCATTTGGAAGACCCATTTGCGACCAAGCTTTAACTTCCTGACTGATGTCTTGAGATGTTGCTTCAATATATCCACATAAAGTTCCTTCCTCATGATGCCATTTATTTTGTGAAGTGCACCAGTCCCTCCTACAGCAAAGCACCCCACAACATGATGCTGCCACCCCCATGCTTTACGGTTGGGATGGTGTTGTTCGGCTTGCAAGCCTCCCCCTTTTTCCCCCAAACATAACGATGATCATTATGGCCAAACAGTTCTATTTTTATTTAATCAGACCAGAGGACATTTCTCCAAAAAGTACAATCTTTGTGCCCATGTGCAGTTGCAAACCGTAGTCCGTAGTTTTGGAGCAGTGGCTTCTTCCTTGCTGAGCGGCCTTTCAGGTTATGTCGATATTGGACACGTTTTACTGTGGATATAGAAACTATTGTACCTGTTTCCTCCAGCATCTTCACTAGGTCCTTTGCTGTTGTTCTGGGATTGATTTGCACTTTTCGCACCAAAGTACATTCATCTCTAGGAGACAGAACGCCTCTCCTTCCTGAGCGGTATGACAGCTGTGTGGTCCCATGGTGTTTATACTTGCGTACTATTGTTTGTACAGATGAATGTGGTACCTTCAGGTGTTTGGAAATTGCTCCCAAGGATGAACCAGACTTGTGGAGGTCTACAATTTTTTTCTGAGGTCTTGGCTGATTTCTTTTGATTTTCCCATGATGTCAAGCAAAGAGGCACTGAGTTTTAAGGTGGCCTTGAAATACATCCACACCTCCAATTGACTCAAATTATGTCAATTAGCATATCAGAAACTTCTAAAGCCATGACATCATTACATTTACATTTTAGTCATTTAGCAGACGCTCTTATCCAGAGCGACTTACAGTAGTGAATACATACATTTCATACTTTTTTTCCCGTACTGGCGCCCCGTGGGAATCGAACCCACAACCCTGGCGTTGCAAATACCATGCTCTACCAACTGAGCCACACGGGACCATTTTCTGGAATTTTCCAAGCTGTTTAAAGGCACAGTCAACTTAGTGTATGTAAACTTCTGACCCACTGGAATTGTGATACAGTGAATTATAAGTGAAATAATCTGTCTGTAAACAATTGTTGGAAAAATCACTTGTGTCATGCACAAAGTAGATGTCCTAACCGACTTGCCAAAATTATAGTTTGTTAATAAGAAATTCGTGGAGTGGTTGAAAAACTAGTTTTAATGACTCCAACCTGGGTGTATGTTAACTTCTGCCTTAAAATGTATATATTTTTTAATTTCTTTTTCTTCACATTTTAAAACAGTCCATTTATTTTTTCCAAAGAGGCTATACATTTGGGTGAGTTTTTTTTCTCACCTGAGTAGCCTTGTTTCACTGCCAAAAGTAAAATTAAACCATCTAGTGTTCAGCGAAATAACAATATAATGTCAAATACAGGTAGCCTAGTCAAATAATAAACATTCAATCACATTAACCATTACTCTCTCGTGGGAATTCCACTAACGGTCTGTATGTAGCCAAATGTAGCTGCTGCTCATGTTGGTGTCTGTACTGATGGCACAAAAGCCATGACAGGGAGACATAGTGGAGTGGTAAAGCACGTGCAAGCAGTTGCTCCCGACACCACTTGGGTACACTGCAGCATCCACCGAGAGGCTCTTGCTGCCAAGGGAATGCCTGACAGCTTGAAAGATACGTTTTGGACAGTACAATGAAAATGAGTAACTTTGTTAAAGCAAGGCCCCTGAACTTTCGTGTATTTTCTGCACTATGCAATGATATGGGCAGCGACCATGTAACGCTTTTACAACATACAGAAGTGCGCTGGTTATCAGGGGGCAAAGTATTGACATGTTTTTTTTATTCAGAGATGAGCTTAAAGTTTTCTTTACTGACCATCATTTTCACTTGTCTAACCGCTTGCATGATGACGAGTTTCTCACACGACTGGCCTATCTGGGAGATGTTTTTTCTCGCTTAAATGATCTGAATTGCCTTACCTCCTTACTTCATTTGCACACACTTTATACAGATTTTCTATTGTGTTATTGACTGTACGTTTGTTTTTCTCCATGTGTAACTCTGTGTTGTTGTTTTTTCGCACTGCTTTGCTTTATCTTGGCCAGGTCACAGTTGTAAATGAGAACTTGTTCTCAACTAGCCTACCTGGTTAAATAAAGGTGAAAAACAATTACAAATCTAGTATTACAGGGACTCTCCGCAACTATATTCAATGTGCGGGACAAAATTGAGGCTATGATTAAGAAGTTGGAGCTCTTCTCTGTCTGCATTAACAAGGACAACACACAGGTCTTTCCATCATTGTATAATTTTTAAATACAGGCACAGACTGTGAAAAAATGATTTAAGACTAAAACTCTCTCCAATACAACCCAACATTGCAGAGGTATGTGCATCCTTTCAAGCACACCCTTCTCATTAACCTGTGGTGAGTTATTCACAATTTTCCATGAACAAATAAGGTTTTATAAGACAGTTAAATAAAGAACAAAATTATGGATTATTATTATATTAATATTTGTGCCCTGGTCCTATAGGAGCTCTCATTCTAGTCCTCATTATATTCCTATCAGCAGAGACATGTAGTCCTCATTATGTCCTGTTATATTCCTATCAGCAGAGACATGTAGTCCTCATTATGTCCTGTTATATTCCTATCAGCAGAGACATGTAGTCCTCATTATGTCCTGTTATATTCCTATCAGCAGAGACATGTAGTCCTCATTATGTCCTGTTATATTCCTATCAACAGAAAGACATGTCCTCATTATATCCTGTTATATTCCTATCAACAGAAAGACATGTCCTCATTATATCCTGTTATATTCCTATCAGCAGAGAGACATGTAGTTCTCATTATATCCTGTTATATTCCTATCAGCAGAGAGACATGTAGTCTTCATTATATCCTGTTATATTCCTATCAACAGAAAGACATGTCCTCATTATATCCTGTTATATTCCTATCAGCAGAGAGACATGTAGTCTTCATTATATCCTGTTATATTCCTATCAACAGAAAGACATGTCCTCATTATATCCTGTTATATTCCTATCAGCAGAGACATGTAGTCCTCATTATATCCTGTTATATTCCTATCAGCAGAAAGACATGTCCTCATTATATCCTGTTATATTCCGGCAAAAAAAGAAGGAAAAAGGAACATTGATTCTAACGGCCACTAATGACGTAGGTATTCCTTTATGGGTAGTGTGACGACTAAGTTTAACTTCCAATGTACTCTGACACAACCATGGCACGATAGAATACATGCAGTACTGACAATCCAGAGCGAGTTAACCTGTAAAACCAACCCTCACTCCACCCTACACACATTTTGTTTTTATTCCAGGGTCGTTGCTCTGTCACCTCAGCCTATATCATTAGGATCAAGAATATAAAAGGTAGCGTAAAATAGCTTATATAGAAATATATAATATACCTCTCTCTCACAAGTGTTTCCATAATTGTTGGTTCTAGCGTTATCTTTAATCAGTTTATCCCAGTGTTATCCAGCCCTCCACACACAGACAACAACCCTGTTGACAATACCTAATCCATTTGCAGGTGTGTATCGGAACAATACAGTTTTTATATTGAGATGTATTTTTTTTTTTGAAATAAAAACAAAATGACACCATTTCTTTTGGAATCGTATAGACCTACTCCAATAGAGAGCCTAATCCGGTTTTTAACTTTATAATCCTTTATCCTAGCCCTACATTAGATCTTTTCATATGTATTACGTTTCATCTTAAAAGCTAATCATTCCGATTCACATCCGCGAACAAGGGCCGCACTATATAACAGCTTTTAAGTCATAATATAGCAGACCCGACCTATACAACTAGGCCATATCATATCAAACCAAAAAAACATGGAATTTCTAATGTACAATGTTCAAATTAAATTTAAAAAACAATCAAAAAGAAAAAAGGTCAGCCTTACTCATCTTCGCCTTCCCTAAATCAAAACCTGATTTTAAGTCCATACAGTCCAAAGTTCCAAATTGCCTAAATCACGTTACATGTGGAATTTTTAGGGCGGGTTCCTTTCAGTTTCGCTAGATGAAAGGTCTTCACTTGTTCGCTTCGATGTATCTGATTCTTTTTCGAGGATATCAAAATGCTGATCAATAAATAGTTCAAGGTTCTCTATATTATCCAGAATGTTTGTTTCGCAGTTGTCAGCTAATGCTCAATTTTTATGATTAATTCATGCGTCATCAACCACATGCATAGCTTTTATTAGGTAAATTAACTGAATCAATCAAGTTTAGAGTTGAATCATATTTAGTCGACTCAGTGGGTTCACTTTCCAGTCAGAACATATCTCCATATTTGACTAAATCGAGTCACATGAACAGTATTCCACAAAAATCATAACATTATGAATCATATTTAATAATCTCCTCATCCTCTGTTCTTTGTAATGTATATTATTGTACTTACTTCATTCTCTGTTCTCTTTTATAGCAGCTGCATATTCACTCTGTTCTCTTTTATAGCAGCTACATATTCACTCTGTTCTCTTTTATAGCAGCTACATATTCACTTCTCTGTTTTCTCAATTATGTTCACTTCCTGCATCACAGCATCTCATGCCTCGATCACACCAACAGTGTTATGGCGTTTAGGTAGACCGGAAGTACATTAATTTCCAATGGAACGCCACGTTTGCCTTGCAGCATTGCGTTGCAGAGGCAGTTGCAGTGCGTTCTGTGTGGTGCATACTTTGGATTTATCAAACATATGCATCAAACGATATGTGTAGACGGCTTGACACGTAAATATTGAACTTTTGTTGCACACATATCCAGATGGTGTTGGGTACAATTTTGCACAATGAAGCTGTCGTGTGATGGAGGCGTCACGATGAGGGGTAACCCCCTGGCAGGAAACCACTGGTTAAGTTCTTGCCTGACTAGATGTGTAGGCGTTACATTGCATTAACTATTGGTTGCGTCACAGCATTTTTAACTTTGAAATACCCTGAGAAGAAACCACTATGATCAGGAAGTTGAGCTTGCAGTATTCAAAGTGACCTTATTAGGAGATGTTAAAGAACAGGCATATAGCAACTCTCCAGTCTTCTCTATCTAAACAGAAGGAAATGAGAGGTGGAAGGACGAGGGTCCAGCATGGAAGAGAAGAACTGGGAATCAGCTTCCACCTGTGAATTTTACCTCAGTGGAAGGAAAGGAGAGGAAGAAAATGTTTGCTTCCTGCATCGCATCATCTCTTTCTTTTTCAATGGACTCTTAACTCCTGCATCCTTTCTCCTCTGTTCTCTCTCTCGCCTCTTTTTGATAAAGGTCAAAGGTAATCGAGGAGAATACCCTTGTATGAAACGAGAAGCTCCTTTCCCACTTGCGCGTCATCAAGCAAATTACATTTACAAGGGTGGATCCCAAAATATGTGTAAAGTGAATAAAAACAAATGAAGTTAAAAGTTGCAACACATTTTATAGATAAAAGGATAAGTAGCAAATTGTTTTTAAATGTGTGAATGTTTTTCTCCTCCGACAATAGACTCATTTCCTGTACACGACACACTGACGTCAAGCACAGATGAGCGCGACTATTGGCTGCAGTAAGAAAGCCCTCTCCATCTGCGCCCATTCAACACAGCCTAGATCTACCTTTTAATCACTTCTAAACTAAACATATTTTTGGGGTTCTCATACACTTACAGTGATATGTTGATTCTTGCTTGAACAGTCGCTAAGATTAAAATGTGGTTTTGATCTTTGCAAAATAACTATTTTGGATGCCGCAGTCGTTAGCTAGAACGCTAAAGCTCATTGATACAGGCTGTAGCAAAAGCTAAAGAAAGAGCCATTTTACTGGTTGAACTTGAAGTGGTTTTTCTTTTAAAGTATAATGCAGTTGATTTGCGATGATGACACAAACGTTATAATAAACAGGACATTCATATGAGCCTTAAAATCCCATTATAATCCATAAGTAGAGTGAATGTCCTCATAAGAAACATGTAAATAGAGCCCTTTTTTTGCTGGCCTTCTTTAAGAACTCCCCCTTGTTCTGACACCAACTTTGTAAACACAGAAAACGGTCTATACAACCACTGTAGCCTACATGGAGGGATGTTTACCACTGTAGCCTACATGGGGGGATGTTTACCACTGTAGCCTACATGGAGGGATGTTTACCACTGTAGCCTACATGGAGGGATGTTTACCACTGTAGCCTACATGGAGGCATGTTTACCACTGTAGCCTACATGGGGGATGTTTACCACTGTAGCCTACATGGAGGGATGTTTACCACTGTAGCCTACATGGAGGGATGTTTACCACTGTAGCCTACATGGGGGATGTTTACCACTGTAGCCTACATGGAGGGATGTTTACCACTGTAGCCTACATGGGGGGATGTTTACCACTGTAGCCTACATGGGGGGATGTTTACCACTGTAGCCTACATGGAGGGATGTTTACCACTGTAGCCTACATGGAGGGATGTTTACCACTGTAGCCTACATGGAGGGATGTTTACCACTGTAGTCTACATGGAGGGATGTTTACCACTGTAGCCTACATGAAGGGATGTTTACCACTGTAGCCTACATGAAGGGATGTTTACCACTGTAGCCTACATGGAGGGATGTTTACCACTGTAGCCTACATGGGGGGATGTTTACCACTGTAGCCTACATGGGGGGATGTTTACCACTGTAGCCTACATGGGGGGATGTTTACCACTGTAGCCTACATGGGGGGATGTTTACCACTGTAGTCTACATGGGGGATGTTTACCACTGTAGCCTACATGGGGGGATGTTTACCACTGTAGCCTACATGGAGGGATGTTTACCACTGTAGCCTACATGGAGGGATGTTTACCACTGTAGCCTACATGGGGGATGTTTACCACTGTAGCCTACATGGGGGGATGTTTACCACTGTAGCCTACATGGAGGGATGTTTACCACTGTAGCCTACATGGGGGATGTTTACCACTGTAGCCTACATGGGGGATGTTTACCACTGTAGCCTACATGGGGGATGTTTACCACTGTAGCCTACATGGGGGATGTTTACCACTGTAGCCTACATGGGGGATGTTTACCACTGTAGCCTACATGGGGGGATGTTTACCACTGTAGCCTACATGGGGGATGTTTACCACTGTAGCCTACATGGGGGATGTTTACAAGTGTAGCCTACATGGGGGATGTTTACAAGTGTAGCCTACATGGGGGATGTTTACCACTGTAGCCTACATGGAGGGATGTTTACCACTGTAGCCTACATGGAGGGATGTTTACCACTGTAGCCTACATGGGGGGATGTTTACCACTGTAGCCTACATGGAGGGATGTTTACCACTGTAGCATACATGGGGGATGTTTACCACTGTAGCCTACATGGGGGATGTTTACCACTGTAGCCTACATGGAGGGGTGCTTACCAATGTATCCTACATGGGGGATGTTTACCACTGTATCCTACATGGGGGATGTTTACCACTGTAGCCTACATGGAGGGATGTTTACCACTGTAGCCTACATGGAGGGATGTTTACCACTGTAGCCTACATGGGGGATGTTTACCACTGTAGCCTACATGGGGGATGTTTACCACTGTAGCCTACATGGGGGATGTTTACCACTGTAGCCTACATGGGGGATGTTTACCACTGTAGCCTACATGGGGGATGTTTACCACTGTAGCCTACATGGGGGGATGTTTACCACTGTAGCCTACATGGAGGGATGTTTACCACTGTAGCCTACATGGAGGGATGTTTACCACTGTAGCCTACATGGGGGATGTTTACCACTGTAGCCTACATGGGGGATGTTTACCACTGTAGTCTACATGGGGGATGTTTACCACTGTAGCCTACATGGGGGATGTTTACCACTGTAGCCTACATGGGGGATGTTTACCACTGTAGCCTACCATGGGGGGATGTGTTTACCAATATACATGCTGCACTTATACTGTTTTTCATACTAAGATGGACCAAGATGTTTTGCTTTTGCACATATATGTTCCAATATGTTGATGCATTGATTAAAACAGTAAGAATAGGATGCAATGTCCAAACCAAAATATAAGCTTGTTTGACAAAAAAAATGTAACACTGTCGGTTGCATAAATAATGATTACTGCTAAATGTTACATGAAATGCAAATATGAAATCCGAATGGAAAACCCTTTTATCTACTGTACTGACAATAATTCACTTAATGGTGAGACATTTTAAATATTTTTCCATGCATCTTTTGTCATGCTGGATGTTTTGAGATTATTTTGTGATGCTGGATGTTTTGTGATGCTGGATGTTTTGTCATGCTGGATGTTTGGTCATGCTGGATGTTTGGTCATGCTGGATGTTTTGTGATGCTGGATGTTTGGTCATGCTGGATGTTTGGTCATGCTGGATGTTTGGTCATGCTGGATGTTTTGTCATGCTGGATGTTTTGTTATGCTGGATGTTTTGTCATGCTGGATGTTTGGTCATGCTGGATGTTTTGTCATGCTGGATGTTTGGTCATGCTGGATGTTTTGTCATGCTGGATGTTTGGTCATGCTGGATGTTTTGTCATGCTGGATGTTTTGTTATGCTGGATGTTTTGTCATGCTGGATGTTTGGTCATGCTGGATGTTTTGTCATGCTGGATGTTTGGTCATGCTGGATGTTTGGTCATGCTGGATGTTTTGTGATGCTGGATGTTTGGTCATGCTGGATGTTTGGTCATGCTGGATGTTTTGTTATGCTGGATGTTTTGTCATGCTGGATGTTTTGTCATGCTGGATGTTTTGTCATGCTGGATGTTTGGTCATGCTGGATGTTTTGTCATGCTGGATGTTTTGTGATGCTGGATGTTTTGTCATGCTGGATGTTTGGTCATGCTGGATGTTTGGTCATGCTGGATGTTTGGTCATGCTGGATGTTTTGTGATGCTGGATGTTTGGTCATGCTGGATGTTTTGTCATGCTGGATGTTTTGTGATGCTAGATGTTTTGTCACGCTAGATGTTTTGTCCTGCTGAATATTTGAACTATGAGTAGGTAATGATTTGAGTCATCCTCCTTCAGTAGTGTAAAAGACAATTAGCACTTGAACGTTGTAATGAAATACTGAAGTGATGTATGATTGTTAATAAAATTGTTCATTGACCAATTTGTTATACTGTGTCCATGTGTATAGGCTGCAAGTACGTTGAAATGTAGTTGTGGCATGTATTAATGGAAGCCAAGAGAAGCTAGGCTTCCCCCCAAAACTGTATAATACAACAAAAAAATGTATCTTTCGTCGCTCTGTGTTTCATAATTTTCCTTCAATTCACAAGAGGCTGAATGTGCAGTATCTCACCATAGAAAGCAACCCAAGAGAGTGAAACTGCACCCCCCCAGTACGTGGAGAGAGTGAAACTGTGAAACCATCGGGTTGTTGGTCACCTCTCTGAACAAGGCCCTTGTCCTCCGATTGCTCAGTTTGGCCTGGCGGCCAGCTCTAGGGAGAGTCTTGATGGTTCCAAACTTTTTCCATTTAAGAATGATGGAGACCACTGTGTTCTTGGGGTCCTTTAATGCTGCAGAATTTTTTTGGTACCCTTTTCCCAGATCTGTGCCTCGACACCATCCTGTCTCGGAGCTCTACGGACAATTCCTTCGACCTCATTTGTTACCTTTATTTTGTTACCTTTATTTAACTTTGCAAGTCAGTTAAGAACAAATTCTTATTTTCAATGACGGCCTAGGAACAGCAGGTTAACTGCCTTGCTCAGGGGCAAAACAACATATTTTTACCTTGTCAGCTCTGGGATTTGATCTTGCAACCTTCCGGTTACAAGTCCAACGCTCTAACCACTAGGCTACCTGCCACCTCACGGCTTGGTTTTTGCTCTGTAAACTGTAGGACCTTATATAGACAGGTGTGTGCCTTTCAAATCATGTCCAATCAATTCAATTTACCACAGGTGGACTCCAATCAAGTTGTAGAAACATCTCAAGGATGATCAATGGAAACAGGATGCACCTGAGCTCAGTTTCGAGTCTCATGGGAAAGGGTCTGAATACTTATGTAAATAAGGTATCTGTTTTTTTATTTTTAAACATTTGCTAAGATTTCTGAACCTGTTTTCGTTTTATCATTATGGGGTATTGTGTGTAGATTGAGGAATTACAAAATATATATATTTTAGAATAACGTAACAAAATGTGGAAAAAGTCAAGGGATCTGAATACTTTACAGTATTCAGATCTGATCTACAACAAGAGTCAGACTGTACGTTCTCAAAAAGCTGGGATCTTTTAATTTTGACTGTACTATACGGACTCTGTTTTACAAATCTTTCAATGAGAGTAGTTTAACTTCTTGTATTGTTTGTTGGTTTGGCAATGCCACTGTCAGCCAGAGAAATATGCTGAGAAGGATTATCACCACAGCAAGCAAGGTACTTGGAGTCAAACAGTCAGGCCTGGATGAGATCTTTAAGGTCAGGGCCCTCAGCAGGGTACTTGGAGTCAAACAGTCAGGCCTGGATGAAATCTTTAAGGTCAGGCCCTCCCCAAGGTACTTGTAGTCAAACAGTCAGGACTGGGTGAAATCTTTAAGGTCAGGGCCCTCAGCAGGGTACTTGGAGTCAAACAGTCAGGACTGGGTGAAATCTTTAAGGTCAGGGCCCTCCCCAAGGTACTTGTAGTCAAACAGTCAGGACTGGGTGAAATCTTTAAGGTCAGGGCCCTCAGCAGGGTACTTGGAGTCAAACAGTCAGGCCTGGATGAGATCTTTAAGGTCAGGGCCCTCCCCAAGGTACTTGTAGTCAAACAGTCAGGCCTGGATGAAATCTTTAAGGTCAGGGCCCTCCCCAAGGTACTTGTAGTCAAACAGACAGGCCTGGGTGAGATCTTTAAGGTCAGGGCCCTCAGCAGGGTACTTGGAGTCAAACAGACAGGCCTGGATGAGATCTTTAAGGTCAGGGCCCTACGCTAGGCTTACAAAATCATTTTAGACCCAAGCCACCCCCTGTACCCGGAATTTGAACTACTCCCCTCTGGGCGCAGGTATAAGGCACCCCTCGGCAGGAAAAACAGAACTAGCGGTGTGATATCTCTCCTAAATAGCTTGGGCTAATGTTCCTATTGACCCAGTAAGACCAGCAGGCTAGTGTTTTTTTATTGTTATGTAACTGTTATGAAAGTTGCATTGTCAATTTGTATTTAAACGCAACTTTGAAAACCCACCTCCCATCTGAAAACACCCACCTCCCATCTGAAAACACACACCTCCCATCTGAAAACACACACCTCCCATCTGAAAACACACACCTCCCATCTGAAAACACACACCTCCCATCTGAAAACACACACCTCCCATCTGAAAACACACACTTCCCATTTGAAAACACACACCTCCCATTTGAAAACACACACCTCCCATTTGAAAACACACCTCCCATTTGAAAACACACCTCCCATTTGAAAACACACCTCCCATTTGAAAACACACCTCCCATTCACAACAGAACCCTCTCATTCTGTTATATTCAACAGTCACACTCACAAATAGGCCGAGATTCAATCTGATCAGGTGTTGTCGACGATGCGGCTTTTAAAAGGCAATGTTACCATGTTTGTAGAGACTGCATTAACTCTACAACACTGCAGATGCTTGAAATGGTGCATCGGTCGGCAGGCACTATGGAATTGAATCCAATTGAACAGGAGATCTCAGTGATATTAGTTCAAACCATGAATAAAAACTAGAGAACCATGTATTGTTGAAGTGATGCAGTTTTATTTGATTAACCTTCCCATCTAATGATACATATCTTCCCCATTCAAATACCAACCTTTCCATTTCCTCCCACAACAAGCTTTAACCCATATGTCCCTTCAGAAAAACTAAAAAGAAGGGGACCCTTTCCCTGTTGACATTTCTCCCCTCCAGAAACCTCCGGGACTCAGGGGGAGCTGAGCAGCGCCCCACCCCAGGTCTCGTGCTTCGATCCTGGGTTGAGGTGGGTGATGGTGACATCCACCGCCTGGACCTTCTGGTACTTGGGAGGGATGGAGCACACCTTATAGCTCACCTCATCTCCTTCCATTGGCACGTATTCCCCCTCGATACTGTAGAGGGAGGAGGGATGAGTGAGAGATGAGAATGCATGCTCATCTTTATCAGTTTTCTCTTTTCCAACTGTCTTCTCTCCTAGAACCACATGTACACAACTTGCCAGACCACAAACATACACTGAGTGTACAACACATTATGGACACTTGTTCTTTCCATGACAGACTGACCAGGTGAATCCAGTGAAAGATATGATCCCTTATTGATGTCACTTGTTAAATCCACTTCAATTAGTATAGATGAAGGGGAGGAGACAGGGTAAAGAAGTGTTTTTAAACCTTGCGACAATTGAGACATGGATTGTGTATGTGTGCTATTCAAAAGGCACACATAAAAAAATAAGAAAATTAAAATCTGTTGTTCTGCCCCTGAACAAGGCAGTTAACCCACTGTTCCCCAGTAGGCCGTCATTGTAAATATGAATTTGTTCTTAACTGACTTGCCTAGTTAAATAAAGGTTCAATTAAAAATAAACATTTTTGAAAAAAATGGTGAATGGGCAAGAACATTTTTTTGTGCCTTGAACAAAGGGCAACTCAATATTAGGAAGGTGTCCATAATGTTTTGTACATTCAGTGACTCGTAAATAACCATCTCCTGCCCTCACTTCGTCCAATCAGATCATGGCTCTCTGTTCCTACTCCCCTCCTCCAAGCTGCAACTCAAGAGGGAGCCACCAACACAGAGAACAGTGAGGAGCTGGACAGAGGCAGACTCAATGCTGCAGGAATGTTTTGAGAATACTGAGTGGAATATGTTTAAAGACTCATCCATCAACATTGAGGAATATACATCGTCAGTCACAGACTTCATTAGGAAATGTGTTGATGATGATGTACCTACAAAATAACAATCCGGACATAAACCAACCAAAAACATTGGATGAACGGAGAAATCCCTGCCATGCTGAGAGCCCATACTGCAGCATTCAATGTCAACAGAACGAACCCCGATGACCTATCCCAACGCGACTCGTACAAGGCCAGCAGGTATGATTAACAGAAGTCCCAGAGGCACCACAGCTATCATAGAGACCATCAGACACAATAACCGCATGCACAAGTCTAAAAGAGTGCCCCAGCTGAAACTGTTCCAGACAGTTTGCAATTACAAAGCTGCAATGCGACCCTCCTCTGTTGGGACAAAAACAAATGATTCAGAAGCAAGTCCAAAACCAGACCCAGAAACTGAATCCACTGAGCCGGAGACAAACAACTTTTCTTGTTATTCACCACGAACCCCAGAGATTCACTATGAACTCAGAGACTGACTATGGGAAACCAGCGTGGAGCTCCACTTGTTCTCTCGACTCCGCTACGACCAGCCAATGACCCTGATAGGCCAATACTCTGATCCCCTGGCACCGCCTCCACTACCATAGAGAAGGATGATTGGGAGATGGGGAGGATGTATAGCACATTGAAAATAATAGAAATCCTTCAGATGAATGGACTTGAACCAACTGCTGGGAGGCACCGACTGCAGTAGCCGGCGGCGGCAGAGTGTGAGCATTTTGAACTTGCTACCTTGAGGTTCAGGACGGGACGCTACGTTCCATTGCTCTTGGGGACTAAAAGTACCGGCTGTACCCACTTCTGATACGGTCGACCACTCGAATAGCCTGCTTTTGAAGGAGAGAGAATCTCCTCTCTAAAGACGGGCACTAGGACCTCAGGGACCAATGACGCCACGATAAAAGGTGGAAGGACACACAGTGAACTGCAGACCGTACCCCTCGTCACCGTCCTCATCACTGGGTGAGTGGGAGCTGCTATTATTTTTTTAATGTGTGTTGAGGCTGTGACCCACAAACTCACTCTGAGATGTGGACAAAGATGTCGCTGCCTCCGTCGGCTGGTGTGATGAAGCCGTGTCCTTTTGTCCGAGAGAAACACTTACATACGCCGCTGAACGAAGGACCCTCCGCTGCACGCTCCGCCCTACACGCGCGCACACACACACACACACACACACACACACACACACACACACACACACACACACACACAATAAAAGGCAGGCAACATTTAAAAAAAGGAACAATGACAAGCTTGCAACACTCATCTAATTATTCAGTGTGAATAAGATTTGATATATTTTGTTTCCATTCTTCATTGTAACCACAACAACGTCACAAATAATTGAACACAAACAATATGAGCAGATTAGTCTTCAATAAAGAAATGTTTTGACCAAGTTAAAACAGAAAGAATGTTGGTACTTATTTATTTTGATCCAAAGCCAGAAATGAGTGAGTCACAGCTTTATGCTGACAAATATAGATTTTGCTGTAAATAGCCTACTAAATAGGCCAAACCTAGATTAATATTAAATTGCCTAAATAAACTAGTACATTTCATTAATTATATAAATGAACTAGCTCAGGTCTTGAAAATATGGGCAATCTTTTTCCCCTCCCTATCCTCGCTGTACTTTCTTTCATTCAGTTTCTTCTTCTCATCAGTAAAGAAGGACTCCGTGTTTCAGAAACTCACTTTCTATAGAGGGGCTGTCACTCTCACACTGTGGTAAATAAAGACAGTTTGTTATTTAGAATGGTTTATTTCTGTTTTTAGAGGGAGAGAAACCAAAAGGACACCATGTCTATTTTTCTAAAATCATCAGTCCACATGTCAAGTGTAATTGAGCCATTGTATTGACCCATGTTCTCTCTCTCTCTCAATTCTGGGACCAACCCGCCAGCTAAATGTTGTTTTGCCTGATGCAGGACTCTAGCGCCAGAGGAGAGAGACTCTCAGACTGAAACATTCCCACCTCCATTCATTTACAAAAGGATAGTGTAAATAGCTGAGCTTGGTGTGAAAAATCCCCCAATTTGTGCCACAGTTTAGACGAGTGACATATCAGCGTTCTAACTCCCCCTTGTGATAGTGTGGTGCAATGACAGAAGTTGAGGCATAAAGATCACAACTTTTAATTGAGGTACCACTTCAGCGTTACGGTGCGGGGCGCAGCGTTACGGTGCGGGGCACAGCGTTACGGTGCGGGGCACAGCGTTACGGTGCGGGGCACAGCGTTACGGTGCGGGGCACAGCGTTACGGTGCGCTGCACAGCGTTACGATACGCTGCACAGCGTTACGATACGCTGCACAGTGTTACGATACGCTGCACAGTGTTACGATATGGGGTGGGGGGTAGTGTTGGCAAACAGTTAGTCAACACATTGCCACTGCCAGGATACACTTCCACACTCCATTCCCCAGGTGGCAGCAGCAACCGGGTCTAGGTGCTGAGCTAAGCCTTGATAAGCACATCAGGTGTTGCCAATTAAGGTGAATATCAGTCGGTGTCCCAGCTGGAAAAACCCTGAGGCTGGAGGTTTACTTTGGTGGCCTTGAGGCCTTTGGTTTGGTCTTTAGTTTGGGCCTTTGGTATGTTTCCTTTTTATCCATTTTAATGTTTCCTCACCATCTGAACCAATAATAATCCTCTTGGACTGACCGACCATGAGGTCAAGAGAGACAGAGCTGGTCCTGGACCAAGGTAAGGTGTCTCCTGGGTAAATGCAGTCAACACCTGGTCACATACGCTTACTTCTCATATTAATGCACACATCCAATCAGATTACAGACCATGTAACTAGGACCCCTAGACATAATGAGTCAGGTTACAGACCATGTAGCTAGGACTCCTAGACATAATGAGTCAGGTTACAGACCATGTAGCTAGGACTCCTAGACATAATGAGTCAGGTTACAGACCATGTAGCTAGGACTAGGACTCCTAGACATAATGAGTCAGGTTACAGACCATGTAGCTACGACTCCTAGACATAATGAGTCAGGTTACAGACCATGTAGCTAGGACCCCTAGACATAATGAGTCAGGTTACAGACCATGTAGCTAGGACCCTAGACATAATGAGTCAGGTTACAGACCATGTAGCTAGGACCCCTAGACATGAGTCAGGTTACAGACCATGTAGCTAGGACTCCTAGACATAATGAGTCAGGTTACAGACCATGTAGCTAGGACTAGGACTCCTAGACATAATGTGTCATGTTACAGACCATGTAGCTAGGACCCCTAGACATAATGAGTCAGGTTACAGACCATGTAACTAGGACTCCTAGACATAATGAGTCAGGTTACAAACCATGTAGCTAGGACTCCTAGACATAATGAGTCAGGTTACAGACCATGTAGCTAGGACTAGGACCCCTAGACATAATGAGTCAGGTTACAGACCATGTAGCTAGGACCCCTAGACATAATGAGTCAGGTTACAGACCATGTAACTAGGACCCCTAGACATAATGAGTCAGGTTACAGACCATGTAGCTAGGACTAGGACTCCTAGACATAATGAGTCAGGTTACAGACCATGTAGCTAGGACCCCTAGACATAATGAGTCAGGTTACAGACCATGTAGCTAGGACTAGGACTCCTAGACATAATGTGTCAGGTTACAGACCATGTAGCTAGGACTCCTAGACATAATGAGTTAAGCAGTTTCATAACTATTGAATTATAACACTAACTGGGTGTGTGTGTGTGTGTGTGTGTGTGTGTGTGTGTGTGTGTGTGTGTGTGTGGTGTGTGTGTGTGTGTATGTACTCACGCGGAGCAGGTCCTAGTACGTCTGGTTGGCAGGGGGCTGGGTATGAGGTAACCTCTCATGGGGGAGGGGGAACGGTCTCGGTGCCGGGAGGCTGGCGGGCACAGGGACCCAGGGGACACCGGAGAGACCGGGGAGCCAGGGGACCTGGAGGTCAGGGGAGGGGTCGTAGAGCATGGGGATACTGACCCCTGGATGGGCTTTGTTTCAGAAGACATTGTGGGAGGAAGGGCAGTCGTGACAACCACCTAGAGTAGACAGACGGACAGAAAGAGGCAGACAGGAGAGGAGAGAAAGGGAGGAGAAACCCATTTTAGTTGTTATACTAATAGACCTGATAATAACATCACAGTTCCAAATAGCCCTCTAAACAGTTTACAATAGACAGGAGAGGTGGATGTCGTAACTACAGAGAATACTAAGAGATAAGAGGGAGGGAGGGGTGGATCATTTTTGTCCTTCCCTCCAAACTCTTCCACTTTCATTTCCTGTTCCACTGTCTCGGAAATGTATTTGGTCTGTCATTTCTTCCCTAGCCTGGGTACCAGTCTGTTTGTGCCATTATGCCACTGTTAGACATGACAAGACGTATTAGCATGATGCACAAACAGAACTGGGACGTGACTAGGCTATTTCCTCTCTACTATGATAGATCAGTAGATCTGGGACCAGGCTAATTCCACTCTACTATGATAGATCAGTAGATCTGGGACCAGGCTAATTCCACTCTACTATGATAGACCAGTAGATCTGGGACCAGGCTATTTCCACTCTACTATGATAGATCAGTAGATCTGGGACCAGGCTATTTCCACTCTATTAGACTCACACTGAAAACTGTCCATCAGCTACATAGGCACAAGCCTGACTGCAGACACACAAACACACCCACTCAAACCCTGGCTGTCCAATCAGTGTCCTCCTAGGACATTAAGAATCCTCTTCACCATGGCAACACCAATCAAAGAGCTGCCAGGTTCTAGCCCATGGGGCCTGTTCAGGAGGGTTTAACATTACAGACCATTCAGATAGAAATGTGTAGAACACATTTTATATATACAGTTGAAGTCTGAAGTTTACATACACTTAGGTTGGAGTCAATAAAACTTGTTTTTCAACCCCATCACAAATTTCTTGTTAACAAACTATAGTTTTGGCAAGTCAGTTAGGACATCTACTTTGTGCATGACACAAGTCATTTTTCCAACAATAGTTTAAAGACAGATTATTTCACTTATAATTCACTGTATCACAATTCCAGTTGGCCAGAAGCTTACATACACTAAGTTGACTGTGCCTTTAAACAGCTTGGAAAATTGCAGAAAATGTCATGGCTTTAGAAGCTTCTGATAGGCTAATTGACATAATTTGAGTCAATTGGAGGTGTACCTGTGGATGTATTTCAAGGCCTACCTTCAAACTCAGTGCCTCTTTGCTTGACATCATTGGAAAATCTAAAGAAATCAGCCAAGACATCAGAAAACAATTCTAGACCTCCACAAGTCTGGTTCATCCTTGGGAGCAATTTCCAAATGCCTGAAGGTACCACATTCATCTGTACAAACAATAGTTTGGGACCACGCAGCCGTCATACCGCTCAGGAAGGAGACGCGTTCTGTCTCCTAGAGATTAACGTACTTTGGTGCGAAAAGTGCAAATCAATCCGAGAACAAAACGCAAAGGACCTTGTGAAGATGCTGGAGGAAACAGGTACAAAAGTATCTATATCCACAGTAAAACGAGTCCTATATCAACATAACCTGAAAGGTCACTCAGCAAGGAAGAAGCCACTATTCCAAAACCGCCATAAAAAAGCCAGACTACGGTTTGCAACTGCACATGGGGACAAAGATCATACTTTTTGGATTAGTGTCCTCTGGTCTGATGAATCCAAAATAGAACTGTTTGGCCAAAATGACCATCGTTATGTTTGTAGGAAAAAGGGGGAGGCTTGCAAGCCGAAGAACACCATCCCAACCGTGAAGCACGGGGGTGGCAGCATCATGTTGTGGGGGTGCTTTGCTGCAGGAGGGACTGGTGCACCTCACAAAATAGATGAGGCAAGAAAATTATGTGGATATATTGAAGCAACATCTCAAGACATCAATCAGGAAGTTAAAGCTTGGTCGCAAATGGGTCTGCCAAATGGACAATGACCCCAAGGATACTTCCAAAGTTGTGGGAAAATGGCTTAAGGACAACAAAATCAAGGTATTGGAGTGGACTTCACAAAGCCCTGACCTCAATCCTATAGAACATTTGTGGGCAAAACTGAAAAAGCGTGTGCGAGCAGGGAGGCCTACAAACCTGACTCAGTTAAACCAGCTCTGTCAGGAGGAATGGGCCAAAATTCACCCAACTTATTGTGGGAAGCTTGTGGAAGGCTATCCGAAACGTTTGACCCAAGTTAAACAATTTAAAGGCAATGCTACCAAATACAAATTGAGTGTGTAAACTTCTGACCCACTAGGAATGTGATGAAAAAATTAAAAGCTGAAATAAATAATTCCCTCTACTATTATTCTGACATTTCACATTCTTAAAATAAAAATGGTGACTCTAACTGACCAAAGACAGGGAATTTTTACTAGGATTAAATGTCAGGAATTGTGAAATACTGAGTTTAAATGTATTTGGCGAAGGTGTATGTAAACTTCCAACTCCAACTGTATGTCATTCAGCAAACGCTTTTATCCAAAGCAACTTAGTCATGCGTGCCAACATTTACCATATGGGTGGTCCCTGGGATTGAACCCACTATCCTGGTGTTGCAAGAGTCATACTCTACCAACCGAGCTATGCTCTACCAAATTCTACCGGAATTTAAAATTGATTCAATTCAGATTTTGTGTCACTGGCCTACACACAATACCCGATCATGTTAAAGTTAAATAATGTTTTTAGAAATGTTTACAAATTATTTAAAAATGTTTTGAGTCAATAAGTATTCAACCCCTTTGTTATGGCAAGCCTAAAGTTAAAGAGTAAAAATGTCCTTAACAAGTCATATAATAAGTTGCATGGAGTCACTGTGTGCAATAACAGTGTTTAATGACCACATCTATGTACCCCACACATACATTTATCTGTAAGGACCCTCAGTCGAGCAGTGAATTTCATACACAGATTCAACCACAAAGACCATGGAGGTTTTCCAATGCCTCGTAAAGAAGGGCACCTATTGGTCGATGGGTAAAAAAACAAACAGACATTGAACATCCCTTTGAGCATGGTGAAGTTATTAATTACACTTTGGATGGTGTATCAATACACCCAGTCACTACAACTCAGTTGCCAGAGAGAAAGGAAACCCGTCAGTTTCACCATGAAGCCAACGGTGACATTAAAACAGTATGGAAAATAAATTAACTTTATGTCCTGAAAAGAAAGCGTCGTTTGGGGCAAATCCAACACAACTCATCACTGAGTACCACTCTTCATATTTTCATGCATGGTGGTGGTGGCATAATGTTATGGGTATGCTTGTCATCAGCAAGGACTAGGGAGTCTTTTAGGACAAAAATGAACAGAATAGAGGCAAAATCCTAGAGAAAATCCTGGTTCAGTCTGCTTTCCACCAGACACTGGGGAAAATTCACTTGCTCAAGAGCAAGCAGTAAAGCTTCATGTGACACCAATGTTGCTTTGTAGCCTCTACAGATGAAGCACTATGGAGTCTTAAAGCAGGCCTGTAGCCTCTATAGATGAAGCACTATGGAGTCTTAAAGGAAGCCTGTGTAAGGCCAAAAAGGCATATATATGCTAACTTTGCTTAATTATTTCTCCATTGTGCTTTTAGATACAAACGCCAAATATGTCAACAATCTTTCCGCCAAAGGACTATTCTATGGTTTACGTTTCCTGAAAACCCCCAAACTATTTTTTGGGGACTAGGTTTTTTGAGGAATCACTTATGTAGTGCACTACTTTTGACCAGGGCCAATACGGAAGAGGGTGCTATAGGGTTCCCTCCACAGGGAAGAGGGTGCTATAGGGTTCCCTCCACAGGGAATAGGGTACCATTTTGGATACATTCCCTGTATAAACTGACCCTCCTCCTCTGGCTGCAATTGAGATAGTTCCATTGTGTCCATCTGGTTGACATGTGTGGCTATTTTACACACACACATACACACACACACACACACACACACACACACACACTGGTTTCAGTAGCGATCAGACCCATGGAATATTCCACCAGAGACCAATGCTGATCTCTACATCTCTGTGTGTGTGTGGCCTATATTTTTGGTTTTTGAATAACCTCCATCAATATTACCAGTCAGACAGGTTTAGCAGTACTGCTACCATAACATACATAAATACACCATCACGGTGATTATCATCACTGTCCCTTCCCTCATGTCTGTATAGGATCAGACACAGTTAAACCTCTTGGAGTTGACACTATGTAGTGTGTCCACAATGGAAACAAGTCAACACGTTGAGTTATCCTCCATGATTCTAGATGCAGTGTTTCCACTTGAGTAGCTGAATTATAGTCTGTACCGGTGAATCACTGTTTAATAGTGTAGACACTAACCAGTAGGACACGACAGCTGAATTATAGTCTGTACCAGTGAATCACTGTTTAATAGTGTGGACACTAACCAGCAGGACACTACAGGTGAATTATAGTCTGTACCGGTGAATCACTGTTTAATAGTGTGGACACTAACCAGCAGGACACTACAGATGAAATATAGTCCTTACCAGTGAATCACTGTTTAATAGTGTAGACACTAACCAGCAGGACACTACATCTCAGTTGTTTTACAGCTTGATTTTTTTCAGCTTTATTTAACCAGGTAGGCCAGTTGAGAACAAGTTCTCATTTACAACTGCGACCTGGCCAAGATAAAGCAAAGCAGTGTGACACAAACAACACAGAGTTACACAAACAAACGTACAGTCAATAACACTGTACATTGACTGTACGTTTGTAGAAAATCTGAATACAGAAAATCTATATACAGTGTGCAAATGAAGTAAGAAGGTAAGGCAATAAATAGGCCATAGTAGCGTATTAATTACAATTTAGCAATTAACACTGGAGTGAGATGTGCAGATGAGGATGTGCAAGTAGAAATACTGGTAGAAATACTGGTAGAAATACTGGTAGAAATACTGGTGTGCAAAAAAGCAGAAAAAAAAAGATAAAAAATATGAGGATGAGGTAGGTAGTTGGTTGGATGGGCTATTTACATGATGATGAAGCTGCTGAAACGTTGGTGACCTTCAGAGAGAATGTTCCTATTTTCTTCAAAGTAACTGGCTGTGGCCAATCACAGCAACAGGTTGACATAACGGAGGAGATTCAGCTGGTTCTAGTAGTGAACACAGCAGGTTGACATAACGGAGGAGATTCAGCTGGTTCTAGTAGTGAACACTGCAACAGGTTGACATAACGGAGGAGATTCAGCTGGTTCTAGTAGTGAACACAACAACAGGTTGACATAACGGAGGAGATTCAGCTGGTTCTAGTAGTGAACACAGCAGGTTGACATAACGGAGGAGATTCAGCTGGTTCTAGTAGTGAACACAGCCAGGTTGACATAACGGAGGAGATTCAGCTGGTTCTAGTAGTGAACACAGCAGGTTGACATAACGGAGGAGATTCAGCTGGTTCTAGTAGTGAACACAGCAACAGGTTGACATAATGGAGGAGATTCAGCTGGTTCTAGTAGTGAACACAGCAACAGGTTGACATAACGGAGGAGATTCAGCTGGTTCTAGTAGTGAACACAGCAACAGGTTGACATAACGGAGGAGATTCAGCTGGTTCTAGTAGTGAACACATCAACAGGTTGACATAATGGAGGAGATTCAGCTGGTTCTAGTAGTGAACACAGCAACAGGTTGACATAACGGAGGAGATTCAGCTGGTTCTAGTAGTGAACACAGCAGGTTGACATAACGGAGGAGATTCAGCTGGTTCTAGTAGTGAACACAGCAACAGGTTGACATAATGGAGGAGAATCAGCTGGTTCTAGTAGTGAACACAGCAACAGGTTGACATATAATGGAGGAGATTCAGCTGGTTCTAGTAGTGAACACAGCAGGTTGACATAATGGAGGAGATTCAGCTGGTTCTAGTAGTGAACACAGCAGGTTGACATAACGGAGGAGATTCAGCTGGTTCTAGTAGTGAACACAGCAACAGGTTGACATAACGGAGGAGATTCAGCTGGTTCTAGTAGTGAACACATCAACAGGTTGACATAACGGAGGAGATTCAGCTGGTTCTAGTAGTGAACACAGCAGGTTGACATAACGGAGGAGATTCAGCTGGTTCTAGTAGTGAACACAGCAATAGGTTGACATAATGGAGGAGAATCAGCTGGTTCTAGTAGTGAACACAGCAACAGGTTGACATAACGGAGGAGATTCAGCTGGTTCTAGTAGTGAACACAGCAGGTTGACATAACGGAGGAGATTCAGCTGGTTCTAGTAGTGAACACAACAACAGGTTGACATAACGGAGGAGATTCAGCTGGTTCTAGTAGTGAACACAACAACAGGTTGACATAACGGAGGAGATTCAGCTGGTTCTAGTAGTGAACACAGCAACAGGTTGACATAATGGAGGAGAATCAGCTGGTTCTAGTAGTGAACACAACAACAGGTTGACATAATGGAGGAGAATCAGCTGGTTCTAGTAGTAGTCTTTCTGGTCTGTGTTTGTCCTATCAGCTGTCTCAGTCTCACGTCAGAATTAGATGTTCATCCATGTTTCTCAAACATCACATTTTGTGTTTATGGTGAAGTTTAGGCATTAACTCTGAATAGTTAAGGATAGGCTTAAAACACACACACACACACACCACACACACACACCACACACACACACACACACACACACACACACACACACACACACACACACACACACACACACACACACACACACACACACACACACACACCATGGGTAGAGACACAGCTAGTCCCCCCTCCCCTTCTCTTTCTCCCCACCCCTATCCTTCCTTCCCACACCATCCTCAGGGAGGAAACCAGGAACAGGACTGGCGCTTCCTGGAAAACACAAATCAGGAAGTGCCCAAGTCTCTTCTTGCCCAGTCACCGGAGATTAAATACCTTTAACTAAACTGAGAAATGTCCTTCTGTTCTATTTAGTTCTACTCTTCCTGCAAAGGGTGAAGCAAGGAGCAGCAGAAGATGTAAAGCAGTAGTCAGACTGAGACTGCCATCTAGGACCTCTATACCAGGCCGTGTCAGAGGAAGGCCCCAAAAATTGTCCAAGACTTCAGCAACCCAAGTCATAGACTGTTCTCTCTGCTACCGCATGGCAAACAGTACCGATGCACCAAGTCAGGAACCAACAGGACCCTGAACAGCTTCTACCTCCCAAGCCATCAGACTGCTAAATAGTTAGTTCAATATTTAACCAAGCCATAAGGCTGCTAAATAGTCCGTCTGGGTAGATAGTTGGTATTGACCCTTTTTGCACTACACTTCTTTACTCATCACATATGCTGCTGCTACTGTTTATTATCAATCCTGTTGCCTAGTCACTTTATTCCTAGTTACAGAGCCTTCAAGAAATGATTCACACCCCTTGACTTTCCTCACATGTTTGTGTGTTACAGCCTGAATTCAAAATTGATTAAATTTGAGATGTGTCACTGACCTACACTTAATACCCCATAATGAGAAAGTTAAATATCGTTTTTAGAAATGTTAACAAATTAATAAGCATAAATGTCTTGAGTCAATAAGTATTCAACTCCGTTGTTATGGAAACGCCTAAATAAGTTCAGGAGTAAAAATGTGCTTAACAAGTCACATAATAAGTTACAAGGACTCAGTCTGTGTGCAATAATAGTGTTTAACATAATCTTTGAATCACCACCTCATCTCTGTACCCCACATATACAATTATCTGTAAGGTCCCTCAGTCGAGTAGTGAATTTCAAACACAGATTCAACCACAAAGACCAGGGAGGTTTTCCACTGCCATGCAACAAAAAAAAAAGACATTTAAAACCCCTTTGAACATGGTGAAGTTATTAATTACACTTTGGATGGTGCATCAATACACCCAGTCACTTCAAAGATACAGGCATCCTTCCTAACTCAGTTGCCTGAGAGGAAGAAAACTACTCAGGGATTTCACCATGAGGCCAATGGTGACTTTAAAGCAGTTACAGAGTTTATTGGCTGTGATAGGAGAAATCTGAGGATGGATCAACAACATTGTAGTTACTCCACAATACTAACCTAAGTGACAGAGTGAAAAAAAGGAAGCCTGTTCAGAGTACAAATATTTAAAAACATGCATCCTGTTTACAACAAGGTACTAAAGTAAAACTGTAAATAATGTGGCAAAGAACTGTACTTAATGTCCTGAATACAAAGTGTTATGTTTGGGGCAAATCCAATACAACACATCACTGAGTACCACTTCATATTTTGAGAACAAAAATAAACTGAACAGAGCTAAGCACAGGCATAATCCTAGAGGAAAACCTGGTTCAGTCTGCTTTCTCCAGAGAGATGGGAGATGAATTCACCTTTCAGTAGGACAGTAACCTAAAACACAAGGCCAAATATACACTGGAGTTGCTTACCAAGATGATATTGAATGTTCCTGAGGTGCCTAGTTACAGTTTTGACTTAAAAATCGGTTTGAAAATGTATGAGCAAGACTTGAAAATGGCTGTCTAGCAATGATCAACAACCAACTTGACAGAGCTTGAAGAATTGTTTTTATAATAATGTGCAAACATTGTACAATCCAGGTGTGCAAAGCTCTTAGAGAATTAACCAGATAGACTCACAGCTGTAATCACTACCAAAGGTAATGCTAACACGCATTGACTCAGGGGTCAGTGCATGTACCTCCATTACCTCGTACCCCTGCACATTGACTCAGTACTGGTACCCTGTGTATATAGCCAAGTTATCACGGACTCAGTACTGGTACCCCGTGTATATAGCCAAGTTATCACGGACTCAGTACTGGTACCCCATGTATATAGCCAAGTTATCATTGACTCAGTACTGGTACCCCATGTATATAGCCAAGTTATCACGGACTCAGTACTGGTACCCCATGTATATAGCCAAGTTATCATTGACTCAGTACTGGTACCCCATGTATATAGCCAAGTTATCATGGACTCAGTACTGGTACCCCATGTATATAGCCAAGTTATCATGGACTCAGTACTGGTACCCCATGTATATAGCCAAGTTATCATTGACTCAGTACTGGTACCCCATGTATATAGCCAAGTTATCATTGACTCAGTACTGGTACCCCGTGTATATAGCCAAGTTATCATTGACTCAGTACTGGTACCCCATGTATATAGCCAAGTTATCATGGACTCAGTACTGGTACCCTGTGTATATAGCCAAGTTATCATTGACTCTGTACTGGTACCCTGTGTATATAGCCAAGTTATCATGGACTCAGTACTGGTACCCCATGTATATAGTCAAGTTATCATTGACTCTGTACTGGTACCCCGTGTATATAACCAAGTTATCATGGACTCTGTACTGCTACCCCATGTACATATAGCCAAGTTATCATGGACTCTGTACTGCTACCCCATGTACATATAGCCAAGTTATCATGGACTCTGTACTGCTACCCCATGTACATATAGCCAAGTTATCATGGACTCTGTACTGGTACCCCATGTACATATAGCCAAGTTATTATTGACTCTGTACTGGTACCCCATGTACATATAGCCAAGTTATCATGAACTCTGTACTGGTACCCCATGTACATATAGCCAAGTTATCATTGACTCTGTACTGGTACCCCATGTACATATAGCCAAGTTATCATTGACTCTGTACTGGTACCCCATGTACATATAGCCAAGTTATCATTGACTCTGTACTGGTACCCCATGTACATATAGCCAAGTTATCATTGACTCTGTACTGATACCCCATGTACATATAGCCAAGTTATCATTGACTCGGTACTGATACCCCATGTACATATAGCCAAGTTATCATTGACTCGGTACTGATACCCCATGTACATATAGCCAAGTTATCATTGACTCGGTACTGATAGCCCGTGTATTTATTCCTCATGTTTTTTTCTCTCTGAATTGTTGGAAAGGGCCCATAAGCATTTCACTGCTAGACTACACCTGTTGTTTACCAAGCATGTAAAAAATTACATTTGATTTATAGCATGGAGGGACAGAGACACAGAAATATTGTGGGTTACAATGCTGTGGGTCAGACTGATCTGAGCTAGCGGCTAATAGCTAACAATGCTAATGCTAACAGTTTCATAACACCCTTGTGGGTCAGACTGATCTGAGTTAGCGGCTAATAGCTAATTAGTGATGCACCAATATGACATTTTTGGCCGATACCGATATATTTTCCTTGCCAAAAAAAACGATGCCGATATAAAAATATTTTGAGGCCTTTTAAGCATTCTAGTACAGTTAAATACTTAACACACACACATGGACGCAGCGGTCTAAGGCACTGCATCTCAGTGCAAGAGGCATCACTACAGATCCTGGTTCAAATCCAGGCTGTATCACATCCGGCCGTGATTGGGAGTCCCATAGGGCGGCGCACAATTGGCTCAGCGTCGTCCGGACCGTCATTGTAAATAACGATATATCATGCATCTCTATAGATAATAGTTTCATAACACCATCGTCAGGCTGACAGGAGCTAGAGGCTAACAGCTAATGTGTCTATGTCTTTGTGCCTGTTCAACAACAGAGAGGCTAACAGGTGTGTCTATGTCTTTGTGCCTCTTCAACAACAGAGAAGGTAACAGCTAATGTGTCCATGTCTGTGTCTGTTCAACAACAGAGAGGGTAACAGGTGTGTCCATGTCTTTGTGCCTCTTCAACAACAGAGAAGGTAACAGCTAATGTGTCTTTCTGTTCAACAACACACAGCGGGAGTCTGGAGGGATGTAGCCAACTCACAGCGCTCTCTAAGAAAACACAGAAAAGACACTAACTCTCAGACTGTCTGACTTCATGTCTCTCTGTCTGCCTGTCTGTCTGCCCCCCCATCCGTCCACATTGTAACTCAATACCTTTAGTAACACAACCCTTCTACTCTGTCAAGATCCTTCTAAACATTATGGTTCCTGATATCACATTCACAAACAGCTGAAATGTTTTGATAATACAGCACACACACACACTTAGTGTGAGTGAGCAGTCATAATACTGTACAAAGGCAAGGTTCCCAGGACTGTGTCCTAAATGGCAGCCTATTCTCTATGTTTTACACTACTTGACCAGGGCCCATAAGGCTCCAGTCCAAAGTAGGTCACTATGGAGGGATTAGGGTGCCATTTAGGGCACAAAACAGAACTGTACACATTTACCCGGACAAACACAGAGGATTTACTGTACAGCATTTCTATGACACTTAGAACTTCCCCCACACACATCTACTTCCCCATTCCCAGACCTTGGAGTGGTAGAGACACATCTACTTCCCCATTCCCAGACCTCGGAGTGGTAGAGACACATCTACTTCCCCATTCCCAGACCTCGGAGTGGTAGAGACACATCTACTTCCCCATTCCCAGACCTCGGAGTGGTAGAGACACATCTACTTCCCCATTCCCAGACCTCGGAGTAGTAGAGACACACATCTTCTTCCCCATTCCCAGACCTCGGAGTGGTAGAGACACATCTACTTCCCCATTCCCAGACCTCGGAGTGGTAGAGACACACATCTACTTCCCCATTCCCAGACCTCGGAGTGGTAGACACGACACATCTACTTCCCCATTCCCAGACCTCGGAGTGGTAGACACATCTACTTCCCCATTCCCAGACCTCGGAGTGGTAGAGACACATCTACTTCCCCATTCCCAGACCTCGGAGTGGTAGAGACATCTACTTCCCCATTCCCAGACCTCGGAGTGGTAGACACATCTACTTCCCCATTCCCAGACCTCGGAGTGGTAGAGACACATCTACTTCCCCATTCCCAGACCTCGGAGTGGTAGAGACACATCTACTTCCCCATTCCCAGACCTCGGAGTGGTAGAGACATCTTCTTCCCCATTCCCAGACCTCGGAGTGGTAGAGACATCTTCTTCCCCATTCCCAGACCTCGGAGTGGTAGAGACCACCTTAACCTTATACCTCACTGTAACTTTTACTCCCTCCCCTCTCCATCTATTATCTTTCTCCACCCCCATATCTCTTCCTCATTCTACCTTTCCTCCCCCTCTACTTCTATTATGTAGTTATTTCCTCCCCCTCTACTTCTATTATGTAGTTATTTCCTCTCTCACACCTATTATCCTCCCCCTCTGTCTCTCCCCTCCTATTATCCTCCCCCTCTGTCTCTCCCCTCCTATTATCCTCCCCCTCTGTCTCTCCCCTCCTATTATCCTCCCCCTCTGTCTCTCCCCCTCTGTCTCTCCCCTCCTATTATCCTCCCCCTCTGTCTCTCCCCTCCTATTATCCTCCCCCTCTGTCTCTCCCCCTCTGTCTCTCCCCTCCTATTATCCTCCCCCTCTGTCTCTCCCCTCCTATTATCCTCCCCCTCTGTCTCTCCCCCTCTGTCTCTCCCCTCCTATTATCCTCCCCCTCTGTCTCTCCCCTCCTATTATCCTCCCCTCCTACTTTCGTCTTATTGCCCACTAGGGACCATTAGCACAGAGCACTAGTCTACAGAACACTAGCCTTCTAGAACCATTCATATTGACAACAGAACACTAGTCTACAGAACACTAGTCTTCTAGAACCATTCATATTGACAGCAGAACACTAGCCTTCTAAAACCATTAATATTGACAGCAGAACACTAGTCTACAGAACACTAGTCTTCTAGAACCATTCATATTGACAGCAGAACACTAGTCTACAGAACACTAGCCTTCTAGAACCATTCATATTGACAGCAGAACACTAGCCTTCTAAAACCATTCATATTGACAGCAGAACACTAGTCTACAGAACACTAGTCTACAGAACACTAGTCTTCTAGAACCATTCATATTGACAGCAGAACACTAGTCTACAGTGACAATAGAACACTAGCCTTCTAGAACCATTCATATTGACAATAGAACACTAGCCTTCTAGAACCATTCATATTGACAGCAGAACACTAGCTTTCTAGAACCATTCATATTGACAGCAGAACACTTGCCTTCTAGAACCATTCATATTGACAGCAGAACACTAGTCTTCTAGAACCATTCATATTGACAGCAGAACACTAGTCTTCTAGAACCATTCATATTGACAGCAGAACACTAGCCTTCTAGAACCATTCATATTGACAGCAGAACACTAGTCTTCTAGAACCATTCATATTGACAATAGAACACTAGTCTACAGAACATTAGCCTTCTAGAACCATTCATATTGACAGCAGAACACTAGCCTTCTAGAACCATTCATATTGACAATAGAACACTAGTCTACAGAACACTAGCCTTCTAGAACCATTCATATTGACAGCAGAACACTAGCCTTCTAGAACCATTCATATTGACAGCAGAACACTAGTCTTCTAGAACCATTCATATTGACAGCAGAACACTAGTCTTCTAGAACCATTCATATTGACAGCAGAACACTAGTCTTCTAGAACCATTCATATTGACAATAGAACACTAGTCTACAGAACATTAGCCTTCTAGAACCATTCATATTGACAGCAGAACACTAGCCTTCTAGAGCCATTCATATTGACAATAGAACACTAGTCTACAGAACATTAGCCTTCTAGAACCATTCATATTGACAGCAGAAAACTGGGATTTCCACCAGTCAGGACATTTAAGTATTTTGTTTGTTAGGGCATGTTAGTGTTTTGTTTGTTAGGGCATCCACCAACACGCACGCAACCCCCCATTCGCCCCCCTAAACTACCCCGCCCCCACGCAACCCACTCCCGCCCTAATTTACAACTACACATATTTAAATAAATAAAAATATGCTTCACTTCGTTTTGAATCCAAATCAGTTAATCAATCATTAATGGGTATGATTTAGACTTAATTATGAAAAATCTATGTAAAATAGCCAACTACAGTTATTTTGATTGTATCGAGCGACTGCACTGATTTTCATCAATAATGTAGGCTAACAGCGTAACTGTTTCTAAATGCTGTACGATATAAATGCTGTACGCATTATATGAATGGCATTAATGAATCAATCATGTTTGCGCAAGGCTTTGAAGTGAAGCGCGTCACCACTCACCTTTTCTGAACTTTTCCGTGGAGGAAACAAAAACACTTTCCTTTTGAGGTCGAGCAGCAGATAATGGATAAAACTACCCCCCTACAGTCTGAGATTGGAATCAGTCAATTGGTAACCTTTTCTCACAACAAAACACTTATCTGGGAGAATAGATGGGACATGTGAAGTCCACGACAGCAGTGAAGCTGGGTTTGTTTCTCCGTTCGTTTCGGTGCGAGTCCCGATGGGCAGGACCCACTAGCTTCCATCTACCGATGACATCATCATGGAGTAGACTAATCAGTACCGTAACTCACCGAAAGGATCTGAATCTAAACCCCCACAACGGAGATACATGGCTTCAGTAGCACTCGATATCGATCGTCCAGCTCTCCGTGCGGCACGTTAGGACGCCAAAATATTGTCTCCAAGTGCAAAAGTCAACCTTTACCTTACGCAACATGAGCCTAGAGTAAAGGATTTGACTTTACCAACAGATCTAGGAACAGATTACCAGGCCATTGGTCGAGTTCCTGTCTCACTACATTACAGACACATGCCAGATTTTACAACGTCTGGATTTTTTATTTTTATTTTACCTTTATTTAACTAGGCAAGTCAGTTAAGAACAAATTCTTATTTACAATGACGGCCTACCCCGGTCAAACCCTCACCAGGACTGAAACCCAGCTTTAACCTACCATTAGGGTAACAGTTTGCCCATTCCCCTAATATTTGTATTTAACTGACTTGCCTAGTTAAATAAAAAGATTAGGTGAATGGGCAAACTGTTACCCTGTGGGCTTCAAGTGGGTGGTATTCACTAGAAACCAAACAGAAGCCAACAGGCCAAAACAGGGAGGGACTAACCTGTGCACACCGTAGTAAAAAATGTCTCGCAACGACAAGGAGTTTTTATTGGACAAATTCACAGAGGTCACTCTCTGTTCCATCCCGTTTGCTTCCGTTTTTGGGAAGTGGGAATCCTGGTAATTACTAGTCTATCATCCTGAACACCCACTTCCACCACATACTGACCTCTGACATCACCTACTAAGGAAATAACCTTCATAACATTGTTAAATGTAACAAGACATTATTTATAAAAAAAGGCAATCTAATATTAATATGGTTTGTGAACTCTAGAATTTGTTTGCAAGCATGATATCTGTACAAAACACTCTAACATGCCCTAACAAACAAAACACTAACGTGTCCTAACAAACGAAATACTAACATGCCCTAACAAACAAAACACTAAGACATGCCCTAACAAACAAAACACTGAGACATGCCCTAACAAACAAAACACTGAGACATGCCCTAACAAACAAAACACTGAGACATGTCCTAACAAACAAAACACTGAGACATGCCCTAACAAACAAAACACTCCAACATGCCCTAACAAACAAAACACTGAGACATGCCCTAACAAACAAAACACTCCAACATGCCCTAACAAACAAAACACTGAGACATGTCCTAACAAACAAAACACTGAGACATGCCCTAACAAACAAAACACTGAGACATGCCCTAACAAACAAAACACTGAGACATGCCCTAACAAACAAAACACTAACGTGTCCTAACAAACGAAATACTAACATGCCCTAACAAACAAAACACTAAGACATGCCCTAACAAACAAAACACTGAGACATGCCCTAACAAACAAAACACTGAGACATGCCCTAACAAACAAAACACTGAGACATGCCCTAACAAACAAAACACTGAGACATGCCCTAACAAACAAAACACTGAGACATGCCCTAACAAACAAAACACTGAGACATGCCCTAACAAACAAAACACTGAGACATGCCCTAACAAACAAAACACTGAGACATGCCCTAACAAACAAAACACTGAGACATGCCCTAACAAACAAAACACTGAGACATGCCCTAACAAACAAAACACTGAGACATGCCCTAACAAACAAAACACTGAGACATGTCCTAACAAACAAAACACTGAGACATGCCCTAACAAACAAAACACTGAGACATGTCCTAACAAACAAAACACTGAGACATGCCCTAACAAACAAAACACTCCAACATGCCCTAACAAACAAAACACTGAGACATGCCCTAACAAACAAAACACTCCAACATGCCCTAACAAACAAAACACTGAGACATGTCCTAACAAACAAAACACTGAGACATGCCCTAACAAACAAAACACTGAGACATGCCCTAACAAACAAAACACTGAGACATGCCCTAACAAACAAAACACTGAGACGTGCCCTAACAAACGAAATACTAACATGCCCTAACAAACAAAACACTAAGACATGCCCTAACAAACAAAACACTCCAACATGCCCTAACAAACAAAACACTTCAACATGCCCTAACAAACAAAACACTGAGACATGCCCTAACAAACAAAACACTGAGACATGCCCTAACAAACAAAACACTGAGACATGCCCTAACAAACAAAACACTCCAACATGCCCTAACAAACAAAACACTTCAACATGCCCTAACAAACAAAACACTGAGACATGCCCTAACAAACAAAACACTGAGACATGCCCTAACAAACAAAACACTGAGACATGCCCTAACAAACAAAACACTGAGACATGCCCTAACAAACAAAACACTGAGACATGCCCTAACAAACAAAACACTGAGACATGCCCTAACAAACAAAACACTGAGACATGCCCTAACAAACAAAACACTGGGACATGCCCTAACAAACAAAACACTGAGACATGTCCTAACAAACAAAACACTGAGACATGCCCTAACAAACAAAACACTGAGACATGCCCTAACAAACAAAACACTGAGACATGCCCTAACAAACAAAACACTGAGACATGCCCTAACAAACAAAACACTGAGACATGCCCTAACAAACAAAACACTGAGACATGCCCTAACAAACAAAACACTGAGACATGCCCTAACAAACAAAACACTGCGACATGCCCTAACAAACAAAACACTGAGACATGCCCTAACAAACAAAACACTGAGACATGCCCTAACAAACAAAACACTGAGACATGCCCTAACAAACAAAACACTGAGACATGCCCTAACAAACAAAACACTGAGACATGCCCTAACAAACAAAACACTGAGACATGCCCTAACAAACAAAACACTGAGACATGCCCTAACAAACAAAACACTGAGACATGCCCTAACAAACAAAACACTGAGACATGCCCTAACAAACAAAACACTGAGACATGCCCTAACAAACAAAACACTGAGACATGCCCTAACAAACAAAACACTGAGACATGCCCTAACAAACAAAACACTGAGACATGCCCTAACAAACAAAACACTGAGACATGCCCTAACAAACAAAACACTGAGACATGCCCTAACAAACAAAACACTGAGACATGCCCTAACAAACAAAACACTGAGACATGCCCTAACAAACAAAACACTGAGACATGCCCTAACAAACAAAACACTGAGACATGCCCTAACAAACAAAACACTGAGACATGCCCTAACAAACAAAACACTGAGACATGCCCTAACAAACAAAACACTGAGACATGCCCTAACAAACAAAACACTGAGACATGCCCTAACAAACAAAACACTGAGACATGCCCTAACAAACAAAACACTGGGACATGCCCTAACAAACAAAACACTGAGACATGTCCTAACAAACAAAACACTGAGACATGCCCTAACAAACAAAACACTGAGACATGCCCTAACAAACAAAACACTGAGACATGCCCTAACAAACAAAACACTGAGACATGTCCTAACAAACAAAACACTGAGACATGCCCTAACAAACAAAACACTGAGACATGCCCTAACAAACAAAACACTGAGACATGCCCTAACAAACAAAACACTGAGACATGCCCTAACAAACAAAACACTGAGACATGCCCTAACAAACAAAACACTGAGACATGCCCTAACAAACAAAACACTGAGACATGCCCTAACAAACAAAACACTGAGACATGCCCTAACAAACAAAACACTGAGACATGCCCTAACAAACAAAACACTGAGACATGTCCTAACAAACAAAACACTGAGACATGCCCTAACAAACAAAACACTCCAACATGCCCTAACAAACAAAACACTGAGACATGCCCTAACAAACAAAACACTCCAACATGTCCTAACAAACAAAACACTGAGACATGCCCTAACAAACAAAACACTCCAACATGCCCTAACAAACAAAACACTGAGACATGTCCTAACAAACAAAACACTGGGACATGCCCTAACAAACAAAACACTCCAACATGCCCTAACAAACAAAACACTGAGACATGCCCTAACAAACAAAACACTGAGACATGCCCTAACAAACAAAACACTCCAACATGCCCTAACAAACAAAACACTTCAACATGCCCTAACAAACAAAACACTGAGACATGCCCTAACAAACAAAACACTGAGACATGTCCTAACAAACAAAACACTGAGACATGCCCTAACAAACAAAACACTCCAACATGCCCTAACAAACAAAACACTGAGACATGTCCTAACAAACAAAACACTGGGACATGCCCTAACAAACAAAACACTCCAACATGCCCTAACAAACAAAACACTGAGACATGCCCTAACAAACAAAACACTGAGACATGCCCTAACAAACAAAACACTCCAACATGCCCTAACAAACAAAACACTTCAACATGCCCTAACAAACAAAACACTGAGACATGCCCTAACAAACAAAACACTCCAACATGCCCTAACAAACAAAACACTGAGACATGCCCTAACAAACAAAACACTCCAGACATGCCCTAACAAACAAAACACTGAGACATGTCCTAACAAACAAAACACTGGGACATGCCCTAACAAACAAAACACTGCAGACATGCCCTAACAAACAAAACACTGAGACATGCCCTAACAAACAAAACACTGAGACATGCCCTAACAAACAAAACACTCCAACATGCCCTAACAAACAAAACACTTCAACATGCCCTAACAAACAAAACACTGAGACATGCCCTAACAAACAAAACACTCCAACATGCCCTAACAAACAAAACACTGAGACATGCCCTAACAAACAAAACACTCCAACATGCCCTAATGTAGTAGAGTGATGTTGTTCCCCTAGATTATGCACCAAGTTGCACGCAAGGACAGTTCAAGTAGGCCAGGTCAAGAGGGGATGTTAATAAGTTAATAACAATAATAATAATTCAATGTGTTTTCTTTATTTAATTACAGCAGCATAGTTAATGTTATTTTTCGGTGTACAAACATTTTTTGATATCTATATTGCAAATACACCTAATTGTAAAAGTTTGTATATTTTGGTTTGGTCCATCGCGGGTTATCCGTACTTACGGACCCTTTTATCGTTCTCTTTTGGCCGGACCTTCAGCTAGCAAGGTATGTTGTCCTTGGCGCCGTAATTTGGCAATATAAAACTGTGGTAAAGTTACATAAAGTGCTGTTATGCAATTATATGTTTTGTTACAATGTGAACAATTATAAAGATTTATGTTAACTTTCACCAAGCTCGCTAATTAGGGTACCTATTGTAACTCGGGAGTATTTGGGACCGTGTTTGAGTGAGTTGCTATGTGCTCACGCAGGTGCCCGAGAGCTGTGACTGCACCGAGGGCTAACATATTGTGTGTTGTCTCTTCGTGTGCAGGTATGTCTTTTATTTTGTTCCGAATATGTTGTATATAATTTTAATTGTATTGTATAGTGTGCTGTTGGGCACTGAATGTATGTGTGCAGTTCCCGCTCTTTTGGCCGGACCTTCAGCTAGCAAGGTGCCCGAGAGCTGTGACTGCACCGAGGGCTAACATATTGTGTGTTGTCTCTTTGTGTGCAGGACCAATAAACATGATTCAACCATCATAATTCCAGTTGTGGCAGTGTCCTGATTAAAAGTACACAACGCAGAACGAACCACGCTACAAACTGGTGCCGTGACCTGCCGACTGGTCAGCTCAAGCCGACCCCCGGGAGCTGTGCATGTGGCTGAGGTGCACGACCTGCGCATGCGCATTTGTTGATGGTTTGCTGTAAGCTAATATATACTGTGAACAGTGAATGTGAGTGTACCATACTCATTAGATACAGGTATTCGTGCTTATTTGTATGTTTTTGATGAATTTGTTTATTGCAATTTTTTTTTGTATTTGATTGCAGTAATTACATTGTATTTTAGTGCTCTGTTGAGCCATGGAAGACTCTCAAGTCCACAAATTTAGTTATGCTGGGGATTTTAGTGTGGGTAGAGGGAGGGGTGTCCTTGCATTTACACCACTTGTACAGTCAGCTCCTGGGAGTAGAGCATTTGCTAGTCCTGAGTTTGCAAGCGCTGGGAGGGGTAGGCTGTTTGTTCCACCTGACCAGGGTATCCCACCTCTGTCTTTTGATGTACCGTCATCCACAGTCCTCAGTGATAATGGGACGCCTCCGAGTCAGCTTAGTGACATTATTAAGCAGATTGGTTCAGAGATAGGTGAATCTATCAGAGCGAGTTTACTGCAGTCTGGGGTTTCAAGTCTTGCTCCTGCCTGTCCCCCTCACCAACCCCAGCAGTTTCCCCTGCCTGAGCAGTGTGGGTCAACCTTTATTGATGCGTCCAAGCTGAATCTGGTTGTGAAGTCCGATGTTAGTCCTCCACCTTTCTTTAGGGGTGATGGCTCAGATAAGTACTCTGTCCTGGAGTGGGAGGAGTTAATGGGAGTCTACCTAGAGAAGAGGGGTTACACTGGGTCTGAGAATGTTGGGGAGGTGATGTCTAGGCTCATGGGGAGGGCACGGGATGTGACCAAAGTCTGGATGCGTAACAACCCTGTTGTCACAGATGTTAAGGCGGTGTTCAGTGTTCTCAAGCAGCACTTTGGGGATACTGTCTGCTCAGGTATGCCATTAGCTGATTTCTATTCAATCAAACCATATGCTAATGAGGGTCCAATAGATTTCTGGATTAGGCTTAACAAAGCTGCAGAGGCAGCCAAACAGTACCTTGTGAGTGAGGGCAGGACCCTACCCAATGAGTGCTCAGAGTTGGCAGTCATGTTTGTACGCAACTGTCCTGATAAAGAGTTGGCCCAAGTGTTCAAGAGCAAAGCCCTTCATGACTGGACAGCCAGTGAGGTACAGAATCAGTTGGATGAACTGTTAAGGGAACGTAAAGCATGTAGAACACAACTTTCACAGCAGGTGGCTGCCGTCTTTGACTCCCCCCAGGAGGGAGTGGGTCCTGTGAACAGACCTAAGGTGTCATCCTTTTCTCAATGTGGCCGTGAACCAGACCAGGCACCATCTATATCTGAGGGTGAGACATTAGAGAAGGTTTTGACTTTGTTAGAGAAGGCTCTGGTCAGCAATACTCAGTCTGTGAACAGAGGGCCCCGTAAACAGTTCCACAAACGTCAGCGTGAGTGCGCCGTCTGTGGAAGCACTAATCACTGGACCAAAGCTCACTGTCAGATGCACCAGCTGTGCTTCAAGTGCTTCTCTCCGGGCCACATGAGCTTTGACTGTAGTGAGGCTGGGCAGCGAGAGAGCCCTGGATGTGGACAGACTGGCAGGTCTCAGGAAAACTAGAATGCCTCCATTCTGAGGAGGGCAATGTGGGGCAGTCTTGTTTTTCCTCCACTGATGATGATATCCAATCTGTTTATTCTTACTTTTGTGAGTCAGTACCCAAGAACAACACAGTCATTTTTCAGAACACAATGAGAATTACGCAGAACGACAGTTTGTTTTACACCTCCGTGCTAGTTCAGGATAAAGTTGAGCTGAAGGGGATGTTAGATAGTGGGTCCATGGCTACTACTCTGCGCGCAGATATTGTACCTCGGTTGAGGGAGGCAGGAGTGGTAGAGGGGAACTTTCTAGCTCCTTCAGACATCATCCTGGTGGGTTGTGGTGGGAAGCAAACTAGCCCAGTGGGCATGTGTGATTTAAAAATTCAGCTTTATGGTTTCAGCTATGTCGTCCCAGTGCTTATTGTAGATGGGCAGGTTGATGAACTCATTGTGGGCACTAATGTGTTGAAGTCTTTGATTAGACAGTTCAAATCAAATGACAGCTACTGGCGGGTGGTGGGTACACCAGGTTCCTCTAGCCAGTGCGATGACAGCCACTTCCTGCGTCTTCTGTCAAATCTGGAGAGATGGAGAGGAGACTCTATCCCAGATAAAGTAGGCACCATTAAGTTGAAGAGGGCAGTAACACTCCAACCCATGAGTGAGCATCTGGTGTGGGGCCGCCTACCCCCAAAGACAAAACTTTCTGTGGGCAGTACTGTTGTTGTCGAGCCCAGCACGTCTCGTTGTGTGAATCGACACATACTAGTGGGGAGAGTAGTTACGCCTCTGTGGGGGGATGGATGGCTACCTGTGAAGATAGTGAATCCAACAACATCACCAGTTACCCTGAGACGAAATGCTAAAGTGGCGGATGTGTATCCTTGCATTGCATTAGAGGATTTTGATGATGTCAAGCAGCAAGCAGCTTACCAGAACGTGGCTAAAGTTCAATGTGACAGCTCACACGGCAGTCTGACAGCTAAGAGTTCAGTTGGTGGCAGTGTAGTTCCATGCCCTAACAAACAAAACACTGCAACATGCCCTAACAAACAAAACACATGCCCTAACAAACAAAACACTGAGACATGTCCTAACAAACAAAACACTGGGACATGCCCTAACAAACAAAACACTCCAACATGCCCTAACAAACAAAACACTGAGACATGCCCTAACAAACAAAACACTGAGACATGCCCTAACAAACAAAACACTCCAACATGCCCTAACAAACAAAACACTTCAAACATGCCCTAACAAACAAAACACTGAGACATGTCCTAACAAACAAAACACTGGGACATGCCCTAACAAACAAAACACTCCAACATGCCCTAACAAACAAAACACTGAGACATGCCCTAACAAACAAAACACTGAGACATGCCCTAACAAACAAAACACTCCAACATGCCCTAACAAACAAAACACTTCAACATGCCCTAACAAACAAAACACTGAGACATGCCCTAACAAACAAAACACTGAGACATGCCCTAACAAACAAAACACTGAGACATGCCCTAACAAACAAAACACTGAGACATGCCCTAACAAACAAAACACTGAGACATGCCCTAACAAACAAAACACTGGGACATGCCCTAACAAACAAAACACTGAGACATGTCCTAACAAACAAAACACTGGGACATGCCCTAACAAACAAAACACTCCAACATGCCCTAACAAACAAAACACTGAGACATGCCCTAACAAACAAAACACTGAGACATGCCCTAACAAACAAAACACTGAGACATGCCCTAACAAACAAAACACTGAGACATGCCCTAACAAACAAAACACTGAGACATGCCCTAACAAACAAAACACTGAGACATGTCCTAACAAACAAAACACTGAGACATGCCCTAACAAACAAAACACTCCAACATGCCCTAACAAACAAAACACTGAGACATGCCCTAACAAACAAAACACTCCAACATGTCCTAACAAACAAAACACTGAGACATGCCCTAACAAACAAAACACTCCAACATGCCCTAACAAACAAAACACTGAGACATGTCCTAACAAACAAAACACTGGGACATGCCCTAACAAACAAAACACTCCAACATGCCCTAACAAACAAAACACTTCAACATGCCCTAACAAACAAAACACTGAGACATGCCCTAACAAACAAAACACTGAGACATGTCCTAACAAACAAAACACTGAGACATGCCCTAACAAACAAAACACTGAGACATGCCCTAACAAACAAAACACTCCAACATGCCCTAACAAACAAAACACTGAGACATGCCCTAACAAACAAAACACTGAGACATGCCCTAACAAACAAAACACTGAGACATGTCCTAACAAACAAAACACTGAGACATGCCCTAACAAACAAAACACTGAGACATGCCCTAACAAACAAAACACTCCAACATGCCCTAACAAACAAAACACTTCAACATGCCCTAACAAACAAAACACTGAGACATGCCCTAACAAACAAAACACTCCAACATGCCCTAACAAACAAAACACTGAGACATGCCCTAACAAACAAAACACTCCAACATGCCCTAACAAACAAAACACTGAGACATGTCCTAACAAACAAAACACTGGGACATGCCCTAACAAACAAAACACTGAGACATGCCCTAACAAACAAAACACTGAGACATGCCCTAACAAACAAAACACTGAGACATGCCCTAACAAACAAAACACTCCAACATGCCCTAACAAACAAAACACTTCAACATGCCCTAACAAACAAAACACTGAGACATGCCCTAACAAACAAAACACTGAGACATGCCCTAACAAACAAAACACTGAGACATGCCCTAACAAACAAAACACTGAGACATGCCCTAACAAACAAAACACTGGGACATGCCCTAACAAACAAAACACTGAGACATGTCCTAACAAACAAAACACTGAGACATGTCCTAACAAACAAAACACTGAGACATGCCCTAACAAACAAAACACTGAGACATGCCCTAACAAACAAAACACTGAGACATGCCCTAACAAACAAAACACTGAGACATGCCCTAACAAACAAAACACTGAGACATGCCCTAACAAACAAAACACTGGGACATGCCCTAACAAACAAAACACTGAGACATGGCCTAACAAACAAAACACTGAGACATGCCCTAACAAACAAAACACTGAGACATGCCCTAACAAACAAAACACTGAGACATGCCCTAACAAACAAAACACTGAGACATGTCCTAACAAACAAAACACTGAGACATGCCCTAACAAACAAAACACTGAGACATGTCCTAACAAACAAAACACTGAGACATGCCCTAACAAACAAAACACTCCAACATGCCCTAACAAACAAAACACTTCAACATGCCCTAACAAACAAAACACTGAGACATGCCCTAACAAACAAAACACTCCAACATGCCCTAACAAACAAAACACTGAGACATGCCCTAACAAACAAAACACTCCAACATGCCCTAACAAAGAAAACACTGAGACATGTCCTAACAAACAAAACACTGGGACATGCCCTAACAAACAAAACACTCCAACATGCCCTAACAAACAAAACACTGAGACATGCCCTAACAAACAAAACACTGAGACATGCCCTAACAAACAAAACACTCCAACATGCCCTAACAAACAAAACACTTCAACATGCCCTAACAAACAAAACACTGAGACATGCCCTAACAAACAAAACACTGAGACATGCCCTAACAAACAAAACACTGAGACATGCCCTAACAAACAAAACACTGAGACATGCCCTAACAAACAAAACACTGAGACATGCCCTAACAAACAAAACACTGGGACATGCCCTAACAAACAAAACACTGAGACATGCCCTAACAAACAAAACACTGAGACATGCCCTAACAAACAAAACACTGAGACATGCCCTAACAAACAAAACACTGGGACATGCCCTAACAAACAAAACACTGAGACATGTCCTAACAAACAAAACACTGAGACATGCCCTAACAAACAAAACACTGAGACATGCCCTAACAAACAAAACACTGGGACATGCCCAACAAACAAAACACTCAACATGCCCTAACAAACAAAACACTGAGACATGCCCTAACAAACAAAACACTGAGACATGCCCTAACAAACAAAACACTCGAGACATGCCCTAACAAACAAAACACTGCAGACATGCCCTAACAAACAAAACACTGAGACATGCCCTAACAAACAAAACACTGAGACATGCCCTAACAAACAAAACACTGAGACATGCCCTAACAAACAAAACACTGAGACATGCCCTAACAAACAAAACACTGAGACATGCCCTAACAAACAAAACACTGAGACATGCCCTAACAAACAAAACACTGAGACATGCCCTAACAAACAAAACACTGAGACATGCCCTAACAAACAAAACACTGAGACATGCCCTAACAAACAAAACACTGAGACATGCCCTAACAAACAAAACACTGAGACATGCCCTAACAAACAAAACACTGAGACATGCCCTAACAAACAAAACACTGAGACATGCCCTAACAAACAAAACACTGAGACATGCCCTAACAAACAAAACACTGAGACATGCCCTAACAAACAAAACACTGAGACATGCCCTAACAAACAAAACACTGAGACATGCCCTAACAAACAAAACACTGAGACATGCCCTAACAAACAAAACACTGGGACATGCCCTAACAAACAAAACACTGAGACATGTCCTAACAAACAAAACACTGAGACATGCCCTAACAAACAAAACACTGAGACATGCCCTAACAAACAAAACACTGAGACATGCCCTAACAAACAAAACACTGAGACATGCCCTAACAAACAAAACACTGAGACATGCCCTAACAAACAAAACACTGAGACATGCCCTAACAAACAAAACACTGAGACATGCCCTAACAAACAAAACACTGGGACATGCCCTAACAAACAAAACACTGAGACATGTCCTAACAAACAAAACACTGAGACATGCCCTAACAAACAAAACACTGAGACATGCCCTAACAAACAAAACACTGAGACATGCCCTAACAAACAAAACACTGAGACATGTCCTAACAAACAAAACACTGAGACATGCCCTAACAAACAAAACACTGAGACATGCCCTAACAAACAAAACACTGAGACATGCCCTAACAAACAAAACACTGAGACATGCCCTAACAAACAAAACACTGAGACATGCCCTAACAAACAAAACACTGAGACATGCCCTAACAAACAAAACACTGAGACATGCCCTAACAAACAAAACACTGAGACATGCCCTAACAACAAAACACTGAGACATGCCCTAACAAACAAAACACTGAGACATGCCCTAACAAACAAAACACTGAGACATGCCCTAACAAACAAAACACTGAGACATGCCCTAACAAACAAAACACTGAGACATGCCCTAACAAACAAAACACTGAGACATGCCCTAACAAACAAAACACTGAGACATGCCCTAACAAACAAAACACTCCAACATGTCCTAACAAACAAAACACTGAGACATGCCCTAACAAACAAAACACTCCAACATGCCCTAACAAACAAAACACTGAGACATGTCCTAACAAACAAAACACTGGGACATGCCCTAACAAACAAAACACTCCAACATGCCCTAACAAACAAAACACTGAGACATGCCCTAACAAACAAAACACTCCAACATGCCCTAACAAACAAAACACTGAGACATGCCCTAACAAACAAAACACTGAGACATGTCCTAACAAACAAAACACTGAGACATGCCCTAACAAACAAAACACTAAGACATGTCCTAACAAACAAAACACTGAGACATGCCCTAACAAACAAAACACTGAGACATGCCCTAACAAACAAAACACTGAGACATGCCCTAACAAACAAAACACTGAGACATGCCCTAACAAACAAAACACTGAGACATGCCCTAACAAACAAAACACTGAGACATGCCCTAACAAACAAAACACTGAGACATGCCCTAACAAACAAAACACTGAGACATGTCCTAACAAACAAAACACTGAGACATGCCCTAACAAACAAAACACTCCAACATGCCCTAACAAACAAAACACTGAGACATGCCCTAACAAACAAAACACTGAGACATGCCCTAACAAACAAAACACTGAGACATGTCCTAACAAACAAAACACTGAGACATGCCCTAACAAACAAAACACTGAGACATGTCCTAACAAACAAAACACTGAGACATGCCCTAACAAACAAAACACTGAGACATGCCCTAACAAACAAAACACTGAGACATGCCCTAACAAACAAAACACTGAGACATGCCCTAACAAACAAAACACTCCAACATGCCCTAACAAACAAAACACTGAGACATGCCCTAACAAACAAAACACTCCAACATGCCCTAACAAACAAAACACTGAGACATGTCCTAACAAACAAAACACTGGGACATGCCCTAACAAACAAAACACTCCAACATGCCCTAACAAACAAAACACTGAGACATGCCCTAACAAACAAAACACTGAGACATGCCCTAACAAACAAAACACTCCAACATGCCCTAACAAACAAAACACTTCAACATGCCCTAACAAACAAAACACTGAGACATGCCCTAACAAACAAAACACTGAGACATGCCCTAACAAACAAAACACTGAGACATGCCCTAACAAACAAAACACTGAGACATGCCCTAACAAACAAAACACTGAGACATGCCCTAACAAACAAAACACTCCAACATGCCCTAACAAACAAAACACTGAGACATGTCCTAACAAACAAAACACTGAGACATGCCCTAACAAACAAAACACTGAGACATGCCCTAACAAACAAAACACTGAGACATGCCCTAACAAACAAAACACTGAGACATGCCCTAACAAACAAAACACTGAGACATGCCCTAACAAACAAAACACTGAGACATGCCCTAACAAACAAAACACTGGGACATGCCCTAACAAACAAAACACTGAGACATGGCCTAACAAACAAAACACTGAGACATGCCCTAACAAACAAAACACTGAGACATGCCCTAACAAACAAAACACTGAGACATGCCCTAACAAACAAAACACTGAGACATGTCCTAACAAACAAAACACTGAGACATGCCCTAACAAACAAAACACTGAGACATGTCCTAACAAACAAAACACTGAGACATGCCCTAACAAACAAAACACTGAGACATGCCCTAACAAACAAAACACTGAGACATGCCCTAACAAACAAAACACTGAGACATGCCCTAACAAACAAAACACTGAGACATGCCCTAACAAACAAAACACTGAGACATGCCCTAACAAACAAAACACTGAGACATGCCCTAACAAACAAAACACTGAGACATGCCCTAACAAACAAAACACTGAGACATGCCCTAACAAACAAAACACTCCAACATGTCCTAACAAACAAAACACTGAGACATGCCCTAACAAACAAAACACTCCAACATGCCCTAACAAACAAAACACTGAGACATGTCCTAACAAACAAAACACTGGGACATGCCCTAACAAACAAAACACTCCAACATGCCCTAACAAACAAAACACTCCAACATGCCCTAACAAACAAAACACTGAGACATGCCCTAACAAACAAAACACTCCAACATGCCCTAACAAACAAAACACTGAGACATGTCCTAACAAACAAAACACTGAGACATGCCCTAACAAACAAAACACTCCAACATGCCCTAACAAACAAAACACTGAGACATGCCCTAACAAACAAAACACTCCAACATGTCCTAACAAACAAAACACTGAGACATGCCCTAACAAACAAAACACTCCAACATGCCCTAACAAACAAAACACTGAGACATGTCCTAACAAACAAAACACTGGGACATGCCCTAACAAACAAAACACTCCAACATGCCCTAACAAACAAAACACTGAGACATGCCCTAACAAACAAAACACTGAGACATGCCCTAACAAACAAAACACTCCAACATGCCCTAACAAACAAAACACTTCAACATGCCCTAACAAACAAAACACTGAGACATGCCCTAACAAACAAAACACTGAGACATGTCCTAACAAACAAAACACTGAGACATGCCCTAACAAACAAAACACTGAGACATGCCCTAACAAACAAATCACTCCAACATGCCCTAACAAACAAAACACTGAGACATGTCCTAACAAACAAAACACTGGGACATGCCCTAACAAACAAAACACTCCAACATGCCCTAACAAACAAAACACTGAGACATGCCCTAACAAACAAAACACTGAGACATGCCCTAACAAACAAAACACTCCAACATGCCCTAACAAACAAAACACTTCAACATGCCCTAACAAACAAAACACTGAGACATGCCCTAACAAACAAAACACTCCAACATGCCCTAACAAACAAAACACTGAGACATGCCCTAACAAACAAAACACTCCAACATGCCCTAACAAACAAAACACTGAGACATGTCCTAACAAACAAAACACTGGGACATGCCCTAACAAACAAAACACTCCAACATGCCCTAACAAACAAAACACTGAGACATGCCCTAACAAACAAAACACTGAGACATGCCCTAACAAACAAAACACTCCAACATGCCCTAACAAACAAAACACTTCAACATGCCCTAACAAACAAAACACTGAGACATGCCCTAACAAACAAAACACTGAGACATGCCCTAACAAACAAAACACTGAGACATGCCCTAACAAACAAAACACTGAGACATGCCCTAACAAACAAAACACTGAGACATGCCCTAACAAACAAAACACTGAGACATGCCCTAACAAACAAAACACTGAGACATGCCCTAACAAACAAAACACTGAGACATGTCCTAACAAACAAAACACTGAGACATGCCCTAACAAACAAAACACTGAGACATGTCCTAACAAACAAAACACTAAGACATGCCCTAACAAACAAAACACTGAGACATGCCCTAACAAACAAAACACTGAGACATGCCCTAACAAACAAAACACTGAGACATGCCCTAACAAACAAAACACTGAGACATGCCCTAACAAACAAAACACTGAGACATGCCCTAACAAACAAAACACTGAGACATGCCCTAACAAACAAAACACTCCAACATGCCCTAACAAACAAAACACTGAGACATGTCCTAACAAACAAAACACTGGGACATGCCCTAACAAACAAAACACTCCAACATGCCCTAACAAACAAAACACTGAGACATGCCCTAACAAACAAAACACTGAGACATGCCCTAACAAACAAAACACTCCAACATGCCCTAACAAACAAAACACTTCAACATGCCCTAACAAACAAAACACTGAGACATGCCCTAACAAACAAAACACTCCAACATGCCCTAACAAACAAAACACTGAGACATGCCCTAACAAACAAAACACTCCAACATGCCCTAACAAACAAAACACTGAGACATGTCCTAACAAACAAAACACTGGGACATGCCCTAACAAACAAAACACTCCAACATGCCCTAACAAACAAAACACTGAGACATGCCCTAACAAACAAAACACTGAGACATGCCCTAACAAACAAAACACTCCAACATGCCCTAACAAACAAAACACTTCAACATGCCCTAACAAACAAAACACTGAGACATGCCCTAACAAACAAAACACTCCAACATGCCCTAACAAACAAAACACTGAGACATGCCCTAACAAACAAAACACTCCAACATGCCCTAATGTAGTAGAGTGATGTTGTTCCCCTAGATTATGCACCAAGTTGCACGCAAGGACAGTTCAAGTAGGCCAGGTCAAGAGGGGATGTTAATAAGTTAATAACAATAATAATAATTCAATGTGTTTTCTTTATTTAATTACAGCAGCATAGTTAATGTTATTTTTCGGTGTACAAACATTTTTTGATATCTATATTGCAAATACACCTAATTGTAAAAGTTTGTATATTTTGGTTTGGTCCATCGCGGGTTATCCGTACTTACGGACCCTTTTATCGTTCTCTTTTGGCCGGACCTTCAGCTAGCAAGGTATGTTGTCCTTGGCGCCGTAATTTGGCAATATAAAACTGTGGTAAAGTTACATAAAGTGCTGTTACGCAATTATATGTTTTGTTACAATGTGAACAATTATAAAGATTTATGTTAACTTTCACCAAGCTCGCTAATTAGGGTACCTATTGTAACTCGGGAGTATTTGGGACCGTGTTTGAGTGAGTTGCTATGTGCTCACGCAGGTGCCCGAGAGCTGTGACTGCACCGAGGGCTAACATATTGTGTGTTGTCTCTTCGTGTGCAGGTATGTCTTTTATTTTGTTCCGAATATGTTGTATATAATTTTAATTGTATTGTATAGTGTGCTGTTGGGCACTGAATGTATGTGTGCAGTTCCCGCTCTTTTGGCCGGACCTTCAGCTAGCAAGGTGCCCGAGAGCTGTGACTGCACCGAGGGCTAACATATTGTGTGTTGTCTCTTTGTGTGCAGGACCAATAAACATGATTCAACCATCATAATTCCAGTTGTGGCAGTGTCCTGATTAAAAGTACACAACGCAGAACGAACCACGCTACAAACTGGTGCCGTGACCTGCCGACTGGTCAGCTCAAGCCGACCCCCGGGAGCTGTGCATGTGGCTGAGGTGCACGACCTGCGCATGCGCATTTGTTGATGGTTTGCTGTAAGCTAATATATACTGTGAACAGTGAATGTGAGTGTACCATACTCATTAGATACAGGTATTCGTGCTTATTTGTATGTTTTTGATGAATTTGTTTATTGCAATTTTTTTTTGTATTTGATTGCAGTAATTACATTGTATTTTAGTGCTCTGTTGAGCCATGGAAGACTCTCAAGTCCACAAATTTAGTTATGCTGGGGATTTTAGTGTGGGTAGAGGGAGGGGTGTCCTTGCATTTACACCACTTGTACAGTCAGCTCCTGGGAGTAGAGCGTTTGCTAGTCCTGAGTTTGCAAGCGCTGGGAGGGGTAGGCTGTTTGTTCCACCTGACCAGGGTATCCCACCTCTGTCTTTTGATGTACCGTCATCCACAGTCCTCAGTGATAATGGGACGCCTCCGAGTCAGCTTAGTGACATTATTAAGCAGATTGGTTCAGAGATAGGTGAATCTATCAGAGCGAGTTTACTGCAGTCTGGGGTTTCAAGTCTTGCTCCTGCCTGTCCCTCTCACCAACCCCAGCAGTTTCCCCTGCCTGAGCAGTGTGGGTCAACCTTTATTGATGCGTCCAAGCTGAATCTGGTTGTGAAGTCCGATGTTAGTCCTCCACCTTTCTTTAGGGGTGATGGCTCAGATAAGTACTCTGTCCTGGAGTGGGAGGAGTTAATGGGAGTCTACTTAGAGAAGAGGGGTTACACTGGGTCTGAGAATGTTGGGGAGGTGATGTCTAGGCTCATGGGGAGGGCACGGGATGTGACCAAAGTCTGGATGCGTAACAACCCTGTTGTCACAGATGTTAAGGCGGTGTTCAGTGTTCTCAAACAACACTTTGGGGATACTGTCTGCTCAGGTATGCCATTAGCTGATTTCTATTCAATCAAACCATATGCTAATGAGGGTCCAATAGATTTCTGGATTAGGCTTAACAAAGCTGCAGTGGCAGCCAAACAGTACCTTGTGAGTGAGGGCAGGACCCTACCCAATGAGTGCTCAGAGTTGGCAGTCATGTTTGTACGCAACTGTCCTGATAAAGAGTTGGCCCAAGTGTTCAAGAGCAAAGCCCTTCATGACTGGACAGCCAGTGAGGTACAGAATCAGTTGGATGAACTGTTAAGGGAACGTAAAGCATGTAGAACACAACTTTCACAGCAGGTGGCTGCCGTCTTTGACTCCCCCCAGGAGGGAGTGGGTCCTGTGAACAGACCTAAGGTGTCATCCTTTTCTCAATGTGGCCGTGAACCAGACCAGGCACCATCTATATCTGAGGGTGAGACATTAGAGAAGGTTTTGACTTTGTTAGAGAAGGCTCTGGTCAGCAATACTCAGTCTGTGAACAGAGGGCCCCGTAAACAGTTCCACAAACGTCAGCGTGAGTGCGCCGTCTGTGGAAGCACTAATCACTGGACCAAAGCTCACTGTCAGATGCACCAGCTGTGCTTCAAGTGCTTCTCTCCGGGCCACATGAGCTTTGACTGTAGTGAGGCTGGGCAGCGACAGAGCCCTGGATGTGGACAGACTGGCAGGTCTCAGGAAAACTAGAATGCCTCCATTCTGAGGAGGGCAATGTGGGGCAGTCTTATTTTTCCTCCACTGATGATGATATCCAATCTGTTTATTCTTACTTTTGTGAGTCAGTACCCAAGAACAACACAGTCATTTTTCAGAACACAATGAGAATTACTCCGAATGACAGTTTGTTTTACACCTCTGTGCTAGTACAGGATAAAGTTGAGCTGAAGGGGATGTTAGATAGTGGGTCCATGGCTACTACTCTGCGCGCAGATATTGTACCTCGGTTGAGGGAGGCAGGAGTGGTAGAGGGGAACTTTCTAGCTCCTTCAGATATCATCCTGGTGGGTTGTGGTGGGAAGCAAACTAGCCCAGTGGGCATGTGTGATTTAAAAATTCAGCTTTATGGTTTCAGCTATGTCGTCCCAGTGCTTATTGTAGATGGGCAGGTTGATGAACTCATTGTGGGCACTAATGTGTTGAAGTCTTTGATTAGACAGTTCAAATCAAATGACAGCTACTGGCGGGTGGTGGGTACACCAGGTTCCTCTAGCCAGTGCGATGACAGCCACTTCCTGCGTCTTCTGTCAAATCTGGAGAGATGGAGAGGAGACTCTATCCCAGATAAAGTAGGCACCATTAAGTTGAAGAGGGCAGTAACACTCCAACCCATGAGTGAGCATCTGGTGTGGGGCCGCCTACCCCCAAAGACAAAACTTTCTGTGGGCAGTACTGTTGTTGTCGAGCCCAGCACGTCTCGTTGTGTGAATCGACACATACTAGTGGGGAGAGTAGTTACGCCTCTGTGGGGGGATGGATGGCTACCTGTGAAGATAGTGAATCCAACAACATCACCAGTTACCCTGAGACGAAATGCTAAAGTGGCGGATGTGTATCCTTGCATTGCATTAGAGGATTTTGATGATGTCAAGCAGCAAGCAGCTTACCAGAACGTGGCTAAAGTTCAATGTGACAGCTCACACGGCAGTCTGACAGCTAAGAGTTCAGTTGGTGGCAGTGTAGTTCATGGCAACAGTACACTGAGCAATCTTGGACTTCAAGGCCTGTCTGTTGAGGAGTGTCCAGTTTCACAGTTCTGGAAGGATAAACTTGTCAATTTAATTGGGAAGTATGACACAGTGTTCTCTAGACATAGCCTAGATTGTGGTGAGGCAAAGGGGTTCTGCCATCGCATACGGCTGACTGATGACCGCCCATTTCGATTACCTTATCGTAGGCTTTCTCCAGCTCATTACCAAAAACTCAGGGAAACACTGGATGATATGGAGGAAAAGTAAATCGTCAGAAAATCCAGCAGTGAGTATGCCTCACCTTTGGTGCTGGTATGGAAAAAGAATGGGGACTTGCGCCTATGTACTGACTTTAGGTGGTTAAATGCACGCACTGTAAAGGACGCTCATCCCCTGCCTCATCAGGCTGATGTACTGGCCGCGCTGGGAGGTAATGCCTTCTTCAGCACAATGGACTTGACGTCAGGGTATTATAACGTGCCACTGCATGAAGAGGATAAGAAATACACTGCCTTTTCCTCTCCTTTAGGTCTGCACGAGTACAATCGGTTGCCTCAGGGCCTATGCAACAGCCCGGCTACGTTTATGAGAATGATGCTGACCATCTTTGGTGACCAAAACTTTCTAAGTCTCCTTTGTTATTTGGATGATCTGATGGTTTTTGCTAAGACTGAGGAAGAGAGTCTGCAGAGACTTGAGATGGTTTTTCAGTGGTTGCAGGAGCACAATCTTAAACTGTCTCCGTCTAAGTGCAAGTTTTTGAGGAGGTCTGTTAAGTTTTTGGGTCACATCATTTCTCAGGAGGGTGTAGCCACTGACCCTGCTAAAGTTCAAACTATTTTGAACGTGACTGAGAGCGAGATGATGGAAGCTGATGGTGTCACTCCGTCTCCTAGCAAAATCCGTTCTTTTCTTGGTATGGTAGTATACTATCAACACTACATTGAGAATTGTTCCATGGTTGCTAGGCTGTTGTTTCAGCTAACTACAGGTCAGAAGAAGCCTAGGGGAGGCAAGGGTAGGAGGAGGCCTGGTCCCTCTCGCAGGCTCACTGCTGCAGACTGGACTGCCGAATGTCAACTCGCTTTTGAAGCTTTGAAATCAGCACTAGTTGACCAGGCACTGCTGGCTCATCCAGATTTTTCTCAGCCATTTTTACTTTCTGTGGATGCATCTACTAGTGGTTTTGGAGCTGTACTATCCCAAGTGCAAGATGGGATGGCAATAGCCAGGCCAATAGCTTTTGCTAGTAAATCTCTTAATCATGCACAATCCATGTATCCTGCTCACCGGCTGGAATTTCTAGCCATGAAATGGGCCATTCATGATAAATTCGGCCATTGGCTGCGAGGGCATAAGTTTACTGTGTGGACCGACAACAATCCACTCAAATATATTCTTACAAAGCCGAGACTTGATGCATGCGAGCAGAGATGGGTCGCAAAGCTGGCACCCTTTGACTTTGATATCCAGTACATACCAGGTCCCAAGAATGTCGTTGCTGATGCCTTGAGCAGAGAGCCATTTGTTCGCTCCACAGTTTTGCACCGACTGACAAGAATCCCATATGATGTCCTGCTGGAGGAAGCCAGAGGTCTTCGAGTGGGTGATGTTCAAGACATGTTCCGCCTCTCCTGTGAACAGCCCAAGGCTGGCTGTGGAACGTCTATGGCTCCTGGGAGTGAGTTAAGTAGAGCTGGAGACGATGTCAGTGGGTTGGTTTCCTGTGAAGAGGTGTCTGCTGTCCTCCATGCTCACCGCCGATGGGATGATGGTGCCACGGTGAGGGCCATTTCACATGCGCAGCACCTTGAGAAGTTGATGTCCATGGGTCAGAGCCCTTTACCTGTCTTTACACACAAGGAGCTGTATGATAACCAGTCACTGGATCCTGTCATCAGCAGAGTCATGTTCTTTGTAGATAGAGGCCGGCGCCCATCTAGGAGAGAGCGAGTCCTTGAAGCTAATGAAACAGTTTATACTCTAAGACAGTGGGGAAAACTCACCACACGGTTAGGATTCTGTATCGTGTCTCAAAACACCCAGTGAGTAAGAAGAAAATATTCCAGTATGTTGTACCTGTGTCTTTGAGAGGCCTTGTGTTGAAGGGAGTTCATGATGATGCTGGTCATCAGGGTCAGCAGCGCACATTGTGGCTTACGAGACAGCGGTTTTACTGGGACTCTATGGAAAAGGATGTCAAGGAATACGTGGCCCACTGTAAGAGATGCGTGTTGAGTAAAGCACCTGAGCCTGAAGCAAGAGCTCCACTTGTCTCCATTGTGACAACGGCACCTTTGGAACTTGTGTGTATTGATTTCTGGACTGCAGAAGATTCAAACAACAAGTCTATTGATGTGTTAGTAGTGACTGATCACTTTACTAAGCTGGCATGTGCGTATCCGTGTCCAAACCAGTCTGCTAAGACTGTGGCTCGTGTTCTCTGGAATAATTTCTTCTGCGTTTATGGGTTCGCTGATTGTATCCATTCTGACAGGGGTGCTAACTTTGAAAGTTCACTTATTGCAGAATTACTTCAGTTATCTGGTGTTGGAAAGTCCCACACCACACCTTATCATCCCATGGGGAACGGTCAAGCAGAACGTCTAAATCGCACGCTGGGTGGGATGATTAGAGCTCTGCCAGCTAGGTCCAAGGCTAAATGGCCTCAGATGTTGAACACATTGACATTCTCCTATAACTGCACTGTTCACGAGACTACTGGGTTTCCGCCCTTCTTCTTGATGTTTGGACGCACCCCTAGGCTGCCAGTAGATGTTATGTTTGAAAGTGTGCTGTTGGATGGGGACACGGTCGATGTGGATAAGTATGTCCAGTCTTTGGGTGAGGATCTGAGAGAAGCCATGACATTGGCTCAGCAGCATGCAAGTAAGCAACAAAAGAGACAAGCCGAGGTCTACAACAGACGGTCGAAGGGTCATTCGGTAGAGAAGGGAGACAGAGTTCTACTTGCTAACAAGGGAGAGAGGGGCAAGAAGAAACTGGCTGATCGCCGGGACAGTGCGGTGTACATAGTTGTTGCGAAGAACAGCTCACTGAACACATATCGTATACAGCACCCTACCACTGGACGCATCAAGACGGTGCATAGGAACCTGATTATGCCAGTCAACTTTCTGCCTTTGCCTTCTTGGGAGGAACCTGAGAGTCACGGTTTATCTATCGAGTGGTGACGTGTTCTCTGAGATGTCTGCAGCGTCCAGCAAAATGGATGGGAGTGACGCAAGGACTGTCCACTGGGTAGCAAGCCTTCCTGAGTCTTCTGGGAGGATATTCCAAGAGGATAGTGTAGTCCCAGTTGATGGAAGTGAAGTGGAACGGCCATATGACGTCCCCTTGAGTGAGGTGTGCTCAGTAGAAGTGGACCAGAGAGAGATCCCCAAAGCCTACAAGAGTTCTGATGGCGAAACTCCATTCAGTGGGGATGGTGCTGTAACAGATGTTGTTAACTTGGTTGAAGATGCTTTGTCAGTGTGGTCTGTGGCAATCTACCAGGATTCTGATCAGTCGTCTGACACTACTAGTGTTGAGTCTGTAACTGAAAGTGTGCTGGCTCCGGATAGGCCGAGTTGTAGTATTCCCCAACCTGAGGTTAGACCTCTGAGCACGGTTAGTGCTGTCCGTGACATTCCTGCTAGGTTTTTGGGTGAGGGTGTTCGGACTAGACTAGGTAGATTTATTAAGCCAGTGAATAGGTTAATCCAAACTATGTCTACACAGGAAATGAAACCGTTCTTGGTTTCTCAGTGACGGTAGGATATTGCCTACCTTTTCATTTTTTTGGGTGTATATGGTAATCTAACTGGGTCTTAGAGTGATTTGTGGGTTGGTCTAATATTTTTGACAATTCATGTAACTTTGTGTGTAGTTCATCAGCATAAAATGTATTTGGCATTTTTTGTATACGGTTGAATAAGGGATTAGCTACCTCTTATTTTTTCCTAATCCTTCGTGGGATAGCTTTCCAGCTGATCGACCATTTGTGGGTCTAGACTTAAGGGACTACACTGGGTTACTCCGTCGCTCTGTGGGTGTGAATTTTTTTTTTCTTTCTTTGCTTTGTTACCTTCGAGGTAATGTGTTTTGTTTTGTGCCTATAATCTAGTGTAATACAGTGGGGGTGAATGTAGTAGAGTGATGTTGTTCCCCTAGATTATGCACCAAGTTGCACGCAAGGACAGTTCAAGTAGGCCAGGTCAAGAGGGGATGTTAATAAGTTAATAACAATAATAATAATTCAATGTGTTTTCTTTATTTAATTACAGCAGCATAGTTAATGTTATTTTTCGGTGTACAATTTTTTTTTGATATCTATATTGTAAATACACCTAATTGTAAAAGTTGGTATATTTTGGTTTGGTCCATCGCGGGTTATCCGTACTTACGGACCCTTTTATCGTTCTCTTTTGGCCGGACCTTCAGCTAGCAAGGTATGTTGTCCTTGGCGCCGTAATTTGGCAATATAAAACTGTGGTAAAGTTACATAAAGTGCTGTTACGCAATTATATGTTTTGTTACAATGTGAACAATTATAAAGATTTATGTTAACTTTCACCAAGCTCGCTAATTAGGGTACCTATTGTAACTCGGGAGTATTTGGGACCGTGTTTGAGTGAGTTGCTATGTGCTCACGCAGGTGCCCGAGAGCTGTGACTGCACCGAGGGCTAACATATTGTGTGTTGTCTCTTCGTGTGCAGGTATGTCTTTTATTTTGTTCCGAATATGTTGTATATAATTTTAATTGTATTGTATAGTGTGCTGTTGGGCACTGAATGTATGTGTGCAGTTCCCGCTCTTTTGGCCGGACCTTCAGCTAGCAAGGTGCCCGAGAGCTGTGACTGCACCGAGGGCTAACATATTGTGTGTTGTCTCTTCGTGTGCAGGACCAATAAACATGATTCAACCATCATAATTCCAGTTGTGGCAGTGTCCTGATTAAAAGTACACAACGCAGAAAGAACCACGCTACACTAACAAACAAAACACTGAGACATGCCCTAACAAACAAAACACTGAGACATGCCCTAACAAACAAAACACTGAGACATGTCCTAACAAACAAAACACTGAGACATGCCCTAACAAACAATACACTGAGACATGCCCTAACAAACAAAACACTCCAACATGCCCTAACAAACAAAACACTGAGACATGCCCTAACAAACAAAACACTAAGACATGCCCTAACAAACAAAACACTCCAACATGCCCTAACAAACAAAACACTGAGACATGCCCTAACAAACAAAACACTGAGACATGCCCTAACAAACAAAACACTGAGACATGCCCTAACAAACAAAACACTGAGACATGCCCTAACAAACAAAACACTGAGACATGCCCTAACAAACAAAACACTGAGACATGCCCTAACAAACAAAACACTGAGACATGCCCTAACAAACAAAACACTGAGACATGTCCTAACAAACAAAACACTGAGACATGCCCTAACAAACAAAACACTGAGACATGTCCTAACAAACAAAACACTCCAACATGCCCTAACAAACAAAACACTGAGACATGCCCTAACAAACAAAACACTCCAACATGCCCTAACAAACAAAACACTGAGACATGTCCTAACAAACAAAACACTGAGACATGCCCTAACAAACAAAACACTCCAACATGCCCTAACAAACAAAACACTGAGACATGCCCTAACAAACAAAACACTGAGACATGCCCTAACAAACAAAACACTGAGACATGCCCTAACAAACAAAACACTCCAACATGCCCTAACAAACAAAACACTGAGACATGCCCTAACAAACAAAACACTGAGACATGCCCTAACAAACAAAACACTGAGACATGCCCTAACAAACAAAACACTCCAACATGCCCTAACAAACAAAACACTGAGACATGCCCTAACAAACAAAACACTGAGACATGTCCTAACAAACAAAACACTGAGACATGCCCTAACAAACAAAACACTGAGACATGCCCTAACAAACAAAACACTGAGACATGCCCTAACAAACAAAACACTGAGACATGCCCTAACAAACAAAACACTGAGACATGCCCTAACAAACAAAACACTGAGACATGCCCTAACAAACAAAACACTGAGACATGTCCTAACAAACAAAACACTGAGACATGCCCTAACAAACAAAACACTGAGACATGTCCTAACAAACAAAACACTCCAACATGCCCTAACAAACAAAACACTGAGACATGCCCTAACAAACAAAACACTGAGACATGCCCTAACAAACAAAACACTCCAACATGCCCTAACAAACAAAACACTGAGACATGCCCTAACAAACAAAACACTGAGACATGCCCTAACAAACAAAACACTGAGACATGCCCTAACAAACAAAACACTCCAACATGCCCTAACAAACAAAACACTGAGACATGCCCTAACAAACAAAACACTGAGACATGCCCTAACAAACAAAACACTGAGACATGCCCTAACAAACAAAACACTCCAACATGCCCTAACAAACAAAACACTGAGACATGCCCTAACAAACAAAACACTGAGACATGTCCTAACAAACAAAACACTGAGACATGCCCTAACAAACAAAACACTGAGACATGCCCTAACAAACAAAACACTGAGACATGCCCTAACAAACAAAACACTGAGACATGCCCTAACAAACAAAACACTGAGACATGCCCTAACAAACAAAACACTGAGACATGCCCTAACAAACAAAACACTGAGACATGTCCTAACAAACAAAACACTGAGACATGCCCTAACAAACAAAACACTGAGACATGTCCTAACAAACAAAACACTCCAACATGCCCTAACAAACAAAACACTGAGACATGCCCTAACAAACAAAACACTGAGACATGCCCTAACAAACAAAACACTCCAACATGCCCTAACAAACAAAACACTGAGACATGCCCTAACAAACAAAACACTGAGACATGTCCTAACAAACAAAACACTGGGACATGCCCTAACAAACAAAACACTCCAACATGCCCTAACAAACAAAACACTGAGACATGTCCTAACAAACAAAACACTGAGACATGCCCTAACAAACAAAACACTCCAACATGCCCTAACAAACAAAACACTGAGACATGCCCTAACAAACAAAACACTGAGACATGCCCTAACAAACAAAACATTGAGACATGCCCTAACAAACAAAACACTCCAACATGCCCTAACAAACAAAACACTGAGACATGCCCTAACAAACAAAACACTGAGACATGCCCTAACAAACAAAACACTCCAACATGCCCTAACAAACAAAACACTGAGACATGCCCTAACAAACAAAACACTCCAACATGCCCTAACAAACAAAACACTGAGACATGCCCTAACAAACAAAACACTGAGACATGCCCTAACAAACAAAACACTCAATCAAGGGACCCCACAGCGTGACATTGTAAATTCATTTATTTTTATCTGAGCTGTTGGTACAAACGTTTAACATTGGTGTGTGTGTGTGAGAGAGATAGAGAGAATGTATGTCTGATGATAATATGTGATGATATAAACCAGAGGAACAGGAGCTGTGAAGACATGTTCTGAAATCAACACAAGTAAGGAACAGCCCTGGTACTGGATGTATGAAATCAAAAACTAAACCAGATGCAGGAAACAGGACACGGTTGTATTCAAACTAAACCAGATGCAGGAAACAGGACACGGTTGTATTCAATCTAAACCAGATGCAGGAAACAGGACACGGTTGTATTCAAACTAAACCAGATGCAGGAAACAGGACACGGTTGTATTCAATCTAAACCAGATGCAGGAAACAGGACACGGTTGTATTCAAACTAAACCAGATGCAGGAAACAGGACACGGTTGTATTCAAACTAAACCAGATGCAGGAAACAGGACACGGTTGTATTCAAACTAAACCAGATGCAGGAAACAGGACATGGTTGTATTCATTAGGCACCAAACAGAAGCAAACAGTGAAGGACTACCTGAACTTATCCAGTAGGAAACACTCAATTTCATTACAAAGCATTTTCTGTTGCAAAACACTTTGCTACGTTTTCCTAGTGTGCACAAATTAATATACCACAGGACAGGGTCATATTCACTAGGAATCAAACAGAATGAATACACCACAGGACAGGGTCATATTCACTAGGAATCAAACATAATGAATACACCACAGGACAGGGTCATATTCATTAGGAATCAAACATAATGAATACACCACAGGACAGGGTCATATTCACTACGAATCAAACATAATGAATACACCACAGGACAGGGTCATATTCATTAGGAATCAAACAGAATGAATACACCACAGGACAGGGTCATATTCATTAGGAATCAAACAGAATGAATACACCACAGGACAGGGTCATATTCATTAGGAATCAAACATAATGAATACACCACAGGACAGGGTCATATTCATTAGGAATCAAACATAATGAATACACCACAGGACAGGGTCATATTCATTAGGAATCAAACATAATGAATACACCACAGGACAGGGTCATATTCATTAGGAATCAAACATAATGAATACACCACAGGACAGGGTCATATTCATTAGGAATCAAACGGAATGAATACACCACAGGACAGGGTCATATTCATTAGGAATCAAACATAATGAATACACCACAGGACAGGGTCATATTCATTAGGAATCAAACATAATGAATACACCACAGGACAGGGTCATATTCACTAGGAATCAAACGGAAGCAAACAGGCTGAAACGAGGAGGGACGACCTGAACATGTCTAATAAGAAACACTCATTTTCTGTTGTAAAGCGTTTTGCTAAGGTGTGCTACTAATGAACACGACCCAGGTGTGTGAAGACGTGAAGGGGGACATTAGACTGCACTACTTCCATTAAACACCAGATGGCGCCACAACAGTTTTACCGTTGGTTGGGGAAAGGGTTGTACAGCGTAGTACACCTATCAGTATACACAGCAATATATATAGCTATCAGGGTGGAGCTCTATTTCAATTCACTAAGTAAACCAAACTCCAAATGTTCTTTATTGAAATGCATTGAAGACAATTGGAACTGGAATGTCAGTGTACATCCTCAACTGACTGGAATTTAAAAAGTGATTTGACCCCAACCCTGGTAACCTCTACATGATAGAAAAGTGATTCATTTCTGTAACACAGAATATTAACATGAACGTGCTACTGGATACATGTAATGTGTATTCTGCGTCATCATGTCTAGTAGTCCGCATCTGAACGGTTATATTTGGTCTGGATAAAGGTGTATTGGAACCAAGGCCGCAGGTGAACTTGAAAAAGTGGTTTCTCATTCACAACGGAGAAAAGGATCAATTTGAAGTTCTAGTCAAATCAGCTAGAACGATACAAGGTTGTCCCTTATTGAAAAACCAAACTTATTGAAAAACTCAAGGCAAGACAATGTAGTGAAAAGACTTACTTAACAAACCAAATAAAAGGGATCTTTCCTGTCCCTGTCCACATAGAAGACAACAAATCAACAGAAAGAAATAAGCACAAACATATATATATATTAAATAGAAAACCAGCTCAAGATGCAATCACAGACAATAGTTTAAAAACCATCCATTCTTCTGCTGTGGAAAAAAAGGACACTATATATTTTGTATTTACACTACCTACAACCAGATGAACTACAACCCAAATGGAACCCTATTCCCTATATAGTGCACTACTTTTAACCAGAGTCCTGAATTGCTAACCCTCTGTGGTTAAGGTCTATAGTAGTGTACTACTTTTAACCATAGCCCTGAATGGCTAACCCTCTGTGGTTAAGGTCTATAGTAGTGCACTACGTAGAGAATAGAGTGCCATTTGGGACACACATGCCTCTTAAGACACAAACGTGACCTGCATGTGACCAAGGCTGTCAAGCACAATAAAACATTTTTTTGAAACACCTCCTGACAAAATAATATTTTCAGTTGAACAATAGTGTCTCGATCCAAAATGGCACCTTATTCCTTATATAGTGCACTACTTGTTGACCAGAGCTTAACATTGGTTCGTGGTCAAAAGTAGTGGACAAATTCAGGAACTGGGTGCCATTTGGGGTTCAGACAGTTTCTACGAGACCCACTCTGTTCCATTTCATCAACAGGGGAAGGTTCCCAGACCCTGATTAAGGGTTCCTATTTTGCAAAAATATTGCGCAAAAGTACCATAAACCTCATTATAATCTCGCAGTTTGATTTAATTTGAAGCTTTTCTTCAACAATATGCGTTAAAATAGAGGCGATTGCCTAACTAGAGTTTAGTAAACTGAGTGATGCATTAATATACCTCTCGTTACACATTGTTGAAGAAAAGTTTTAAATGAAATCCAACTTCCACATTATAACAAGTTTTACAGTACATTTTGCACAATAAAAATGTGGCTCTAATGCTGCTATTGATGAGAATACATCTCAATTTAGGATCCGTGTTCAGACTGAGTTGTTTCTTCTAAAATCAGACTGGTCAGTTAACTGGTGCTATCAACACTACATTCAGTATTACCTCAATACACCCTCCTGTTTAAAGATGTTATCTAGACACCTAGTAGCGTTGCAGAACTCCGTTAACTTTCTCAAAGTTCCATGGTATTTAACAAATCCTAGTTGGACGATTCACGTATTCCGTTGTAATTCCAGGAATCGTCCAACCAGGATTTTGGGAAAGTTAGAGGAATTCCGTAACCCTATACACACACTGCTCCTCTTTAAAACATTACCTAGAAACTGTCTAACTTAACTACACCTCGGTTCAGTCCCAAATAGCACCATATTCCCTATATAGTGCACTACATTTGACTAGACACACACACACACACACACACACACACACACACACACACACACACACACACACACACACACACACACACACACACACACACACACACACACACACACACACACACACACACACACACACACACACACACACACACACACATACATATATTTGGGGTATTGGGAGAATCTCACAGAGGGAGGAACTTCTACCATGTTATATTTTTTAATCTGTTAATACAAACAGGAAGACAAACAAATCTATTGTCAGCTATGTTAAACATCTGGATTTAAACCAGACTGTCTGGTTGTCTACATGACCAGCAGAATGACAGACAGCCCTGAAGGGGACAGACAGACAGCAGGGTTTCAGGTCAAAACACATTTCAGATCAAAATTAGGTCAGGAAGGGCACAATTCAGACTTGAGATAAAGTTGACTAAACGTGGACTTCAGTAAAACAAAAAAATGGATTTACTGTAAGTCTACTTATCTCAAGTCTGAATCGGAACACAAAGTGAACTGAAAGTCAATCTGGGAGGAATCCTAGTCCTTGAGATCTCTGTGCACACTTAAAGTAGACTTCCGTGTAGATCATACATTGATGTCAATGGAAGATTTGTGTGAAAATGTGAGTGCTGATCTCAACTCGGGAATCAGAATTTCAATGATTGTATTGAAATAAGACAAATTATTTTTCTATGTGGATTCGGATTATTGACAAATAGAATTTCAAATTGTCTGAACTGAAACCAGAGTTGACTTCAACCCTACTGAATCTCCCCCCGGTCCAGTTGAAACCAGAGTTGACTTCAACCCTACTGAATCTCACCCCGGTCTAGTTGAAACCAGAGTTGACTTCAACCCTACTGAATCTCACCCCGGTCCAGTTGAAACCAGAGTTGACTTCAACCCTACTGAATCTCACCCCGGTCTAGTTGAAACCAGAGTTGACTTCAACCCTACTGAATCTCACCCCGGTCCAGTTGAAACCAGAGTTGACTTCAACCCTACTGAATCTCACCCCGGTCTAGTTGAAACCAGAGTTGACTTCAACCCTACTGAATCTCACCCCGGTCCACACCATTCCAGTGAATAAGGTAACACTCAATCTCTGTATTTCAATGCATTTTCCCACAATAGTAAAGAAAAGGTGAATGGCATCTACATGTGTTGACCCTCCACTACACCACTGGCTCAGACAGTACAGTGAGGACAGGGCAGCTACTGACAGGGTATATTATATATATATATATATATATATATATATATATATATATATATATATATATATATATATTAGAGGATATATGTAATGTACAGCTATAATACATCGTCTCTGTATGAGCTGTAGGACAGGATAGGACAGCTAGGGAGAGATGAGACGCTTGGTGTGTAGCTTGCTGGGAGGCTTGGTTTGGTGGGCTGGGAGGCTTGGTTTGGTGAGCTGGGAGGCTTGGTTTGGTGGGCTGGGAGGCTTGGTTTGGTGGGCTGGGAGGCTTGGTTTGGTGGGCTGGGAGGCTTGGTTTGGTTTGTAGGGTCTGGGAGGCTTGGTTTGGTGGGCTGGGCGGCTTGGTTTGGTGGGCTGGGAGGCTTGGTTTAATGGGCTGGGAGGCTTGGTTTGGTGGGCTGGGCGGCTTGGTTTGGTGGGCTGGGCGGCTTGGTTTGGTGGGCTGGGCGGCTTGGTTTGGTGGGCTGGGCGGCTTGGTTTGGTGGGCTGGGAGGCTTGGTTTGGTGGGCTGGGCGGCTTGGTTTGGTTTGGTGGGCTGGGCGGCTTGGTTTGGTTTGGTGGGCTGGGAGGCTTGGTTTGGTGGGCTGGGAGGCTTAGTTTGTAGGGTCTGGGCGGCTTGGTTTGGTGGGCTGGGCGGCTTGGTTTGGTGGGCTGGGAGGCTTGGTTTGGTGGGCTGGGAGGCTTAGTTTGTAGGGTCTGGGCGGCTTGGTTTGGTGGGCTGGGCGGCTTGGTTTGGTGGGCTGGGCGGCTTGGTTTGGTGGGCTGGGCGGCTTGGTTTGTAGGGTCTGGGCTTAGTGGCTGGGTGTCTTGGTTGGTGTTTGGGGGGTCTCAGCCCTCAGTCTTTCCAGGGTTCCGGGTGGTGGTGGGTCAGGTGAGGTCAGAGGGTCCTGAAGAACACAGGTGAAGACCCTGAAGAAAAACAGATGGGGAGAGAAAAGAAGGAGATAAGGAGAGAGAGGAGAGAGACAGAGATAAACAGAGAGGGGGGAGAGAGAGAGAGAGAGGGGAGAGAGAGAGACAGAGGGGAGAGAGATGCAGAGAAAGACAGAGAGGGGAGAGAAAAGAGAGAGAGACAGAGAGGGGAGAGAAGAGAGACAGAGAGGGGAGAGGAGAGACAGAGAGGGGAGAGAAGAGAGACAGAGAGGGGAGAGGAGAGACAGAGAGAGACAGAGAGGGGAGAGAAGAGAGACAGAGAGGGGAGAGGAGAGAGAGGGAAGAGAAAAGACAGAGGGGAGAGGAGAGACAGAGAAGGGAGAGGAGAGACAGAGAGGGGAGAGGAGAGACAGAGAGGGGAGAGGAGAGACAGAGGGGAGAGAAGAGAGAGAGAGGGGAGAGGAGAGAGAGAGAGGGGAGAGGAGAGACAGAGAGGGGAGAGGAGAGACAGAGAGGGGAGAGAAGAGACAGAGAGGGGAGAGAAGAGAGAGGGAAAGAGAGAGAGACAGAGAGGGGGGAGAGAGAGGGGGGAGAGAGTATTGAGTTAAATGAAAGTCAATCAACAACAGATACTGTACACACACCTCCCCCTCTCCCAAATACACACCTCTACTGTCACATGGTCCTGCTGTACTGGATACCAGTCTTGGATGCGATGCCGGACCAGGGTATCAGGCTGCGGAGCAGAGACTGGGCCTGTCTGTAGAGTCTCTGGGGGATTGAGCAGGGACTGAGGCTGGCCAGGGCCGAGCCAATGTGTTGGATGTAGTCAGTGCAAGGGGATCGTCAAGGACTATAGGATTTATGTAACAAGGTCGGGGTCAATTACACAAATTCAATTCCATCTCCCTATATATCAATGTAATATTCTATAACAGTTCTTCAATTTATATTTAATTCAACTAATGTCCAATTCCAGACTAAGTCAAACTCTTAACGAACTAACAGGGAATATTCCTGGTAAACCTCTAAATGTCCCCTGAATTCTGAAAACTTTCAGGTATTTGCTTTCATATTAAAACATACAAATCAAAGATGTAAAACATGATCCTAAATTTAACCAATCCAATGAGTGAATATCAGAGCTGTTGAAGCTGTTTAATATGAACAGCATGAAATCATTCTGGAAATGCTCAATACTCTATTCCACTCTGTATAGGCTACTGTATTGATTATTATTATTATTATCATTATCATTATTATTATTAAACCGTGCTGGTCATCTAGGAACGTTTCAACATCTTGGCCATGTTCTGTTAAAATCTCTACCCGGCACAGCCAGAAGAGGACTGGCCACCCCTCAGAGCCTGGTTCCTCTCTACCCGGCACAGCCAGAAGAGGACTGGCCACCCCTCAGAGCCTGGTTCCTCTCTACCCAGTACAGCCAGAAGAGGACTGGCCACCCCTCAGAGCCTGGTTCCTCTCTACCCGGCACAGCCAGAAGAGGACTGGCCACCCCTCATAGCCTGGTTCCTCTCTAGGTTTCTTCCTAGGTTCCTGACTTCTAGGGAGTTTTTCCTAGCCACCGTGCTTCTACATCTGCATTGCTTGATGTTTGGGGTTTTCGGCTGGGTTTTTGTATAGCACTTTGTGACATCAGCTGATATAAAAAGGCCATTATAAATAAATGTGATTATTATCCTTTATTGAGTTACCCATTTTTTCCAATTGGTTTGGCACTTTGTGGGGAACAAAACTTCCTGCTCTAAAAACAATTACAATAATCCCGAAACACTTTTTTTATGAGATTGGGAAACAACTAAAAACACCATTATTATATTTCAACAAAAACAATTGTAACATTTACACGTTGTAAATTGCTTAAATGCACTGTTAGAAACAAGATTCATAGTAGAAACTAGAGGCTCATCCTGAGCTGTGGTCATGTGGTCAACACTCCCAGCTTCCCCACTGGAGCCCAGGGTTCGATTCCCATCTCCACCGATCATGCTGTGTCTGTCTAAAGCAAAAATACTAAAAAAAGGTAATTTAGGAGTTAAATGAACACTCAGTGTTGTAAAGACCTGAGTGTTGGTGTTAACGACCAGAGGTGATTGTGTCATTTTCACTCTGTGTACAGTAAAACTCTCAAAACCACACCCATCATTATCATATTTCCCAGCATGCTTTATTGCAGGTGGATTTAAAAAATAAATATGTGTTTTTGTAATTGATCTTTAGGGTGACAAGCTGAGAAGAAAACCCAAGGGATAAATATAAAGGAGGAGGAACAGTTTACTATCATTTTGATCATTCAGAATGTCAACACCAGACTGAGACGACTGAACGGCTGTCGGTGGACCCGGTACGGTGGGCTGTCGGTGGGATAAAAAGGGTCCAAGCTCTGTGGGCTGCAGTGCAGGGGGCTTCAGGGCCGCTCTGACAAACATGCAAGGGACAAGGCCAAAAGCATCATAGAGGAACCCCACATACAATCTAAACAAATCCAATCTGTTAGTAGTTGGACTTATTGCCCCCTTTACAAGCCAGCATAATGTGACTTGCCTGATATGGCCTGCAAACCAGGAGTTTCAGACCACTGCGTTGGGGTAAAACTACGCTGTTGAGCTATAACCTTATGATTTTACGCTGCTGCTACTCTTTTTATTTGTATTTTTTTATTTTTGTTTATCATCTACGCATAGTCACTTTAACTATACAGTCATGTACATATTACCTCAATTAGCCCGACTAACCGGTGCCCCGGCACATTGACTCTGTACCAGTACCACCTGTATATAGCCTCCACATTCACTCTGTACCGGTACCACCTGTATATAGGCTCCACATTGACTCTGTACCGGTACCACCTGTATATAGCCTCCACATTGTACCGGTACCACCTGTATATAGGCTCCACATTGACTCTGTACCGGTACCACCTGTATATAGCCTCCACATTGACTCTGTACCAGTACCACCTGTATATAGGCTCCACATTGACTCTGTACCGGTACCACCTGTATATAGCCTCGCTACTGTTATTTTCACTATAATTTTACTGTTTTATTTTGTATTTCTTTACTTATCTATTGTTTACCTAATACCTATTTTTTACTTAAAAATGTCACTGTTGTTAGGGCTTGTAAGTAAGCATTTCACAGTAAGGTCTACACCGGTTGTATTCGGCGCACGTGACAAATAAACGTTGATTTGATGATATGTAATGTATTGATATAACGGGATACATTTTAAGGATAATATATTCAATTAGGCACTCACTTTGGGAAGGCTGCAGAATGGATAAGAACTGAACACAACAACCATGTCGCTGTCACTAGCAAACACAGCCAATGATGGCTCTTGTTCAATTCAGTTCAATTCCAATTCCAGGAATGATTTTCTTTTACAATTAGACTTTTAAAGATTACTGCAATTCCAATTCAAATGTAATTAAATTCTCCACTTCCTGCTTGAATTCCAGAATTGTGCCTAGGGGAAGTCTACATACCCGTGCACAGTCTTCATGTGTTGCTGTCTTCAATTTCAAAATAGAGATGTTATTACCACTGATCTACACAACCTATGCCACATTTTAAAAGTGAAAAAAAAAAACAATTTCTGAAATAAATTACAAATAAAAACAAAGAAATATTGATTGCAAAGGTCTTCACACCCCCTTGCTGTGACACATCTAAGTTAGTCCAGGAGCTCCACATGGACACACACACTCAAACTCCTACCCCCACACTTGTACCCCCCCACCAATCCCCGCCCACCCCCCTTGTAGTAAAGGATATAAGAGCGTCCAGGGCGGATGCCCTCCGTTGATGTACAGTACGTATGTGAACCCGTCTTTCAGCACCCCTCGTATGGAGTAGTAGTAAGGTAGGTAGTGATGCTGCGTGAAGTCTCTGTTGGAATTCATTTCATTTACATGACAATTGAAAAATACACATATATACCCAGTAGCTACATTTAGCAATACACATATATACATAGACACACACATATATATATATACACACACACACACACACACACACACACACATAAACATATATATATATAAACCCAGTAGCAACATTTAATATATATATATATACTACATTTAATAATACACATATATACACCCAGTAGCTACATTTAATAATATATATATATATACATATGTATATACATATACATATGTATATATATACATATGTATATACGTATATATACATATGTATATACATATACATATGTATACGTATATATACATACATATATATATATATATACGTATATATATATATATATATATATACATATATACGTATATTTATATATATATATATACATATACGTATATATATATACACATACACACATATATATACACACACACACACACACACACAGAAGCTACATTTAATAATACATATATATATATATATATATACACCCAGAAGCTACATTTAATAATGCATACATATATATATACCCAGTAGCTACATTTAATAATACATACATATACCCAGTAGCTACATTTAATAATACATTTAATAATACAGCTACATTTAATAATACATACATATACCCAGTAGCTACATTTAATAATACATACATATACCCAGTAGCTACATTTAATAATACATACATATACCCAGTAGCTACATTTAAAATATGTATATACACATACACACACAATGTAGCTACTGTATATATATATATAAAAATATATATATATATATATATATATATATATATATATATCACACATATATACACACACACACACACACACACACACACACACACACACACACACACACACACACACACACACACACACAGTAGCTACATTGAATAAATAAATAAATATATATATATATATATATATATATATATATATATAGATAAAGGGAACACAAACAACACATCCTAGATCTGAATGAAAGAAATAATCTTATTAAATACTTTTTTCTTTACATAGTTGAATGTGCTGACAACAAAATCACCCAAAAATAATCAATGGAAATCCAATTTATCA